>NC_056751.1:614665617-614768694 GCF_019279795.1 Protopterus annectens | reverse complement strand
TGGAGGTTTTAGTGCAATACTTTAAAGCTCCTCTAATGGAAGCCCATGGAATATATGCAAATAACCCCTTAAGAATATACAATGTTTCAGCTCCATAGCGTTTGAATGCCCATGACTTATTACTTTCTAAATCTTTATTGTTTACATTTTGGCCAATAAAGCTAAAGTCCATTAGCTGTAGACATGCCTCATGAGAATGAGTAGATTGTCTAGCTATGTATCAGAAATACAGGTTTAAAACTTAGCCTGTTACCTAGCAAAATATCCCAAATGACATCAAATCATTGGATAAAAAGGTTAAAGATACAAACTAGTCAGTAAAAACTGCAAGAAATATTCAGCATAGCTAGGATCTTCACTGTGTAATACCTTAAACCTCCTGTAGTGGAGGCCCATGGAATATATGCAAATGACCCCTTATAAACATACCAGTGTTTCAGCTTCATGGCATCTAAATGCCTATGACTTTTACCTTTTTAAGCAAAGGCTGAATGATTGTGTAATATAAACACTGAAGAGACCATATCCAGCATATTATACTAACAAAAGTACAGTTGTGTTTTCCTTGAAAAAGGCCTCCTTCCATATACCGTGTAATATATGTGACATTCAGATCGCCTCCAGGGTACATCATTTCCATACTGTAACATAAGGAATTTTTCCATTTCAATGAGTTGTTTCGACTCTACAGGGTCACCCCCTGTGGCAAAGTGTTTCATTTCAGTCTGCCCTGCCTTACTATCGGGCCAACCAGTCATATAATTTAGGTGTCGGCAGCACTGTCCAATTTTCTTATTCTATCCCCATGACATTGATTCCCTGCAGCAAGGACTGCCACACCTAGATCAATAACTGTTGATCTGGTCCCCCTGTACACAACAGACATAGGTCATGCTGCCTAACAGAATGCAGTGGGATATAATCTGCTGCAGTGCTGGACTTGTCCAGCCGCCTTCTGTCTGGTTAGCCTCTGTACATGATTAATCCCGAATAAACATAGGAATATAGGGTGGCATAGTAGAGCAGCAAATAGTGTTCCCTCACAGCAATAAGCTCCCCGGTTTTATTCTTGGCTGGTGTGCCTTCACTGCAGAGTCTGAATGTCCTCCCTGTGTTCGTGTGAGTTTCCTCCGGGTGCACTTGTTTCCTCCCACATTCCAAAGACATGCAGTAAGTGGACTGGACACACCAAATTGGCCATAGGTGTGAGTGTGTGTGTGTGAGTGCAAGTATGTGGTGTGGAAGAACTACCTTGGCAGGTCTAGCCCCACAGGAGTGTAAACCTTGGCTCTAGATGATTGTCAGTGTTGAAGTGACACCCCAACCCTATGTGGAAAAATGGGAAAAAAGATGTTGTGGATGGATGGATAGCAATGTATATCTATTGTAATTGTGGATATTATGTGCACAGATAGGATGAATGTACCTGTTTTCATAAGGCATATAGTCAAAGTATGCAGACCAGCAACCCTGATAATTTATGATAGAGGCTACCACTTAAAGTGGTCAAGTGAGATACTCTGCACAATAACATCACAGTGTACAACCTCTGCATATCACAGCACATACTTGGGTCCATATATCAGAGCTCACTCATTGTTTGCCATCCAGAATGCTGCCAGAGGTACTTCTGTAAATGGGTCTATATCACATCATCAAACTTTTATTTTATCAAATAATTAATCATCAAACCCTAATCGTCAAACTCCCTAGTCAGTGAATGACCTAAACATTGAATTGGAATTAATTGAAACTGCGAAAGGAAAACTTTTTTTATGTTTTTGCAGGGGGGTATCACGCCCCATACAAATTTAATATACCGACTCTGAGATTGCATCAGCCAGTTGGCATATCAATCAAGCAAATTTTTTTCAGGATGGCCAACTAAAACAATTCCATGAATTTCAATTTTATGTTTTGGTCATTCGCTGAATAGGGAGTTCAACAATTAGGGTTCTATGATTAGTTATTCGATAAAATAAAAGTTTGACAATGTGCTATAGACCCTCTGTTGATATAATATCCATGGCTGAATGCCTATGTAACATAACCACTGAAGAGACCACATCTAGCATGCTACACATCTGACAAAAGTACAGCTACTACATTTTCCTTGAAGAAAAAAAAATGTCATATTTCCTGTAACAGCTTCCTGTAATAACTTTTGTCTCTGACTTTAATGTTGATTAGGTTTATGGAACATTACCTGTCTTAACAGTCCTCCCTCAGTTAAAAGTAATTTTAGGGTTGACCTGTGCTGTAGACAGACAGGTCTCCTATGCAGTAACTCTGGGAGTAGCTTCAACATCAATTTCTGAGATATAAAAGTAACCATCTCTGTATATCTAACATAACGTGAAATGCAGTTGTACAAAATATCTTCCCTTAGACTATACAAATATATCTAGTGAACATGAGAATCAGTCTTATGAAGTGTGACCTCGGTTTTGAAAATCAAAAATATATTCCTTATCATCTAAATCTAGATATAGTAGCACACCTAAAATAATCTTACAGATTCAGTGTGCTGTGACTATTTGCACTTCAAAGACAATTATCTAGGTGTGGGGGTAGCCACATTCTTTGATTTCCTGTCCTTGCCTATTTAAGTGGTACAGTGTGAAATATTTTCTGCTTAAAAACCTCAGCTTTGGCCGGCTAAGAACTTGCTGTAGTCAACTGGACGTATAAGAGAATTTAAGTACCTTTATCTGCACCCTTTTTTTCAAAAAATACAGTATTTAAATTGATTTTAACTGTGTTGCAGGAATATTAACTGAACTGTAAGTTAGTCAGTGTTTGCTGAATTTTGTTATTTGCTAGTAATTACAGGTGTGGGGTAGCCACATTCTTTGATTTCCTGTCCTTGCCTATTTAAGTGGTACAGTGTGAAATATTTTCTGCTTAAAAACCTCAGCTTTGGCCGGCTAAGAACTTGCTGTATTCAACTGGACGTATAAGAGAATTTAAGTACCTTTATCTGCACCTTTTTTCAAAAAATACAGTATTTAAATTGATTTTAACTGTGTTGCAGGAATATTAACTGAACTGGAAGTTAGTCAGTGTTTGCTGAATTTTGTTATTTGCTAGTAATTACAGGTGTGGGGGTAGCCACATTCTTTGATTTCCTGCCCTTGCCTATTTAAGTGGTACAGTGAGAAATATTTTCTGCTTAAAAACCTCAGCTTTGGCCGGCTAAGAACTTGCTGTATTCAACTGGACATATAAGAGAATTTAAATACCTTTATCTGCACCTTTTTTTTCAAAAAATACAGTATTTAAATTGATTTTAACTGTGTTGCAGGAATATTAACTGAACTGGAAGTTAGTCAGTGTTTGCTGAATTTTGTTATTTGCTAGTAATTACAGGTGTGGGGGTAGCCACATTCTTTGATTTCCTGTCCTTGCCTATTTAAGTGGTACAGTGTGAAATATTTTCTGCTTAAAAACCTCAACTTTAGCCAGCTAAGAACTTGCTGTATTCAACTGGACGTATAAGAGAATTTAAGTACCTTTATCTGCACCTTTTTTTTTCAAAAAATACAGTATTTAAATGGATTTTAACTGTGTTGCAGGAATATTAACTGAACTGGAAGTTTTGACTCTGCTCTTCAGTTAGTCACACCCACCCTCCCTGTTTTTGTTTTGGTGTTAATCTTAGTGTCCTTGAAACTGCCCGCCCCTCTTGTAAATTTGTGTTTGGATACTCCTTCTGGGCCCATCTCATTTGCTCACTCAACTGAGTGCAGTGAGATCATATTCTGATTTCAGGCACTCCTACTGTGTACAAAGAGAGCATCTGGGAAACAGAAAAAAATAAAAAAAAAAATTAAGCTTGTTTCCTGCCTTTCCTGTTAAGTGGTATTGACTATTTGTAGGCTTCTGAGCCCCCAAGCCCTTCTGTGTTGGAGGGAAGCCTTCTAGCTTAGTTTTTTTTTCTTATAACTAGCCAGTTTTCTAGTTTCAGCACTCAAATCTGTTTCTTTGATCTCAGCACTTGTTCAAAAAAAAATGTCATCTGCTTTTACTGTACTTGTGTTTCTACCTACTTTATTTTACTTTTGCATCATCTTAAAAGTACTCAATTGTATTTATTACTGCTTGGTGTAACTCATTCTAAGCCTTTTGGTTTAAACACTTGGGCTTCGGACCAGTTGTTTTGCACTGAGAGGGTTTGTGGTCTGCACTGTAGTGGCAGAACAGGTAGCTTACATCCTTCTAGGTTGGGAACTGCTGATTGAGGGCTCAGTGTCTGTTATTCTAAAAGTGTATTAATTCTGGTTTAAGCACTTGGGCTTTCAGGCCAGTTATTTTACATTAAGAGGGTTCGTGGTCTGCACTCTTGTGGGAGGAGAGGCTGGACTCTGCCCTTCTGAGCTGAGAATTTCTGGTTAAAGGCTTATAGTGCATGGATATCTGAACTGCTTCTTACTGAAGTTGGTGCGCCTTGTTTGCTGTGGCATAGACTGGATTCGGGCCTGCTGGATCTAGCTTTGTTTGTGTAACATGAGCACTAATCCAGGCATTCTCTAAAGTATTCGATTGTATTTATTACTGCTTGGTAGTAACTTGATTAAAGTGTAGCTATCATTCTAAGTCTTTTTGATTAAGCACTTGGACTTCAGGCCAGTTGTTTTACATTAGGAAGGTTTGTGGCATGCACTGTGGTGGCAGGACAGGTAGCTTTCATCCTTCTATGTTGGGAACTGCTGATTGAGAGCCCAGTGTCTGTTATTCTTAAAGTGTATTAGTTCTGGTTTAAGCGCTTGGGCTTCAGGCCAGTTATTTTACATTAAGAAGATTCGTGGTCTGCACTCTTGTGGGAGAAGAGGCTGGACTCTGCCCTTCTGAGCTGGGAATTTCTGGTTAAAGGTTTATAGTGCCTGCATATTTGAACTGTATCTTACTGAAATTGGTACACCTTGTTTGCTGTAGCATAGACTAGATCCAGGCCTGCTGAATCTAGCTTTGTTTATATGCTTGTTGTTTGTTTGCTTGTTATTTCCCTGGAATGCTAATTCCACCTAATACGTGCTTCTCAGCACTTCTGTGGATCACTAGTGATATCTGCATTGCTTACTGTACTTATTTCCTTGTTTCACTTGAAAGAAAGTTACTGTTTGTCGTTTCTGCATTTAAGTTACCTGTAACACATTGCACTTAAGTCACCTGGCACTTGCTCACTAAAGCAATTATATAAGTCAGCACTAAAAATTAAAAGCACTACACCCTCACTCCCCACTGGCCCTTGTTTTCAGTTATTAAGGAATTCCCAATATTATTCTAGCATGTCCAAAGGTCAGTTGTCAATCTCCTCTCCGGTCCAGCTTGGTGAATCTGGGAATCTTGAGGCAATGTTACAACTGTCTCATGTACACAGACAACCCTCTCCTCCTCCCAACAAATTCCAACACATGTGAGAGATGCAACTATATAGCCAAACTGGAGGCTAAGCTCTCTCAACTCAGTACTGGCATAACCAGTCAGGAGGAGGAGGAAATCACACTCACTACAATTCCAGTCTCACATAGACCTACCACGACAGCAAACCAAACACATAATCACACAAAAACATACTCGGAGGCTCTAAATAAAGATCTGCCTAAGCAGCAGAGACCTCCAAAGCAGACACACAAGCAACCGCTACCCCAAAACAAAACACGTGCAACACATATATCACAAAGCCAGTGTGCCAAACAGTCACAGCCCTTAAGACTAAACAACACACCTGATAGACTTGTAATAGGTGATTCTATCTTCAGGCACACTGACGTCCCACTCACCAGGCTGAACAAGGAGAGGGTCACGGTGAGCAGCCTGTCGGGCGCTAGGATCTGCCACATAACACAAGCACTCAGGTCACTCCAAGGCAAGTACAAATATGACTCAGTCATTGTCCATGCTGCTGTGAATGACCTGAGACGTACCTCCCTGGACTACATGAAAAGAGACATAAAGGAGCTCTCTGAGCATGTAGCCCAGTCCGGTATGACCCTGACCTTGAGTAGCATCTTACCCTCACCAAGAATGATGCCACAATATGAAGACAAGATGATCAATTTCAACAATTGGCTTAAGTACTGGTGTCATTCAAAGGGGATCCAATGCTTGTCAGCTTGGGATGATATGCTCGACAAGCCACGATGCTTCGCTAGGGACGGCTTGTACCTGTCACCCCTGGGCTTTCGGATATTGGCAAAGGCTCTTGCTACCCCCATAGTGCCTTTTTTAGGCAAGGCTCAAAAGACAAACCCACCTCTATAGGTATCACAAGGGATAAGAAACTAATAGTAATGCTACTCAATGCCAGAAGTCTAAACCTCAAGATGCACGCACTCAAACCTCTCCTTAGCATGGAGAACATCGATATCTGTGCAGTAACAGAAACCTGGTTCAGGGCTGCCGAGAGCACCCCAGCACTACCAGGTTATACCTCATACCATGCGTTTCGGCCCCAAAACTTGGACCAAACCACAAAAGGAGGGGGAGTATTGATATTCATCAAAGATACCCACACCTCCAGGTTGGTGGCAAAGCACGGAGCATCAGAGACTATCCATGTGCAACTAACAGTGGGTAAAACTGCCTTCCAGTTTATAGCCTGCTACAGACCACCCTCCCAAACCCAGGAACCCCACTCGGCCTTCCTGAGAACACTGGAAAATATGAAGGTCTCTCCAAACACCATTATATTGGGGGACTTCAACTACCCAAACATAGACTGGGAGCATTACTCTAGCTCCAACACCCTAGCCTAAAGGTTCCTAGAATTTATAAACTCAAATGCTATGGAACAACTTGTTACCACTCCCACAAGAGGGGAAAACATACTGGACCTGATCATCACCAACATGGGGACTCTATGCTCCAGACCAGAAGTGTATCCCTCACTGGTAAGATCAGACCATAAACTAATCTCACTGGATATTCACATCCCGACCCCACCCTCTGCCCAGAAAACCACAGTGAAAAACTTCTCTAAAGCAAATTTCACACTCCTCAAAACCGAGGTGGAATCCCTCAAAGCCCCCGGGTCTGTGGAAAATACGGCCCAGACTGCAGAATCCTTTATAAATGCATTCTATGAACACCTTCAAGAATGCATGGATCATGCGATCCCAAATAAAACCAAGACCCAATCCTCCAAAGGCAGATGTCCTGTCTGGTGGACCCCAGCCATAAACAAACTATACAATAGAAGGAGGAAGCTACTAAATGATAGAGCAAAATCCCAAAAAGGGAAGGCATCACTGATCAGTATTAGCAAAAAACTATGGGCACTCATAAAATTGTCTAAGGCCAGCTTTGAGAGAAAAATTGCACAGGACACTAAGGATAATCACAAGACTTTCTTTAGTTATGTTAGGAACCTGGGTGGTAATTCCCAGATATGCTCAGAATTAGTCCAAAATGACAAAAATACACTGAACCCACAGCCATTGCCAACATCCTAGCTGACAGGTTCAGCGCAACCCCCCCCCCCCTCCCCACCAAAAGGGCAAATATCTATCCCAGCAGAGTGCTGCCCCCCTGACATCTCAGATGCTCAGGTAAGAGCCGCCCTCTCCAAAGCAAAAAACACAGCATCAATGAGACCAGACGGTGTCCCGGGCTGCATCCTACATGAACTCCAAGAAGAGCTAAACCCAAACATAAAACTACTGTTCAATCTCAGCCTTACTACAGGATATGTGCCCAAAGAGTGGCGTACAGCAACAGTGGTCCCTCTCCATAAAGGTGGTGCCTCAACGGATCCTGGAAACTATCGCCCCATAAGCCTAACTAGCTTGGTCTGCAAAGCTAGCTATGGAAAGGATCATCATGGACCTCATAAATAAAGATATGGGGGACCTACAGACACTGGATCCTACCCAGTTCGGCTTTGTTAAGGGCAGATCCTGCCTCTTAAACCTGGTTGATTTCTTTGAAACAGTTACTGAGGCCATTGACGAGGGGAAGGTGGTCCACACAGCCTACCTGGACCTCGCAAAAGCCTTCGATACAATACCCCACTCGGGCATTATAGATAAGCTCACCAGCTTAAATATAAACCCCTATGTCACTAGATGGATTGCAAACTGGCTCAAGGACAGAACCCACATGGTTAGAATTGCTGGAGCCATGTCAGACTCCAAACCAGTTACGAGTGGTGTCCCACAAGGCTCAGTCCTGGGACCTCTATTGTTTGGTATATATTTCTCGGAGGTACAGGCCAACACGGAAGGACTGTGGCTGACCATGTTCGCAGATGACTGCAAACTGGGAGCCATAATCAACTCTCCAGCCGACGCAAGCATCCTCCAAAAAGGCCTCATAGAAACAGACAACTGCTGCCAGAGCCATGGCCTCAAGCTAAATGCCAAAAAGTGTATAGTCATCCTCTTTGGCAAAAACAAAGTGCCCACAAATTACCACATAGGTGGTAATCCATTAAGTACAGAAGAAGTAATTAGGGACCTGGGGACCCAAGTTGATAGCAATCTGTCATTTGACAACCACGTGGCCAAAGTGGTTAGAAAAACATTTTATATAGCCCACCTAATCATGAAGGGATTCACATCTAGATCAGGCGAGGTCATTGTGCCTCTTTACTCATCCCTCATCAGGCCCATAATTGAGTACAATGCCCCTTTTGGGATGTACCTTACCAGACACCTGCAGCAACTGGAAAGACCCCAAAAGTACCTCACCAAGAGGATCAAAGGGCTCAAACAGATGCCATATGCTGCCCGGTTAAAGAAACTCCAGCTCTACTCAGTGGCATACCACCTGTTCAGAGGTGATCTGTGCCTGATGTATAAAGCCATGTCCAACCCGGAATTAATGGACATGCTGCACCTCAGAAAATCCAAATCCCATCGAGCTACGCGCTCGAGAGACTTGAACCTCAGCACTGAAATAAATAGGACACACTGGAGGGACAGATTCATAACCCAGAGGCTCCCTTCACTCTGGAATAAAATCCCAGTCTAGGTTAGGCAGAGTCCCTCATTGACTCTCTTCAAGAGGAATCTTGATGAGTGGATGGGAGATCGTAGGTTTACCCCGGGTATCACTTCTGTGTCACTGTTAGACAGAGGCACAGTATACTAACCTCGAAAACGGGCATAGCAAAATAAATTTAAAATGGGTGGCGAAAGCCAAACACATTCTGGCTAGGCTTATAAATGCCCTAGGGCAGATAGCCTAGTATGAACCTATGAACCTATGAACCTATGAGTCTGCAGTCTTGCTGTACTCACTTGGTAAGTACAAGAAACCAAGACTGGCATTTCCAGTACTGTAAGTTGGTGGGTTTCTGTGCAGTTTGTAAAGAAAAAAAAAGTTATGCTGTATCTCATTCACAGTAGTTTCAGTGATTAGCTCCTGGGTTCAAACAGTGATAGTATGTATTTGCTTTATATCTGTGGATTGCCACAAGGAGGGTGTAGATTTAGTTTTCATTTTCCAAGGAGTACTACTGAATTCAGAATGTCTAGGAAAGAGTGACTGAAATAGCTGACATTATCTTCTATGTGTAGGAACTTCACTGAAGCCTAGATATATGGTATGTATAAATAAAAATGGTGCATTTATGTTTGTAATTGTGTTTGTAACAGGTGAGAATAAACTGTATGTTATAGCTCTACAAACCCAGGAGCTGGTGTGAGATGAGGGGTAGAAGGTGAGTGAAGTGGTCCATCAATCACCACAGGTGGTAGCCAATCGTAGTCACTCAGACTTCACTGTAAACAGACAAACACTCTACTAGCTGACAAAACAGGGAAACAAACACTAAGTAAAAAATTATAAAGAAGCCAAAAGAAAGAAAGAAAGAAAGAAAGAAAGAAAGAAAGAAAGAAAGAAAAGGTACTGATGCTCAGCTGCCAAAATTATATATTATTAGTGTATCAATGCCTCACAATATTCTTTCCATGTACGGAGGTGGTCTGTGTAGTTTTAGAAAGCAGACAGTCCCCAGGGATGGGAAGATTAGTGCTTCCCTTGTACACTGGTCAGAAATCGGACAGCAGCTTATAAATTTAATAGTTTACAGTGTTAAAAGTGACCCTGCATGGCAGTCTCACACTGAATATAAGATGGAGCAAGTAAAAATATCAACATTACCTGTGCCATGATATTAAAGGGGGTCTATATTAGAACACCAAAGTTTCAAAACTTTGAGTGTTCTAATATCGACCTATTTTCAGCAAACACTAAAAATATCTAAAAAACAGAAAAACAAATTTTTTCCTAGGAAAAGAATTTAGTTGTCCGTTTCTGTTGCTTCGGTATTTTCAGCGCTGTGGTGGAAAGTTACGTGTCAGGTTCAGGTAAGTGTGCAATTGTGGGGATATGAGGGTTATGGCGGGTTAGGTGAGTTAGGGTTAGGGTGCGGGTCAGGTAAGTGTGCGATTGTGTGGACATGAGGGTTAGGGCGGGGTAGGTGAGTTAGGATTAGGGCACAGGTGAGGTGACTGTGTGATAGTGTCGGACCTTAAGGTCAGGGTCTGGGTTAAGGTAAGTGGATAGTTAGTGGTGTATGTATAGTTTAGTGTAGGATTAGGTGTTAAGAGTTTAGGTGTATGTGTGTAGATTGCTGTTTGTTTGGTGTGCTTGTGTTGTGTGTATGTGGTTTGGAACAGCAAATTTTTTCCCTAGGAAAAAATTTGCTGTTCCGTATGTTCGATGTTTTTAACATTCATTGAATAGGGTTCGATATTAGAACACTCGAAGTTTTGAAACTTCAGTGTTCTAATATAGACCCTATTAAAGCCAGAAGAACTGGATGGTAGAAAATGATCTAAAGTCCATAATAAAGACAATAACCTTGTGGGTAGAAGTTGAGGGAGTATAGATTCCTAGATAGCTTTGAATTTTCCTATAAATTATTTCCCCATTGAAGTTAAATAAAGTGTTTAAGAAAATACATTGAATGTATTATACTTAGTACAGCACATTTAAAAACATCACTTTAGCTGCTTTTCAATAATCTCTCCCAGGTTTATTACTACACACTCTGTTTCTACTTCACAGTATTATGTCCTTCATTTATCAGTAAGTTCCTATAAGAAGCACTTTTCCAAATGTACAAATCATGCAGTATAGTCCATGCATTTCATTTACTTTATTTTGCCTTAAATAAGCACTTTTAGCTCTTCTAAATGAAATCATAGCATTTGTATTCAGACATACCTTATCTGTTGCTAAAATGTTTTTGTATATAGTAAAAAATAAAATAATCACTTACTTCTCTTTAAACAGCATATATATATTGCAAGACCCACACACAGTAATGTAAGAATTGCAATTACAATACCGCAGATAATTACAGGCAAGTTACGATTATCATCTGTAAGGAAAGCAGAAATACCAGGTCAGGCAGTCTTAATTATGCTTCTATAACCATTCTTCATGGAAAAAAGTTAAATGCTTTGTAAGAGTTTGGATAAAACTGCAAGATTTTTATAAGGTGGAGACAGCTACTTTTCTTTGTATGTGCTGTGTAATGGGATAAGGAAGTACAAAATATTTAAATATCTATGATGTAGACTTTAGACAGATTTATTTTATTTTATTTTTAAACACCTTTATTAAATTATTACTTAAGTCATAGGCACAAATACATTAACAGAAAAGAAAACAGACCATACTGACATTTGTTTTTCATTTACATTCATTATACAACACATATGTATTTTTAAGCAATAATCCATGACTGTGTGTGGGTATATCATGTGATGCCAGAGTGATTAAACAAAGGCAACAGTAGGTACATTTTCAGTATAACACACCCAGGAGTTGGTTACTGATACTATACAATACAATTATTTAAGAAAGAAATTGCTTACCTTTCTTAAATAATATGTTTGTATAAGGCTATTTCATTATTCTTCCACGTTGTCTTTCCCATACTGATGTACTCTGCATTTGTATGGGACTTACATTCTCACACTTGCATAGTATGTCAATGCAGTGCAGGAGAAAGAAAGGAGAAAGCAGAGTCTAAGTTGCAGTTTTTTACTGCTAGAAAATATTGAGTTTTTATGAGGGTCACCACAAAATTATAAAGGAAATCTGGTAGATTTCTGTTTGTTTACTTTTGTAGAATGTACCTGATTTTTCTTATATTTTGCTCTGTCCCTCAGCATATGCTTGCGTTTTTTTTTTCTATTGGTATATACTCAATTTACACAGGCATGCTGATTGGGCTGTCCAGTCAGCGTGTTTGTTGCTGAGTAGTGTGAAGGCTGCCAGCCTAGCCAAATAGAATTTTGGAGATAATTCTGTCATCTGTAAATATTAATGTGAACCACAGGCTTGTTGTCTTAAATGGAAAAACTGCTGTTAGATGTGGAACTGCAAAAAAAAATGTAACAACAGTGCTCTCTGCTGACCAAATAAAACATGTTGTGACCCTTTGATCTAAAGTTGGTTCCAGCCTGTCTAGATGAAGACATTCCTTCTATTATTTTAACCAATAGTTAAATTACTAGAGTTAAACATACAAATGTATTTTTATTTCTCTGCATCCTGACTAGCTGCAAAATAACACAAGGAGATGTTAAGAATGTAAATGTAGTTTCTGTTAGCCTGTGAACCCAGGGAAGTGTGAAGAATGATATAATGGGAACCAGGAATGTGATTTAAAACAGAGAGAATCGGAGAGCTTTATGCATTTTTGTCTTGACCATCCAACTCATCAGGACTCTGCCTGTGTTCTATATGTAAGTTATTTTAGAAGTGTGTTTTCTCTTAGAAATAGCTAGAAACTAGAAATATTAGACTGTGTTTTCTGTGATGTCAAAACTGTACTACTGAATTACTTTAAGTATTTTTCTGTGATCTCTGAACTTTTGACTAGCACTGTGTAATAAGAAGTATTGTCTTGAGATTTTATTATTTATTATTAAATATTTTTAAACCTTTCAGCTATGGCTGTTTTTTGTAGAGATAATTTAAGCTCTTAAGAGCACTTGCATGCCTTTGGTAAAATTGTGCAAAGCCACTCCTATAGCTTTAGCCCTGGGCGATACTACCAGTTGGATAATAATATTGCACAGTAATAATTGGGCATCCTTTTAAGGGCCTTTGGAAAGATGATAAATATTAGCTGGGTGGTGGCATTGATTACTACTATATAGTCTGGATAAAAGGGGCACAGTTGGAGAACCTGTGCCAGCCTTCCCCAGAAATGTCTGTGTGGTTGTATAAACTCTTATCTCAAAGTGTGTGTGTCAGCTACTTGGAAAGGACATGAAGCACTGGTTGGACAGACAGGGTGCTGGAGATTTTAGCTTGCCCAGCTGGCTGAGATCTGGACCCTATAGCTGTGCCACTGGGGAGACTTATTGGGGACCTGTAGAGCAAGGGAGCGGCCATTCCCCAGACTGACTGTGATCTCTGTGTGCTCTTAAGGGAAATTGCACTTCACGGTGTGTATTTGTTATCCTTTCCTCTTATATGAGACACCCCTCACTGGTGTTAGTGGTGTGGATTGAGACTCCTTGATTGCTGGGCCAGGGCATGGGTGTCACATATTAATTGTTTGGCAGTGGTGGGATATCCACATCACATATTAATTGGTGGCAAATACTAATTGGCTTGTAGTGGTGTGGGTAGAGTGAATTCTTGTAGCTTGGGTACAGTGAGCTTTGAAGGTGTTTTGTACTCTAAATCAGCCACGCAGTGAATATTCAGAGTTCAGATCACAATTGTTTTATTTCTTTTGTTAGTTTAGTTAGTCAGTGTGAGCTGGCAGCATGTCAGGAGAGGAGTATGGAAAGCTGACAAGGAGACAGCTGGCAGCGTTGTGCCAGGATAGGGGACTGGTGCATGGAAACCCAATTAAGGTAGACCTGATTGCAGCCTTGGTTACAGCTGCATCAGAAAACAGCAACCAGGAGGACACTTAGACTGGCAGTGGAGATATAATACCCTTGGAGAATGGACCGCTCAACCTTTCTGCAGAGGTCTTAAAAATCCATCTGTAGCTAAAGAGACTTGAGTTGGAGGCCAGGCGTGTGGAAATATAAGCAACTGAGAGACTGAGGTGTCTTAGAGAGTGAGGACAGCGAGAGACCGTGATGTTTGCAGGCTGAGAAGAATGAGAAACTCCTATGCCTGGAAGCTGAGGAAAAGGAGAGGCAGAGGCAGCATGAGAAAGAGATGCTGACTCTTCACCAGAATCATGAAGGTAATGAGGAAGTGAGTACCTAGACCCCAGAAGCACAACAGGTTAGTAAATTCCATCCACAGTTTAAAGAGGGGGATAATTTTGATAGTTTCATTCATATGTATGAGAGGGTATGCAAACAGTATGGTGCTGACCAAAGGCTCTGGGTACAGTCTTTGACCCCCTTACTCCATGGCAAAGCTTTGATTATACTGCTGTTAAAAAGCATTTGTTAGACTTGTTTAAGCTAACACGTGAAACATATAGGAAAAGTTTTGAGCGTAAACACAAGGCGGGTGAAAGTGTGTGTGAATATGTTGCTAAACTGGGCACTTATTTCCATAGGTGGGTGAGTGGATGTCAGGTCACCATTTCTGAAGGGCTGGCAGACCTTTTGGTGAGGGAACAAGCCCTTAGCACTTTGCCTGAGGACATGAGGATCTGGTTAGCTGATAGACAATGTACTACTTCAGATGAGTTGGGGAAGAAGGGAGTCCTATACCTGGCAAGCAGGGCAGCCCTGCAAAGGAAAGGGACCCCCAGTACTCCTCATGGGTCTAAAGGAACCCATGGTGGGCATCACAGATTGCCCCAACAGAATCTGCCAATTGCAGGGGAAGCCACTAGTCCAGGTACACATCCAGGAGCTAGAGTTAAATGTTTTGAATGCAACCAGTGGGGTCATGTGACATACAGGTGTCCACAGAGGCAAGGTGGAGAACAAAAGGTGAGGGAGCCAGTAAGTGGGAAAGACAAAATTCCAATAGTAGGTTGTCTTGAGGCAACAGGGGTACTGAACTACCATCCCGCAGATGTCCTGATAGGGAAGGATTTGGATGAGGCAGTACCATGTGCTTATGCAGTTACACGCAGTCAGGCTTGGAGACAAGCATGTTGGTCTGGTAGCCTGCGGGAGACGCAGACAGACTGCATACTTGCAGCCAGGACTGGTAAGGTGGTTACTTCAGGAAGGGAACTACTCTGTAGCATTGAGACTGAAGGTGAGCCACAGCTGCTTGTGTGTACTGATGGTCCCTTGGACAGAGTGACTGCAAAGGTGGAGGTGAGTAGTAGTACCCAGGCTGACAGTGAGGCACCAATGTGTCAGAGGTTGCCAGACTTCCTGTGGAAGGGGAGCTGGGAAGTGTTACAAGGAGAGAGTTAAGACAGGCTCAACTGTCAGACCCTATATTGCAAGGTCTGAGGCAGGTAGCTAGGGAGGCATCTGATTCTCAAGGGAAGGGGGAATCTGTATACTGGGACAAAGGGTTACTATACAGAGACTGGACCCCTGAGGGAGGGATAGAAAGTGAGAGAGTGCAGCAGTTGGTAGTGCCTAGAGCCTACCATCTGGTGCTTCTAGCCATAGCCCATGATATTCCCTTTGCAGGTCATATGGGCATAAAACATACAAAAAAGCATATTATGCAGAATGTCTATTGGCCTGGAATTTCCAGAGATGTAACAGGGTACTGCAGGACCTGTGAGCAGTGCCAAAAGTTAGGCAAGGCAGGAGAAAAGGTGAAAGCTCCTTTGATGCCTTTGCCTTTGATTGAGGAGCCATTTCATAGGGTAGCTATGGATATTGTGGGTCCTCTGTGGACCCCAAGTTCTACAGGGAAAAAGTATATCCTTGTGGTAGTGGATTATGGTACACGATACCCTGAGATGGTGGCTTTATCCTCCACTGAGACAGGAAAGGTGGCAAATGCTTTGTTAGCGATTTTCAGCAGGTTAGGTTTGCCAAAAGAAATACTGACTGACAAAGGTGTCAATTTCATTTCAGACCTGCTGGCTTGTCTATGGAAGCCCTGTGTGGTGAAGTACATGAAGACCACCCCCTACCATCCACAAACGAATGGTCTTGTTGAGAGGTTAAACTCTACAATCAAGTCCATGCTACGGGCATTTGCAGATCAGTTTAAGAGGGATTGGGACAATTATTTGCCCCATCTGTTGTTTCCTTACAGAGACGTTCCCCAGGAATCTACAGGTTTTTCACCCTTTGATTTGCTGTATGGGCATAGGGTGAGGGGACCTCTAGATTTAATTAGAGATGAGTGGGAAGGTGAGTGTGAGTCTCACAAGGAGTCTGTTGTGGCATACATCCTACACCTGAGGACAAGGCTTGTGGAACTCATGGGCTTGGCCCAGGAGAACCTGGCAGAAGCCCAACAACAGAAAAAGGTGTGGTATGACAGGAATGCTCGAGCTAGAGACTATGATGTGGTGCAACAGGTAATGGTTCTCATTCCTTCCAGACACAACAAGCTGTAAGCAGCTTGGGAGGGACCCTACAATGTGGTAAGAAAGGTAAGTGATGTTAACTACATGGTGGAACTGCTAGGTAGAAGGCAGGGGCACAAATTGTACCATGTTAACATGATGAAACCTTACCATGATAGGGAGGCCTTTGTGCTGAGCATTTGCAGTGGATTGCAGGAGGAGTCTGAGGGAGATCTGGGGACTGATCCCCTCAGTGAAGTTCGGGCTGACACCTCAGTGGAAGGGGTAGCAGTGTCCCAGCGGCTATCTCCTACCCAAGTTCGAGAAATCCGAGAAGTGTTCCAGGAATTTGGGGACATGTTGACTGGGAAACCAGGATGCACCCACCTGGGGCAGCACCAGGTGGATACAGAACCCCAAAGGCCTATTATGCAGGCCCCTTATAGAGTGCCTGATAGAGTCAAACAGACTCTGATGGAGGAGGTACAGGAGATGTTGAAACTAGGGGCAATTTAAGAGTCCAACAGTCCCTGGGCCTCCCCAGTGTTGCTGGTGCCAAAGAAGGATGGCAGCACCAGGTTCTGTGTGGACTACAGGAAATTAAATAGTCACACAGAATCAGATGCTTACGCCATGCCTAGGACAGGTGAGGTCCTAGAGCAGCTGGGTGGGGCTACGTATCTTACAACCATTAATCTTACCATGGGTTACTGGCAGGTGTCCTTGACTCCCAGTGCTAGAGAGAAGTCAGCCTTTGTGACTCTGTTTGGCTTGTATGAGTTCACAAAGATGCCCTTTGGGATGAAGAATGCCCCAGTGACTTTCCAGAGGCTGGTAGATCATATCCTAGTAGGAACAGGAGGGTTTGCCATTGCTTATCTAGATGATATTGCCATCTACAGCTATTCTTGGCCAGAGCACCTTCAGCATGTCAGGGAGGTGCTGGGCAGACTACAGAGGGCAGGATTGACCATTAAGCTGAACAAATGTCAGGTGGGTATGGCTGCGGTCTCCTACCTAGGACATAGAGTGGAGAGTAGTAAGATAAGGCCAGAACCTGCCAAAGTGGAAGCCATTCAGGCATGGTCTGCACCTGTTACTAAAAAGCAGATGAGAGCATTTTTATGGACAGCAGGTACTACAGAAAGCTTGTCCCCACTTATAGTACCATAGCTGGTCCCCTCACAGACCAGACAAGGAAGAACAGGCCAGATAAGGTAGTGTGGACCCCATCATATGAGCAGGCATTCCAGAAGCTTAAAGAAGCATTAGGAGGACCCCCTGTGTTAGCCAGTCCAGATTATAGAAAATAATTTGTTGTGCAGGTGGATGCTTTGAACCATGGGGTGGGGGCTGTAGTTAACCAGATTTATTCAGAGGGAAAAGAGCACCCAGTGGTTTATCTCAGTTGTAGGCTCCAACCCAGGGAGGAATGCTATGCAGCTGTAGAAAAGGAATGTCTAGCCATTGTGTGGGCACTGCAGAAACTTCAGCCTTATCTGTATGGAAGGAAATTCACTGTTATGACAGATCACAACCCCCTAACATGGTTAAACAGAGCCAGCCAGCAAAATGTCAAGTTGCTAAGATGGAGCCTAGGGTGGCAAGCATATGATATGCCAGTGCAACACCGCAGTGGGATTAGCAATGCCAATGCAGATGGACTCTTAAGACAAGGAACGGGGTAAGGTATACTCAGATAGACCTAACTCTCTCAAGCAGTGTTTCTCAAGGGTCACTTGAAAAACTAGCTTGAGTTCTCGCGGGAGGGGGGGGGGTAAAGGCTGCCAGCTCAGCCAGATAGAATTTTGGAGATAATTCTGTCATCTGTAAATATTAATGTGAACCACAGGCTTGTTGTCTTAAATGGAAAAACTGCTGTTAGATGTGGAACTGCAAAAAAATGTAACAACCGTGCTCTCTGCTGACCAAGTAAAACATGTTGTGACCCTTTGATCTAAAGTCGACCCTAGCCTGTCTAGATGAAGACATTCTTTCTATTGTTTTAACCAAGAGTTAAATTGCTTGAGTTAAACATGCAAATGTAGTTTTATTGCTCTGCTTCCTGACCAGCTGCAAGATAACACAAGGAGATGTTAAGAATGTAAATGTAGTTTCTGTTAGCCTGGTAACCCAGGGAAGTCTGAAGAATGATGTAATGGGAACCAGGAATGTGATTTTAAAATAGAGAATCAGAGAGAATTAAGCATTTTTGTCTTGACTATCCAACTCATCAGCACTCTGCTTGTGTTCTGTATGTAAATTATTTTAGAAGTGTAATGAAGAAACAAATACTGGTGGCTTAAAATGCTTCCTATAAAAGTTCAGTTTGTATAAATGTAAATGATAAGGAAGCTATAAGGCAGACTGACACAAATAAGGCGCCAAATTTAAATAGCACTAAAACGTTACCAGGAATCGCATTTCCTTTCCAAAATCATTCAAGTACCAACGAAGTTCAGTAATCCATGTAGTGGCAAATATTTCCCAATAAATATAAGTCCATAGAGTATAAATAAAACAAAAAAAGTATTCACTTCACCAATTGTATATCACAAGTATAACTCAATCAGGAGATATGAATAAAACTTGAATTTATTCAGTAACAAATAAAACGGCAAGCGCTTTCACCCATAGGCTTCATCAGACCATAAACAATTATACATTCAGGTTCCTTATATACTTCTACATATAATGACATCACTTCCTATCATTAAATATTTGAATATTTATCAGAATTAATCTGATAAATACTATTACTCATTCCAAAAGTATATAAATCATATAAGAAGATAAAATACCATTTATAAGGATTCCTAAAGACATAATTATAACTAATATACAATACTGGATCATACTATATAGAACTTATCACTATAAACATTCCATTGGAACGTATGACGATACATGAAATATATCGCTAGTTAAAAGTATGTTACTATATAAAATGCATGACCTATTTACTAACTAAAATATGCAATATAAAAATATAGAAGTATTATTATAAATTTATAAACTTATTTATTTATTAATTCATAATACTTATATAACAGCAACAAAACTAACACTAAATGATGGTTCCAAAATAAAAATTCCTATCTGTCTGCCTAATAAAAGCACTATACTTGTAGCCATTCTCTAAGATGGGTGCTTTACCTAATCTCATAATCCTAGGGTGAATGCAAAAAACATATCTAGTAGAATCATATCTGCACCATGTATCTAGTGTGCTGCTATACTGTACCAACATACTATTTACTACAAACTTCATAAATCAAAATAAGTTAATTAAAAATATATTAATACAAAAACTGAGTTGAAATATAAAATATATAACAGATATACATAACACATTACCAGGTAGCAACCCATACTAATGTGTAAAATAGTGCATCTAATAAGTTATATTTTCACCTTTAATCCCTTAGCTTTCAACACAGGTCTTATTGGAATCCGGTCATTAAGTCCTGGGTCCCGGTCTGCCCTTAACCTGATTATCCACTTGGTCTCATGTTGTTCAGTTATATTATGTATAGGGCCTCTCCTGATCATAGGGTAATTAACATAAATGACCATAAATTTAAAAGTTATTGGCAGAATCTCCTTTCTCTAGTCCTGTGTTGCCTTAGTTCTTAGAATACTTCATGCTATTTATGAATATAATATGTTTTTTTTAATTTCTCTAAGTCTTTTGGGTTTCTAATACCATGACTGGAATGGACCCCATTCCTAAGTCAAAGTACTATTAAAGTTCATGAAATTAATATTGTTTCAATCTTTGATGTTAGCCAAAAGTGTGCTTTGCAATACCCGCAATGTGCTCGGTAAGGACCCCTTCTGCAAATTGTATGGAGTTACTTAAATTGGTAACATACCCAAATACGATTGCAGATTCTTTTTTATAAGACCTGTTGCCCCTACTTCTACTGGAACAGTCTGGGTAACCTTCTTCCACACTGTCCTCATTTCCGCCTGCAAATCTTGGTACTTTATAACTTTGTGCCTTTTGTATGTAAGACACTGTAGTCACTGGGTATAGCAATTTTAGTGATCACTGCTACTTTTATCTTCTTTTCATGGACTTCTATATCTGGATTTCTAGCATCTATTTTTGAAGTGTTGGTAGTGAGTGATCCCATGTGATATAAACTTCATAATTTTCTATGATGCATTGTGGCTCATGTTTACAATGTTTTTTAGCTACTTCAGTACCATATTGTTTGCACAATATCCAATGCAACAATATTGCCACATGATTATGCCTTTCAGTATACAATCCTTCTGCCATTACGATATCACAATCAGCTGCAAGAACTGCAACTGGTCCCAATTCTGTTTTACAAAACCTACATTTGTCCGTTTCTCCCACATGTTCAATGGACTTTGTAAACCAGTGTGTATGTAGTCCAATATCTTGGGCCGCCAATATTAACCTTTCATCTTTTATTTTAAATTGGCCTCTCCTTAACCATTCCTGCATTCAATCCTGATAAACAAAAGGTTGTACCAAGAGTTTCCTATACTGTTATTAGGCTTCTAAACCCATTCTGTCCATCAAGTCCCTTCACAAGCACCTACTGGCTCATTTGTTTCCCTCACAAGTAACAGTCTATTGTCCAGTTCCCCTTGCCAGTAAAAGTCAAGCACAGGAAGATGGCCATCATCCTCAATGGATATATTGATATTGTATGGTATCCATTTCAAATGATGGGGGGCCCACTATAGTGAGTCCTGTAATGCTGAGACTGAATGACCAAATATCTGGACTTATGTAAACTAAGTCAGAGATAGACATTTGTCAGAATCTTCCCTTTTCTTCAAGGTATGGCAATGTTAGCGTATATATAGGTTTGGGGGTGTGGGGGGCTTCCCCCCTGCAAAAGAATATGTTTTTACGAGAAGAGCAATGTTCAATACTTGTTCTTCTCCTGCACTTTCAGATTTTTTTTCCTGTTTGTTGGCACTCAGCATTTTGAGTGTTGACATTCCAGTCAGATCCATATTTTATGCAATATTTGTTTAGCTGTAGCTCTACAAATACGACAGCTGGAAATGGCTTTCATCTTATGGATACCTGTGCTTCTTAAATATCATGCACTGTTGCATTCCTAAGTAATGCTAGGCAAGCCAGAGTATCATGATCTACCAAAAGCATCAAACTATGGCCAATCCTCCAGAGGTGGGACAGCCAGCATCCATCACTTCACTTACACTTCCATAATCCACATCGCCATTACCATACTGCTAAATGAACTCATATCAGCTGGGATATAGTTAGGGCTTTACTCTTCTGTACAATGAATATCTGAACATTCAATTCAGCTTATTCTGATTGTCTCAGCATTATTTATTGTTATATACATGTTCAAAATAAATGTTAATAAAAATATGGTCTTTTACTTTCTCGGATAAATTCTCATATCCTTTTACAAACTATTCCTCAGTTCTGCTTAGGATGAGTTTATTATTCTGCACCAGAGAATACAACAAAAAGATGCATTGCAGAAGATGAGATATGTCAGGCTGGTTCCCATTTAAATACACTAACCATCTTTTTCTTCACCTCTCCCTGTTCCATTGCTTCACTGTGTCTGCACACCATTACTAATTATCATCCTACTAATACACTTTTGAAAACACAGACATTGTAATGAAAGACAGAGGGATTCGCACAAGATATATGCAAATTAGTGTACATAGATGCGTTGAAGTGCACAAGAATCAAAACACAGGTGGTTGGAGCTGGCATTTCAAATATTTGCTTACAGAAAAATCCACAATATTGAACATGCAAATAATGACAAAATGAAAACAAACAGTTAGCTTTTGTGATTGGTTAACCAAAACCTACTGCTAAATTTCCAACTCACTTTGTCTAAATAGTGGTAGTGTTACAGAAAGGGCATTTCTAAAATAAGGTGTAGGGCAGTGGTTAGGGGCAGAAGCAGAGTTAGTGTGCATTAGAAAGGATGGGCAGGGGAGCTTCCTGCACTACTTTACTAATGAGTGCTAAGCTTAACCCTAACTCTAACCTTAACCCTACCCATATACCTTACCTTAGAAAAACTCTTTCTGTAACACTATCACTACACAAGACACTTAGACACACATCATATACAGTAATACATATGCAAAATAAGAAATATATAGCAAAAGCAGAAGCAAAAATGGTAAAACCAACACCACGATGCAGATAAAAGCCAATAAAACTTTATTACGTTGCTTGCGTTGTTTGAGTAATAAAGTTTTATTGGATTTTATCTGCATCGTGGTGCTGGTGTTACCATTTTTACTTCTGCTTTTGCTTTGGATTTTTCTGGATATACCAACTTTGTCTGTGTTGTGATCCTCTTTCTTGTTAAATAAAAAATCTATCCCATTTCTTAGACCTTTCTCTAACCCTAACCCCACAAACACTAACACACACCTTCCCTCCAATGCTGAAACTTTTAGTATATACAAACATGTCTCTTTTCTTGTTGTTTTAGCATCTAGTGGAATTCATAAAATGACAAAGAATTTATACAGTTCACAGAAAATCTAAATAAGATGGAAAATGACAGCAAATTATTTGTTAATTAGCTGTGCCAGTGGCTCACCAGGTATTATACCAGGCTTTAATGCTGGAAGATCAGAAGGTTATGTGTTCTATTCCTACTCCAGGTGCCAGGATTAATTTTCAAATTAGTGACACTGCAGTGCAGTATAAATGGGGTGCTATGCTCCTGAGTATGATGTCCTTTGGATGAAATGCTAAACTAAGCTCTCACCTACCTCAGCTTATGGTAGTGCCAGTGGATTTAAAAGATTCTACTGCACTTATTGATAAGAGTGGGGCTTTACTAATAAAACACATCTGATTACTATGCATACAGTAGTATACCAATACAGTAAGATCAATTATATTACATACACTTAAGTATAACAGTTTCAGCACACATTTGTGCTGTAACAGAGACCTGGTTCAAGGCAGCAGAAAGCAACACTGTAATACCAGACTATAAGTCATTCCACACCTTTTGGCCCCAGACCTTGGCGGTGGTGTTTCCATATTCATAAAGGATGTGCACAGCTCCAGACTGGTAGCCCAACATAATGCATCTGAGATACTTCAGGTGCAGCTAACACTGGGTAAGACAACAATTCAGGTCATAGCCTGCTATAGGTCCCCAACCATGTCCCAAGACTCACAATCCACGTTCCTAAGCACCCTGGAGAATATTAGGGTTCAACCTAACACTCTCATACTGGGCAACATCAACTACACCTCCATTAACTAGGAAAACTACTCATGTACCAATACACTTGCCTAATGCTTTCTGGAATTCATTAATTTCAATTCTCTGGATCAGCTTGTTCTTACCCCTGCTAGAGGTAGCAGCATCCATGACCTGGTCATTACTAACACGGGCGACCATAGCTCTACACCAAAAGTCAACTCCTCCCTGGTTAGATCTGACCACAAACTAATCACCTTGGAAATCGACATCCCTCCCACCCCCCCACCCTCACAAAGGTAACCACCATGAAAAACTTCTCCAAAGCTAACTTTGGGCTCCTAAAAACAGAGGTGGATAACTTCATCAGGGACGTCGGGAGGTATACGCACTGTACTGATTTCAGTACAACTTCTTTACAAGAGGGGGTGGCTTTTTTTAAAAAAAAATGTACGTACATATTTTTTCTTTTTTGAACAGTGTTGGCTCCTTTAAGGAACATACCAGCCAGTCGGAAGTGAGCTCACGTCATGTCCGGCTGGCTGCGAGCGGGAAATGTGCAGTAGTGAGTGAGTGGAAGACAATCGCAAATGGATTATCGCTGCGAGCGGGAAACGTGAAGATGTAGTGAGTGGAAGGCAATCACAAATGGATTATTGCGAACAGATTATCAGGTAAGGTGTGTGTGTGTGTGTGTGTGTGTGTGTGTGTGTGTGTGTGTGTGTGTGTGTGTGTGTGTGTGTGTGTGTGTGTGTGTGTGTGAGTGTGCGTTCGTGGATGAGAATGTGTGTGCGTGAGTAAGTCAATGAGTAAGATTCTGTGTGTGTGTGAGACAGTAACTGATAGTGCTTAACTATCTCCTCTTTAGCAAACTGTTGCTGATTTTGAATCTCAATATTAAAGTGGTTATTATACATAATTTCATTAACTTGCTAACAGTCAGGCATCTGAGGTATGCAGTCCTGAATAAAGTTGTGTGGCTGATATGTGTTACTGTGTGCTCATGCATGTGCATGATGCCTCTTAACTGCATCTGTTGTTGTTGAATATCCTTGATTGTCTCATATGTTTTGTCCTCTCTTCATACAATTTGAGGTTTTCTAACAGTCACTCAATAATGGCACGACAGTTATTTGAGTTTCAGATTCTAAATACCTCAGAAAATGCATACTAATGCAAAACCCTATTATTCTAGCAACTTTCTAAGGATACAACACCATTACTTATAATCTGTACCTGACTTTGGTCTTTGCTCCCTATTTTTTTGGGCTTTATCCAAGATTTTAGAGCTAAGAAATTGAAGCTACAGTATGTCTCACAACAGTGACTAAAAATATTACTGAGGCCATTAAGTATATGCTTATTCATTCATTCATTTGATTGTGTGTGTGTGTAAATGCCCCCACATAATACACCTGTATGGCTATAGGTGTTCAGGCTCAAACCCTGTACCTTTGCTTCAGGGTAAGAAAAGCCTAAAGTCTCTAATCACCACCATTTCTGAACTTTGTTCAGATTTGTTTTTCCTAACAGTTGTGAGCTATGGTGAGAAGTGAGAACTGAGAACTGAAGTTGTATTTCCCCCATTATTGTTTTTTGTTGTGTGTCCAGGTTTTTTGTGCTAAGGTGTGAAGTGAGAACTGAATTTGTATTCCCTCATTATTGGCTTTGTTTGTCCAGGTTTTTTGTGCTAAGAGGTTGAGAGCTATCTAAATGAAAGCCATTAAGTTTGCCTTCCTTTTTTTCAAACTGCTGATTTAGCATAGTGGTGTGTGGCACTGATTATAGTGCATATGGTTCTGGGCTCAAGACATGCATGGTAATAACACAGCATTTTATTCTAGCAACTTTCCAAAATTATACAAGCGATGTTTAAAATGTGTCCCTGGTTTTTGGGCTTTTGCCCCCCCCCCAATAAATGTTGGCTTTTTCCAGATTTCTTGTGCTGCAAAGTTCAGAGATACAGCTGAGTGTCGACATTTTACAAGGAGCTGAGAGCTGCAGGGGAACTAAAGTTTAGTGCTGCTTATGCTGAGTCTGCTTGTACTGTTAATAGCACAACAGGTAGTGTACTTGCTTTTGATGCAGAAGGCTGTGGGTTCTTCTCCCACAGTAAGTAGATGCATTGTTGATACTGTACTGTGTTGTAAAGGGGGGTGGATGCTGTAGTCTGTTTTGGTGAAGATATCTAGTAGTAACTATGAACCTGTTATCAGTTTGCCATACATTCCCTATTGCAATATTACTAGCGTATCATTGTTTTTAATGCAACATAGGCAATTTATTCCTCAAGGGCAACAGGCACTTTATTTGTAGATGAAACCATGAAATATAAAGTTGTTTGCTAGCAGCAGCCTCTTCATTAGTTACAGATTTCTTTAATGTGGAATTATGTAGATGGCTTTTACTAGTTCAGAGATTGTGCATATTTACTGATACTGGTGGACTGTAGAAGTTTGAGTAGACTTTTATGATGGAAATGTTATGAATTGGGCTGTTTTGTCATTATTGGTGCATGCATTTTGTTTCATTGGTTACTGGAATAATGTTCAAAACAATAAATTTAAAACGCTCTCTAACAACTATACTGTATTGTACAAGGAATATAATTTAATACAATCAGGAAGGTGTATCAAAAAACACGTGTGTTTCATGTGCAAGGGGTCTATGATTTGAAAACAGCCCAAAGTTCATCTTTATCTGCCACTGGCAAAATGTATTTTCTTTGAATGTGGGTTTCAATGCTGTTTCAATGAATGTGAGTTTCAAGGGCAGAGAAGTTTTAATGCTAAGTCTAGTTTCATTGTGAGACTGCATTGCTTTGTTTAGCAGATATTTATTGGTGTTCGTGCTGTAAAATGCAAAATAAAACTTTTCTGGCAAATCATTTAGGAATTAAGTCACTAAATAATGACCAACGTTAAGTTTCAGACATCATAATCTTCAGAAAAATGCATGCTAAAGCAAGACCTGATATTCTACCAAGTGTCTTAAGTTTATACAAGATCAATTTTAAGTACTGTTTGTATGTTCCCCCAATATATTTGGCATTGTCCAGATTTCCTGCATTAAGAGTTTGAGAGGTATGTGCAAATAAATCGCTTTATAGAATTAGGAATATCCAAATCTCTCAACTGTCCCCAATTTTGGCTCAAAATGTTGCACTCCCCCTAATAATCTCTCTGCAAAATAGCAGTTTTAGAAGAAAACGTGGAGGGTTTACTTTTATAAATAACTGGAATGATCAAAGTTATACATTACTTTTATTTCAGAAATGCATCTAGATTCTCTAATTTTGTCAGCTGCTCAAGTTAACTGTGCTCATATTAAAGTGGTGTCCCTTCTTTGACAGGTTCCTAGCTGTATTGTCTGGCAATTTTATATTTTTGCATCACATTTTGGTCCAGTTTTCATAAAATTTCGGTTTCCTGGCAAATTAGTGGCAAATCATTAAAGACTGAAGTTAGAAAATAATGTCAGACATTTGAGTTTCAGATTTCATACCTTTCAGAAAAATCGTACTAATGCAAGACCTAGTACTATTCTATTATCTTTCTAAGTTTATAAGAGCAATATTTAAAAAAAAATGTCCTTATTTTTGGGCCTTTGCCTCAGTTTTATTTATGAGTTTGTTGCTCTAAGAGGTTGAGAGTTATTTGTGTGTGTGTGTGTGTGTGTGTGTGTGTGTGTGTGTGTGTGTGTGTGTGTGTGTGTGTGTGTGTGTGTGTGTGTGTGAGGTAGGTAGGTAGCATACCTCTCAACTGTCCAAATTTTGCAGAATGTCCAGATTTTTGCCCCATATTTTTTGTCTGTTCCTCATACATTTTGTGATTTTCTAGAAAATCATTGAAGGCTGAAGCTGCTAAATAATGACAGACATTTGCGTTTAAGACTTCATGTCCTTTAGAAAAATTCATACTAGCACAAATCCTGTTATTCTAGCAACTTTCTTATACTAGCACAAATCTTGTTATTCTAGCAACTTTCTAAGTTCACAAGAGCATAATTTAATATTTGTCCCAGTTTATTTTAGGCTTTGTCCATATTTCTTGCACTAAGAAGTAGGTAGGGGTGTGTGTGTGAATGAAACACCCTAGTTAGGGGTAGCAGGTGGTTAGTAATTTACTCAAGCTCAAAACCTGTACCTTAGTTACAGAAAACAAAAGCATGAATCCTCTACCCCAACTACCATGCTGCATTTTTCAAAGAACTGACTTTTATGTTCATTTTCAATTCAAGAAACCAAGTTTGAGTGAATCTATATTATATTACTGAAGAGGCATTACAGAAAATGCCTCTTCATCGACACTAAAAGAGCGAACCGTGAATTACAAGAATGGCCATAGCTTGGCTGGGGAGGGGGGTAGCAGTTTTCGAGCTGTGAGTACAAATTTGAAAATCCTAGCTACACCCCTGAACTTCATGGCACTCATGCAAATGGAGAATAGTTGGATGACTGCCGAATCATACACCAATGCACTGTATGAACATGTACACAAATGCATGGATCTCGCCATAGCCAATAGAACTAAGAAGCTCTCCTCAAAAAAAGGAAGCCAACCTGGTGGTACCCTACCATAAACAAACTCTACAACAGAAGGAGAAAACTGATGCACAATAATGCGAAGTTCCAAGACTGGAAAAACTCCCTTATCAGCCTCAACAAAAGGTTCAGATCCCTCATCAAATCCTCTAAAGCTAGCTATGAAAACAGAATTGCAGCAGATAGTAACGACAACCATAAGGCCTTCTATAGTTATGTAAAGAATATCCATGGCAATATCCAGATTTGCTCTGAGCTACTGCACAATAGTACCTCCTATACCGAGCCAAAAGATATTGCCAATATACTGGCCAACAGATTTAGTGCTAACTTTACCCCCCCCCCAAAGACTAATCACAATACTGTTGGATTGCAAGGAACCCAGTATTACTGCTGCACAGGTTAAAATAGCACTGCCCAAGGCCAAGAATACAGAATACAGCTTCTATGAGACCTGACAATATTCCTGGCTATGTTGTACATGAACTACAGAGTTAAACGGCACCTCGCCTGTGTGCCCTGTTCAAGCACAGCCTCACCTCAGGCTTTGTTCCTATCGAATGGCGCACTGCTACAGTCATCCCTCCCCACAAAGGAGAAGTGACTACAGACCCTGGGAATTAACACCCAATTAGCCTGATGAGTCTGATATGCAAAGCTATGGAACGCATCATCATGGACCTAATAAACAAGGATATAGGAAATCTCCAAACTCTGAATCCTACACAGTTTGGTTTTGTGAAGGCTAGATCATGCCTGCTCAACTTGGTAGACTTCTTTGAGTCAGTCACCATAGCTGTGGATGAAGGCAAGGTGATTCATACAGCCTACCTTGATCTGGCCAAGGCCTTTGATACCATTCCCCACTCAAGAATCATCGAAAAACTCATTAAGCTAGACATCAACCCCTTTATCACTAGGTGGGTTGCAAACTGGCTCACACATAGAACCCACAGTGTGAAAGTAGCTGACTCCAAGTCAGACTGGTGATCAGTCACAAGTGGAATCCCACAGGGTTCAGTCCTAGGTCCTCTCCTGTTTGATATCTACTTCTCTGAAGTCCAGGCCAACACGAAGGGACTCTGGCTGACAAAGTTCACAGACGATTGCAAGTTGGGAGCTATTATTAACTCCCCAAGTGATGTTGACGTCCTACAGAAAGGCCTCAATGACACCAATGACTGGTGTCAGAACCATGGCCTTAAGCTCAATGCCAAAAAATGTGTCGTCATTCCCCTTGGAAAAAAATGGTTCCCTTGAATTACCACATTGATGGTAGTCCACGGAACACAGAAGGTGTTATAAGAGATCTGGAAACACAGGTTGACAGCAACCTCTCTTTTGACCACCACATTGCGACTGTTGTCAGAAAGTCACTCTCTGTAGCACATCTCATTATAAAGGGTTTTGCATCCAGGAAGAAAGAGTTCATTGTCTCCCTCTACTCTTCCCTCATTAGGCCAATCATCGAGTACAATGCCCCATTTGACATGTATCTCATGGGTCTATATCATATTGTTGAATGTTGACAATGTCGAACAGCTAAAATATCAAAAGTGCCATTCATCAAAACTGGTTTTGAGGGGGGCTGCACCCCCCCCACTAATTATATATACTAACTCCGAGATCGCACTACAGTGAGGAAAGGGTAAATTTCCTGATCCTCATTGTACCGCAATCCCACAAAACACTTTTCGATGAACGGCACTTTTGACATTTTCACCGTTAGACATTGTCAACATTTGACAATGTAATAGGAACCCGTACCTCACTAGACATTTGCAACAACTGGAGAGGGCACAAAAGTATCTCACAAAGAGGATCCTAGGCCTTAAACACTTGTCTTATATGGACAGACTCAAAAAACTCCAACTATTCTCGGTCTCATATCGCCTACTTAGAGGCAATCTCTGCTTGACATACAAAGCCATGTCTGACCCAGCTCTAATAAAAATGCTACATCTAAAGAAATCCTAATTTCTCTGCACCATATGCTCCAGAGACCTCAACCACATTACCACAATCAACAGAACATGCTGCAGGGACAGGTCCATAACCCAGAGACTGCCTATGCTATGGAATAGACTTCCCATACATGTCAAGTAGAGCACCTCACTGGCCTTCTTCAAGAGAAATCTTGATGAGTGGATGGGAAATAGAAAATTCACCCCAGGGATCACTCCAGCTGCCCTACTCAATAGAGGCACTAGGAAATAAGGTCGGGTGGCATGATCCCTGGGTAATCCTATGGGCTAGGTTTGTAAAGGCTCCAAGGCCATTAACCTAGTACACACCTATGAACCTATGAACTTGTATACACAAAACAGACATATTAATTACTTTCAACACCCCTTTTTCCACAACCATCTTGCCATTTTGTGTATCTACCCATCACTTTCTCATAATTTAGTAAATGATTGTTCACACCTTCTGATCAATATAATTCACACAGGACTCATTACAACTTTGGCCATCTTATTCCTCTCTTGTGATAGCATATAAACCATGAACTATCATTTCATAATTAATGTTTGAAAGCTATCACATCTAAATTCTGCATTAACTTTTCTCCCACCTCTCTTGAATTGCTTTACATTCTAACACAGCATGTTCAATTGCTTCTTCTACTTGATATAAGTCAGACATTCTTTCACTCATGTGCTTATATTTCATTTAACCTTTTATAATTTCCTTAATTTCAGTCTCCACACAAAGTCTTCTAATTATTTGAACATTTTAAATTTTTCTTGCCTCTTCTTTATAACTTTTTATTAAACATTGTGGTCATATTCATACTATGGCAAGGATTCACGAAGCCTCCGTGTAAAAGTTATAACTCTTACACGGAGGCTGCAGTTAAACGGAGTGATGTCAGCATGCTCTGCATATTCATGAGAGCATGCTGAATCACACCTAAGTCTAACACGGTCCGTGTAAGACAGTAGGGGGCGTGTCCGTAGCTGAGCCCTGCAAGCGGACACGCCCCCAGAAGTGTAAAAGTGCCCAAAGTAAACACCCACAACAAAGTCCACGGAAATGTGAATAAACACAACACAACACATGCCCCCACAGACTATGAACATAAAATATATAAATGAACATGTTATATATTTTTTTTAAATTGTAAAGATGTTTAACCGTGAGTGCGCTTGTTTGCGCGGGCGTGCCCGTAGCGCAGCTACAGTTAGCAGTCAGTGGGAAAGCATATAAGAACTAAATATGCAAAATAAGCAAGGAAGCAATAGCGTAGCGGTAGAGATATTGGCTGAAGAGCAGGCAGTCATGGTTCGAGCCCCCACAACACCAATTTTTTTTTTTGCAAAATAAGCAGGAAACAAGTCCCTGACAAATATGTACACATAAAACCACAATTTATGTAAAATGTAATGAAATCGCCCATTTATATTGAAGAAATGTGAGGTAACAAAAGAATAAAAAATGCCAGATGTGCTCATAGCTGAGCTACAGTTTAACAGAGTGAGTGCATCTGCCCGTAGATGAGCAGTCGTTAAACTGGTGCAAAATGAGTGCCCGTAGCTGAGCAGTGGTCTAACACGCTAAATCTATGTGCCCCTAACTGAGCTTAGCGTAATATGCATGCCAATAGCCAAATGAGGCTTAAAGCAGCGTATCCCATTTGCGCGGAGCTGCGCACCGCGCAAACGAGCTAACCGACGGGCAACGTTGAGCAAGCCGTATCAAAACTGCCTTTACACAGACACACCCCTCAGTATGTCTAGACAGTCATGAAAAATAAAAAGCAGTGGCTAGGTTCGAACCCAGGATACTATACACCATAGTCAAGGTACCAAACCACTAAGCCATGACAGCAGTACCTAGAAATGCAATAATAGCTAATATATAGGAATGAATACAAACTGGAGCATGACAATGCAGGTTTACTGAAGTTGATACAATTCCAAAATGGCCAATCACAGATATGTGCGGGAAAAACGGACTATATAAGTCCCATAGGCAGAAATACACAGCATAAACGATTGTAGAACTGACCTGCAGGCAGAATGACAGGAGTAGAAGAGGGTAGTTGCTTTCGAGCACAGAGGTGAGGTGTTGAGGAGTCCAGGTACATGGTCTGGCTCCTAGTCCATAATCATGAGGCCCAACTCATGCAGGGCCAGGTCCTCTGGGGAGCATACAGGGCCGAGGCGTGGGACCGGTTGTATCATGATCTCACCAGTGCCACAGGGATTCCAAGGACTGGTGAGCAGGTCCGTCACCACCATGCAGACCTGAAGAGATGCAAGCAGGACCAACTGAACCTTTGGATCCAGGAGGACCGGCAAACACCCAACGCCCCACTACTGAGTAAGTAACATTTAATTATGTATGTAAGAAATTAAACTAGCTGATATTATGGAGATGTGTATTCCAATATTACTTCATTTATAAAACAGCTGCAGGTGTCCGTTCTGCGAACCACAGAGCCTATGGCGATAAGCTGGTGCGGTTGCGCCACCAGGCAGGTCAGTAATCCACTACCAGTAACTGTAAAGAAATATAAAAGTATGACAGTCAGCAAAAGAGTGCAGTGTAGTCAGTAAGGAATAAAATCTGCAAGTAACAGTGTGAAAGTGTATGCAAGTATTGCCTGATTACAAAAGTGTGTTTCAGCCTGTAAGTTAAACCAAAAAATGAAACTGTCTGACATATATTCTGAAATAAAAATGCCCTACCTGTAAGAAAATAGTACACAACCTGCAGCAGGCTGAAAAGTATAGCTGCAGAAGATGATGAAATCACGTGTGAAATATATCCCTGTGGAAATACTGAAACATGACAGAAGTGAGACTGCTGGAAAGGATTGTAATAACTACAGGTTAAACATGTCAATAAAGCCTAGAAGTAAGTACCATCCTGAATAGTAAAATGAAAGCAAGTGAGAGAGTGTGAGAAAGTGTCATGACTCCAGCAATACAGTAGTAATAACCCCTGAATAAAGTATACTGCAGTCAAGACAGAATGAAATGCATGTGAGATTCAAAACCAAACAGCTCAATCTGTTCAAAGTGTTGCTGCATCTGGAATGTGTATCCCAAAATCTGGATATGTTGCTCTCAGTCTGCAATATGCAGATAGGATGATTGTCTGATATACCAAACATCCACACTTGTCTACAGCTATATAAAGCAAATGTAGCAGGATGATGTAGCTGAACAAAGCTAGATATGAATGTGTATGAAGAACCATAAAATGTATATTGATGTTGCAGTAACAGTCCTATCACCAAGTTGAAATAGTTATCATATAGGAAACTGTAGTTAGAACAGTAGTGTGTATATAACTGTAGCTATTAGAAATGTGCAGCATATGTATTGTTATTCAAAGGTGTTAATATTACTTTCTTTACCCCACCCTATAACCACATATAACCCATTCCATGTGAAAATGGTATGTGCAATCACAATTAACACCCCTGGACGTTTGTCCTGTTGGGTCATATATATTTGCATGTCCGTTGATGCATTTGCCCTGTTCATACATCCACACCTGATGGCCTGTTGCCATCAATTAACCCTGCATGTTGTTGGACTGTGTATTTCTGTTCAAATTATGCATGTGTTATGCACGCTGTTCAATGGTGTGAATATCTGGGTGTTTGGTTAATGGGAATACTAATGCATGCTGTTACAACTAATTGTGAATGGTATTATATGTCACTAACCCAAACTGTCATGACATAATGCAAAACATAGGATGACAGGGAAGGCGGGTTCCAGCGGACCCACCTCTCCCATCTCAGCTGGCGAGTGCACCTGGCACTAGTGCCGAGTCCGGACCCTCCTCCGGTGGCCCTGTGCCACTTGCGGGTGGAAGCGCTGCAGGGGATGGGGCTCGCCACCCCTCTGCAAGTGTGGCCAGAGGAGAACCACCACTCACCCTCCGTAGCGTCCGGACTGTGGTGCGTAGGGAGATTTGGGACTCTGTTCTCGAGCCCCTATGCCAGCTCGAGGTACGGGTGGCGCAACTAACAGGCATGCCTGTTGCCCCGCCTACACAGCCCCCAGCACAGCCCCATCCTGGGCAGTGAAGGAACAGTGGCAACTGCCTATGGGTGGGGATATCAGTTCCACTGTTGCCATCTGTGGGCTCATGGGCTCTGGATATCCAAACCTCCGTCCCTGTCAATTGTGTAACCCCCCCACACGTGTCATACACCGCCCCTGTATGCGTCTTGTTTGTCTTGTCTGTTTACCTACCCAACCTACCTCCTCAGCTGTACCGACTTCCTTCACCTGACATACCACTCTCAACTGAAAAAAAAAAAAAGAAAAAAAGGGCACTCTTTACCCACAAAAAAATTACGCCCCATACATAGCTGCCCATTCCGCACACATGTCTGCTGGACATGGAACCTATCAATTACAATTGGCCATACAACAAGTATTATTGTTGTCCTGACACCTCTCTCAGGGGTGGAAGGTTTCAAATGTCACACCAAATTACATACATATGCACAGCTGTTGCTGATGAAGAAATGGGCAGCTATGGGCCTTACCTACATCCCTCCTGCACATCCCAAGCTTGTTTCCCTACTGTCTTACCCTCTTTGTGACCCCTTTTTCACCACTTTCCTGTCTCCCCATTTTCTTTTCTTTCAAAGAAAATAGCGCGGGTGTGTGCAAGAGTAAGCACGTTTAAGTGGTTGTAAGCGGGTGTGCGCTTGTGTGCACGGAGCTAAACGCCAGTGAGCATGCGTGAGCTCCGCGCAAACCAGCGCTAACCCAGTTACAACTGCTTAAAAGTGCCTTAGTCACTTTGATTGACAGGTCTTGTAGTCAGTTCAGAAGCAAAATAAAATCCCACTGGCAGTCCCGAACCCAGGACCTTGGAAACAGTAGTCTGCATGACTTTCCACTAAGCCATGACTCTTATACAAGAACATTGTGCTAAAATAAATATATCATGTAATAGTAGGAATGAATGTAAAGGGAATATAGATGTGTAGTACACAAAGCATGGCATTTAGAATTACTATCAAAACTAGTGGATTTCCATAATAGTAGTGTGTGAACAGAAACAGCCATGCTAGTTGGTAGCTAGTAGGTAATAATGTCACTATAGCACCTTGCAAGCCACACATATACTCACAGCAGGATAATCACTGCCCATACCCCACAACCTCTTACAGGAACACATCTGGACCAAGTAATAAAATATGTGGAGCAAAGGCCCAAAACCAGGGACACATTACAAATAATGTTACAACAAATGCAGACAGTTCAGAGAGTAACAGGGTCTGCATTTTGTGGGATGTTTGGAAGGGTATGAAGTCTGAAACTTGAATGTTTGTCACCATATTCTGACTTGAGCCCAGAGTGATTTGCCAGAAAAAGGTGTGCATGAGATATTGACCAAAATATGAGGCAGAAATGTGGACAACCTGCAAATATCTGTACACATGACGGGTCTGACACCACCATATTTGAATAGTTAAGAGCCTAGACATAGCAACAGTGAATGACTTACAGGGATGCCCCACAGACCCCATGTGAAATGTACAAACAGTAGGCAGAAAGGTGTAACACATGCAATGGTAACTATGGAGTCCTGAAAGTATTCACCACTTGCATGGCAGAAAACGTGTAGTAATACATATGCTCATGCTAACCCACAGTCACAACTGCAGCATACCAGACATTTTAATGGGTGTACCCCACTGATATGTACCATTCCATGAGGCAGATAACAGATGAACCTGAAAGTCTCTGGGGCCTGCTCAGCAGCATACTCAAATACCCTAATAGATGTCAAGGCCCACACCATGGCCAGACCACACTGCATGCTGTAACACCCTAGCAGATATAGCAAGCATTCCAAGGTGTGAATGTACATGGAAAATAGGAAAGCTACAGCAGCACACTACAGTCAGGACACCTAGCAGGCATACAAGTAGTGACTGTAAAGGGCAAATATTGAAGCCTTAGCAACAAAGTGCAAGCAAAGTGAAAGGAAAGCACACACACACACATTAACAGTAGTAGTAGTTGTAGGTGTCAGTGTACATACACAGTTAGTACAGGAAACTGGAGAAATGAATGGAGGAATGTTAATCTACAACACATCTGGAAATATGAGAGGGATACCAACCTTTACACTCACAGAACATTGTCCACAGCATAACAGCATGGTCCCTGCCCTTAAAATCTGAAAGGGCTACGCCTATCTCACATACCTTTTTATAGCACTGTTCTGAAATCACAGTGAGAACTGCAATCAGTACACAACTGGCTGCATGCAATTAGCAAATGCTGGCTAACAATTGGTGCAGAGGCCATCACATGGGCATATGCAGATACCTACAAAAGTATGCTGTACTCCCAGTCCACACATGCAATACTTTCATTGCACCCTGAGAAGGACGTGAGAGACAGACAGAGAGAGAGAGAGAGAGACAGAGACAGAGACAGAGACAGAGAAAATTGCAATTAAGCAGACACAAAGAAATTGTTCAGCAACAGCCACCTGAAAGCTGACAACTGGGAAGTGGAGCAGCAGGACAGAGAACCAGATGGCAACACAAGCAGCTGTGACAAACACAGGTAATGTAAAGTAATACTATAAAGGTCTACATACTGTGAACCCTCCATATGTGTCATTGGTCTGTATCCATATGTATATGAAGATGTGTAAAGGGCAGGAGACATACAGCAACTATCAGTGAAGGCTGTACATACATTTGTATGTGAGAGCATCTATGTGCACATATCAATGTAGGTTGACTGTAGGTTGTAGTGAAATGTACAAAGTAGGTTTCACAGTTATGTATGTTTAGCAGTATGTTAGTGTGTGTATACAGTATGGTAGACAAACATGTTGATATACCTGTCTATCATATGGATACGTATGTATGTCAACATATGTATGTGTATATATATATATATATATATATATATATATATATATATATATATATATATATAATATGCATATATGTATACATACATAGAGAGAGAGATGTAGGAATACATAGACAGATGTAGATAGAATATTGTACAAACATATATATGTAATGCACACATACAGATATAGATATATGTAGATACATATACATAGACAGACTGATCTGACTATCTACAGGTATGACTGTATATGACGGCCTTCAACACACCCTGTCCCACCCCCTCTGTCACTCTCACCCCTATGTGTCCCCCTCCACATCTATAGCAATATATGTACATCAATATATATATGTGTATATGTATACAGACATATATATATATATATATATATATATATATATATATATATATATACATATAGATATATCTATATACATATATATATATATATATATATATATATATATATATATATATAGAGAGAGAGAGATGTATATAAATTCTGAGTGAGGCACATGTGTACAGATGTATTGCAACAGATGCCTGGTGACAAAGGCATGGAGTGAACACCAGTGTCAAAACCGGAGTACCATACCACATTCTAAATCACCTACACCAGTAACCACCAGATATGTGATTGGCTGCCCACCACTGCATGTGTCAGGGGTGAACAGGGTCATAAATATGTACAATAGTGGCCCCAATGATATTCACAGTGGCACACTATCCCTGGAATACCTGCACATGGTATGTGTCAGCAAACATGGTGTGTCAGCTATGGACATGTAGGTCGGTGTACCCCTCCACACCACATAATGGATGCCATGGTATGGACCTCACATGACAGCTACAGATATGGAGAAGGACACAGTGACATGTACAACACTGTGACAATGCACTCAAACACATTACCAATGCACAGTGACTGACAACACCACAGAGTACACATATACCACCCACATAGAGGTTACCACTCCCGGATATACATATGTAAGTCACACCCATGACAGATGTCCAACAACCATAGTAACACCTCACACCATCCACAACCTAAATGACTGCTGTGTGTCATCCATGCCACTGCAATAGAGTGCACATGTGGAGGTAAAAGTACCTACCCACAGATAAGACATACCCTGCAATAAACCACACAGTGTTAAGAAGCAAGACTCCCCATGAGTACATGTCACACATACCCCTGCTGAATGTTAGTCAGATAGGTAATATGCCATATGAGTCACCCTGTGTAACTGTGTGACAGCAGCAGGTACCATCACACCACATGTGTCACAATGGTCAGGGTAGCAGAACAGTACGCTGCTGTAGTCCCAGGGGCAATAGCATATTGTATAGTATTGTATTGTAATGTAATGTATTGTGTTGTATTGTATTGGTATGTTGAGGTACCTCCTTCGTGGAGTGGAACCACTGCTGCTGTGCGCCAGTGTACAGGTACATATCCTGTAGTCAGACTAGTGTTACATAGCACTTCTATATGTGTGTTTAGCTCCTGTCAGAGTTTATGTAGCATGCAACTGGGGATACCATCAGGTCCCATTCATGTTGTGTATTCTGCTGTCCTGAGGGTGGCTCTCACCTGGACATCTGTGATGACAGGGAGGTTACAGTCAGCTGGGATAACTATGTCTTATTTTGGGGGAGAGGGTGGGGTGACACCTGCACTGAACCTGTCTGCCACAATGTTGTCAATATCTGTGGTGTCAGTGAAATATTTGTTGTTGTGTACTAAATATGGGCATAGAGGATGGATCCTGACCAGGTTGCTAACATAACTGAAGAAGACCTTCTGGTTATCTGTAGTGTCCCTCTTGATTTCCCTCTCAAAGTTGCCCATGGATGTTTGTATGATGGAAAATAGATCCTTACTAGTGCTGCTCAGACATGCCCTCCCTTTACGGAATTATGCTCTGTCTTGCAGTAGCTTCCATCTTCTGTAATACAATCTGTCTATGGCTGGGGTCCACCAGACAGGATGCTGTCCCTTTGTGGAGAGTGTCTTGGACATATATGGGATTGCATGATCCATGCATTCTCGGAGATGTCTGTAGAAAGCAATTGTGTAGGGGTCAGCATTGTGGGTTGTATCTGCCACTGGCCCAGTGGGCTGAAAGGATACCATGTCACTGTTACAAAGTGTAAAGTTTGCATCTGTAATGTTATTCACTATAGTCGTTTGTGCTGGTGGTGGAGGTGGGATATGTATATCCAGGGCAATCAGTGTGTGGTCAGCTCACAGTAGTTGATGATGTAGGCCATACAGTACCTAGATACAAACCCCAAGAGTGAGGAGGTGCTCTTGACCTGAATCAATGTTCTGACTGCTGGGGTTTGGTAGTATGTCGTATGGAGTGTGCCAGGTACTGTTGCACAGTTGCTGGCTGAGCACTGATACCTGGCCATTTACATGTGTATCCACCAATAGACAGACAGATGCTATAAATGTGAGATATGTTGTATCATAACAGTCGAGTAGCATGTGTAGTATGTGTGCCAAATTCTGCTGACATATATTGCTGATATCAGGTTATTTTCTTTCTCAGGTACATGGCCCACCCGCGGAATCCCACTTACTCCACAGCTGAGGATGAGGAGATACACCAGAGCCTGGTGCGGGATTATGCAATACTCTTTTCCCGCACCAGCCAGAATCAGCAGGAGAGGGCTGCACTGTGGCAAGACCTTGTCTGTCGGGTAAATGACATAGGCACGCATAATAGGACATATGAGCAGGTACGACATCACTGCAGTGATTTAATCAGACATGTCCGTCAGCGTGCGTCGGATATCCACAGGCAACAGGTTGCCACAGGTGGTGGGGTGGCTACACATCCCCCACTCACCAGACTGGAGGGACTACTCATGAGTGTAGTGGCTCCAGTCCGCCAGCAACAACAACAGCAGCAGACATGCATTATGATGGAGGCTGGAGCCATGCAGCAGCAAGACAGTGAACATGCAGGTAATATGCCATATGTATAGTTGACTGTTGTGTACACTGGTAGTTAATGCATGTGTGAGGTGTGTCCTTGGTTTGTAGCTGTCACCATAGTATTTAATGTGCAAGTGTGATATCCTCAATATTAGCAGCTGACCTGTGAAAGGCGACTGTTGTACTACTGACCTGTATCATACTCAGTAACAATGGCACAGTTGTGCCCACTGACATTAGTTTCTTCACGTCTGCAGGTCCCTCTGGTATAACAGCAATGCAGCCTATCCATGCTGGTGAGTGTGTATTAACAATTCCTGTAATAGTTTTGATAGTAATAGTACTATTTGGCTCCCTTAGTAGTGCTCTTTGTATGCATGTAGGTGTGTCTGTGTCTGTGTGTTGATATCACGCATACTGAGTACTGTACAATTGTGTGAAACTGTGTGCATGTGTGCATGTGTGCATGTGTGCATGTGCATGTGTGCACCTGTGCATGTGTGTGCATGTGTATGTGTGCACCTGTGCATGTGTGCATGTGTGCATGTGTGCACCTGTGCATGTGTGCATGTGTGCACCTGTGCATGTATGCATGTGTGCATGTGTGCACCTGTGCATGTGTGCATGTGTGCATGTGTGCACCTGTGCATGTGTGCATGTGTGCATGTGTGCACCTGTGCATGTGTGCACCCGTGCATGTGTGCATGTGTGCATGTGTGCACCTGTGCATGTGTGCATGTGTGCACCTGTGCATGTGTGCATGTGTGCACGTGTACATGTGTGCATGTGTGCACCTGTGCATGTGTGCATGTTTCCACCTGTGCATGTGTGCATGTGCACCTGTGCATGTGTGCATGTGTGCATGTGTGCATGTGTACATGTGTGCATGTGTGCACCTGTGAATGTGTGCATGTGTGCATGTGTGCACCTGTGCATGTGTGCATGTGTGCATGTGTGCACCTGTGCATGTGTGCATGTGTGCATGTGTGCATGTGTGCATCACTGGTAATGTGTAGACATTGTAAACTGTGTTTCCTGTTTCCCTCCCACAGGTTCTGGTGCTGCTCTGGTGTCATGTAGCAGGGAACCTGAATCAGGTGCCGTGGGTACTGATAATGATGACATCTGTGTAATGGCACAGGAAGGTATGCCAGGGTCCGCCATTGGTCAGCCGATTGACAGTACACAGCTGTCGACCCCATTAATGCGCACAGTTATCCTGCCAATACACCCTTTGTCACCAATGTCCCTAGGTGATGGACAGCATACAGTGGGCATTGACCAGGGTAATGTGGTATCTGTGGCACATGCCTCCCCACACAGCAGCCATGGGCATGGCCCAGAGATGGTACCACACAGACAGCTGTCCAGGGGTTCTCGTGGGAGCATCCGTGGGCGTACTGCCCCTGTCAGACGTGCCCACAGAGGTCTTGCAACCTCAGCTATGTTTTGGGCTGTCATGCAGGCACAGTCACGTATGGAATGGTACACCAGACAGGGTCTGAGGGAGCTGACAGCATGTTGCACAGCCATGACTGACAGTATGCGTGACATTGCGGCTGCCATCCGTGATTTCACCGATGTCATAGACAGACATTGTGGGGACATATTAGACCGGTTCCACAACTACATGTCCATGAGCCAGGGTGATGGTGGGCAGTTGAGGCATCGATGTGGCCGTATGCCAGCAACAGCAGCAGCTGGCAGTTGTCACGGACGACAACAGGTGCAATGGCCGCCCCCGTAGTGCCAGCAGCAGCCCCAGCAATGCTGGGTCTGTGCTGTCATCAGACCGCCCCAGGAGACCACGTGCACGTGGCTCTGGCCAGGCCCGACAGGGATCTGTGTCCAGTCAACGAACACCTGCTTCTGATGACAGTACTCAGTCTGGGTTGGTACCGGATACGGTCCGTAGCACCCCTGCAAGGAACAGGTACCGTATCCGTGGCCAGAGACACTGATCTGTATGACCTGGCAGGTACAGTCTGTGGCTGTCCACAAACACCAGTATATGGCAGCCATGAGGTGGAACTGTGTGCATCCATACACACATGCAAATTGACAACACCTAGGGCTACCGCATACACGCACACACTGCATCAACATTGCCCCACCTTCTACTGCTGTCCCTCACCAACACACATACACATACATGTCAATCGGTGGTATCGGTGGCTGACTCAGGCATACCATGTTCACACCCTGTGCATATGATGAAACTGTGCCACCTCCTGCAATCTGTAACAACTGTGCAGGTACAGGTTAACATGTTGCTGATACACAGGGTGACCACATAGATGTGTAGTAATAGTATCATGTTGTTAACAGTATTGTGTGCTGAATTAATTGTGGGTATATCACAGCATGCCTGATGCAGTAAGTGTGTGATTGTCATGTACTGTTGTCTACACCCATGGTAAGTACCATAGTGTATCATCTGCACATGTTGGCATACTGGTGGTAATGATGTCAACAGAAGGCTACATACATAGGTAGCACAGGGGATAAGGTAATGAATGTAGTAATACGCAATGATGGACATGTAAATTGCAAGTGGCATGTTGCCCACACTGGACTCTGCAATGCAGATGTTTGAGGATGTTGGTATGTGTGCAGTACTACACGACTGGTACAGGACACACAGGAGCACCCTAGCACTGCATGCTCACATCTCATACCATGCTAGACAGCCCCAACACACAAAACTAAATGTCACAGGAGGGAGAGTCCCCATACATGTCAGGGATACTGTGGTGGCAGGCCAGGTAGCATACATCCTACTAAGTATGGAACCACTGAGTGAAGGCTCAGTGTCTGTTATTTGACATGTGTATTACTGTAGGTATGAGCACATGGGTTTCCATCCAGTTATTGTACATCCTGACAGTACATGGTCTGTACACTTGTGTGCGCTGAGACTGGACCCTAGCCATCTGACCCATGTATTTCCATGTACATGTGCATAGTGCCTGCATATTTGCAGTGTTACCTACTGGAAGTGGTACAGCTTGTTTGTTGTACAATGGACTACATGCAGCCCTGTTTACTGTAGCTTTGTTTGCATGCATGTTTGCTTGCAATTACCCTGGAATACTGATCACACCTGCAATGCATAGTTATAGAGCTTCTGTGGACTCATAGTGCCATCTGCATAGCTTACTATATGTATGTCCACGTCCCACTTGACAGGATGTCACTGTTTGTCCTGTTCACATGTACATTGCCTGTGACACAGTGCATATGACTTACCTGGCATGTGTCCACGTGAGCAGTCATATATGCTACTGCTAACTAATCACAGGCACTACACCTTCACATATTCATCTTCTGTTGAACTACCTGCTTCGCTAGGGACGGCCTGCACCTGTCACCCCTGGGCTTTCAGATATTGGCAAAGGCTCTTGCTACCCCCATGGTGCCTATGTTAGGCAAGGCTCAAATGACAAACCCACCTTCATAGGTATCACAAGGGATAAGAAACTAAGAGTAATGCTACCCAACGCCAGAAGTCTAAACCTCCAGATGCATGCACCCGAAACTCTCCTTGGCATGGAGAACATTGATATCTGTGCAGTAACAGATGCCTGGTTCAGGGCTACTGAGAGCACACCAGCACTACCAAGTTTAACCTGGTTGATTTCTTTGAAACAGTCACCAAGGCCATTGACGAGGGGAAGGTGGTTCATACAGCCTACCTGGACCTCGCAAAAGCCTTCACAACAATACCCCACTTGGGCATTCTAGAGAAGCTCACCAGCTTAAATATAAGCCCCTATGTCACTAGATGGATTGCACAGTGGCTCAAGGACAGAACCCACATGGTTAGAATTGCTGGAGCCATGCCAGACTCCAAACCAGTTACGAGTTGTGTCCCACAAGGCTCAGTCCTGGGACCTCTCTTGTTTGGTATATATTTATTGGAGGTACAGGCCAACATGGACGGATTGCAGATGACTGCGAACTGGCCACCATAATCGACTCTCCAGCCGACACAAGCATCTTCCAAAGGGGCATCATAGAAACAGACTTGTGCCAGAGCCATGGCCTTCAGCTGAACAGTGTTTAGAAAGGGAAATGTGCATCCTGTAGTCTGTTCACCTAGTTGCCAAAAGGGACATTTCCCTCACACATACTAACCCCCCTCAGGCAGAAACACACACTTGCCATTTGCAAGATTCACACCCCTATCTGACAATGTTATGACACTCGAGATGGACACATTAGCAGAGTGTGTTATTCGCATTACTGGGAGGTTTCCCTTCTCTTGCTATACTTATAGGGTGCTGACATCATCAGTGTTTAGAAAGGGAAATGTGCATCCTGTAGTCTATTCTCCTAGTTGCCAAAAGGGACATTTCCCTCACACACAAGAACCCCCCTCAGTCAAACACACACACTTGCAGGATTCAAACCCCTACCTAACTATGTTATGACACTTGAGACGGACACATTAGCAGAGTGCGCTATTCGCATTACTGGGAGGTTTCTCTTCTCTTGCTGTACTTATAGGGTGCTGACATCATCGGTGTTTAGAAAGGGAAATGTGCATCCTGTAGTCTGTTCACCTAGTTGCCAAAAGGGACATTTTCCTCACACACACTAACCCCCCCCAGCCAAAGACACACACTTGCCAATTGCAGGATTCAAACCCCTATCTGACTATGTTATGACACTTGAGACGGACACATTAGCAGAGTGTGCTATTCGCATTACTCGGAGGTTTCCCTTCTCTTGCTGTACTTATAGGGTGCTGACATCATCAGTGTTTAGAAAGGGAAATGTGCATCCTGTAGTCTGTTCTCCTAGTTGCCAAAAGGGACATTTCCCTTACACACAATTGCACACACACGAACCCCCCTCAGACAAACACACACACTTGCCATTTGCTGGATTCAAATCTCTACCTACCTATGTTATGACAATTGAGACGGACGCATTAGCAGAGCACGCTATTCACATTACTGGGAGGTTTCCTTTCTCCTGCTATACTTATAGAGTGCTGACATCATTGGTGTTTAGAAAGGGGAATGTGCATCCTGTAGTCTGTTCTCCTAGTTGCCAAAAGGGACATTTCCCTCACACACAATAACCCCCCTCAGCCAAACACACACACTTGCAAGATTCAAACCCCTACCTGACTATGTTATGACACTTGAGATGGATGCATTAGCAGAGTGTGCTATTCACATTACTGGGAGGTTTCCCTTCTCCTGCTATACTTATAGAGTGCTGACATCATCGGTGTTTAGAAAGGGGAAAGTGCATCCTGTAGTCTGTTCTCCTAGTTGCCGAAAGGGACATTTCCCTCACACACACTAACCCACCTCAGACAAACACACACACTTGCAGGATTCAAACCCCTACCTAACTATGTTATGACATTTATGACAGATGCATTAGCAGAGTGCACTATTCGCATTACTGGGAGGTTTCTTTTCTCCTGCTGTACTTATAGGGTGCTGACATCATCGGTGTTTAGAAAGGTGAATGTGCATCCTGTGGGGAGGCAGACGCCAAGCACACTCTGGCTAAGCTGTCATTCCCTAGGGCAAACAGCCTAGTGTTGACCTCTACACCCATATGTTTAATTGTCAAATGCACATTATTTGTTGCTGATAGACTGTTTGCACATCTTTATTGCCATAGCATTCCCTGTTTGTATGAACAACTTGTGCATCTGTGGAAGATGTTTGCATATGGGAGGGATCCACTATATCACGTATGTCTCTGTAGTCATTTAACTGTGTGCACTGGGCAGACTGCTGTAATGTGGTTGGTTCCTGGAATAACACGTAAAAATACCAGATATGTGTGTCCAACTGCTAAACTGAGATTTGGCCTAAGTGTGTGAGCATGCCCAGTTCAGCCTTCCCATGGCATGTTGTCTGACATATGTCTCATTTATCAAGTGTGTGAGCATGCGCAGTGTGAGCATTCCATATGTTGGACTCTGCAGCCCACCACATTTGTGGATGAGTGTGAACTTCAACAAATATCACCCGTTTATGGTTGTGTAGTTACTGTACAACTGCTTTGTGTGTGAACACAACAGGATTATACTGTGCCTGCAGTGTTTGCATGGGATACTTTGCATACAGTTGTCAACATCCTTTCACACTGACCTAACACTGTAGTACTGTATAGTGTACTGGTAGTACTTTGACTGTGGTGGACAGTATCCTGGGCTTTAGTGCTATCACTGCTTTACATTTCGATAGTGAGCACAACAGCCTGGTTAGGGGCCAGTTGTGTACATCTGACCATGTTTCATTCTGTTCAGATATGAACTACTTAAACCAGGCTTGTCCAACATTGGTAGTGTATTCCACAACATAGGTGTACATTTGCAAACACTAGCGATGTGCCCTAGTCCATGTCTAATGCTAGTTGGAGAGTGTGTTTGTCCTTCAACACACATTGTAAGTGGAGTTTGCCATGACATATGTCATGGTTAGTATACTGTGCCTCTGTCTACCTGTGACATGACAGTGATACCCAGGATAAAGCTACCATCTCCCATCCACTCATCAAGATTCCTATTGAGGAAAATTGATAAGTGACTCTATGGGTAGCCTGTACTGGGAGTTCACTCATGGGTGGGGGTGGCTTCTGTGTTATGGATCATGCAGTACAGCTTGTCCTATGTAAGTCAGTGCTGGGGTTCAGGTCTCTCATGTGCATAGCTCACTGCCATTCAGATTGTACAAGGTGCAGCATGTTTATTGATACCAGCAACACAGGCAACACATGGCATCTGTGCAAGCTCTTTGATACTCCTGGTGAGGTACTGTTGAGGACTTTACGGTTGATGGAGGTGCTGAGGTACATCCCACAGGGGCTATTGTAGTCAATTGTACCACTGATGAAGGATGACTGCAGAGCCACAATGACCTCCCCTTATCTAGATCTAACAACCTTCATGATTAGGTGGGTATATGGTATGTTTCTGTAAACACTACAGCACATGTTTGTCCAATGCAGGATATCTATCACCTTGTGTCCCCAGGTCTCTCATTACATGTTAACTACATAATGGGTTAATACCTATGTGGTAATTGGTGGGCACTTACTGTATATCCACGGGGGTTGACTATACACTTTTCTGCAATTAGCTTGCTGACATGGCTATGGCACCAGTTGTCTGTTTCTATGTGGCCCTTTTGTGGGATGCTTGTGTCAGCTGGTGGATCATATATGGTGAGCAGTTTGCAGTCCTCTGCAAACATGTTCAGACACAGTCCTTCCATGTTTGCCTGTACCTATGGGACATATATACCAGATGAGGGAGATCCCAGGACCAAGCCTTGTGGGATGCCAGTTATATCTGGTTTGTAGTCTGACATGGCTGCAGCATGTCTGACCATGTCTGTTCTGTCCTTGGTCTGGTTTGCAACACCTCTACTGACATAGGGGTTTATATTTAAGCTGGTGAGCTTATCTATAATGAACACATAGGGTATTGTATAGAAGCCTTTGCAAGGTCCAGCTATGCTGTGTGGACCACATTGCCCTCATCAATGACCTTAATGATTGTTTCAATTGAGTCAAACATGTTTAGGGGCAGGATCTGCACTTAAGAAAGCCACACTGGGTAGGGTCCGGTGTCAGTAGGTCCCCAATATCTTTATGTCTGTGGTACATGCTGATCCTTTCCATAGCTGTGCAGACCGAGCTTCTCAGGATTCTGGGGTAGTAGTTTTCAGTATCCATTCAGGCAACACCTTTGTTGAGAAGGACCACTGTTGTTGTACACTGCTCTTTGGGTACATATTCTGTGGTAAGGCTGACATTGAGCAGTAGTGTGATTTGGCATTCCATTCATCTTGGAGTCCATGTTGCACTCAGCCCAGGACACCATCTCATACCATTGCTGCTGTGTGTTTTGCTTTGTAGATGCTGGCTGTTACCTCAGCATCTGCAATGTCAGGGGGCCAGCAGTCTGCTGGGATAGATATTCTGCATTCTGGGGGGGTGGTTTGCACTGCACCTGTCAGGATGTATGTTGGCAATATGTGTGTGTGTTTGTGATATTTGTGTGATTCAGAGCATATCTGTGAATTCCCAACACAGTTCCTACCATCAGTTGTGAAAGCCTTAGGATTATCCTTTGTGTCCTGTACAATTTGTATCTTCATAGGTTCATAGGTTCATACTAGGCTATCCACCCTAGGGCATTTGTTAGCCTAGCCAGAGTGTGTGGCTTTTGCCACCCCTTGCTATGTGAATATTATGGCCATTTATGATTTGCTTTGCTGTGCCTCTGTCTGGACATGACACAGTGAAGACCCCCAGTGTAACTCTACAATCATCCATCCACTTGGCAAGATTCCTGTTGAAGAGTGTCAGTGAGGGGCTCTGCCTTACATGGAGTGGGATTCTGGTCCTGGGTGTGGGGAGCCTCTGGATTATGTATCTGTCCCACCAGCACATCCTGTTTCATTATTTGTTGAGGTTGACATCTCTCACTCTCACAGCTCCGATGGCTTTGAGTTTTCTGGGGTGGAGCATGTCCATTACTCCTGTGTTGGGCATGGCCTTCTACAACAGGCATGCGATGCCTCTGTGTAGGCAGTATGTGACTGCAGTCAGCTGGGGTGTCTACAGCCAGGCAGCATATGACATATATTTGAGACCCTTTATCCTCTTGGTGAGGTACCTTTGAGGTCTTTCTAACTGCTGCAGGTGTCAGGTAAGGTACATCCCATATGAGGCATTGTACTAGATTATGGGTGTGATAAGAGAACAGTATAGGGGCACAATGACCTCTGTTGACGTAGATGTGAATCCTTTCCTGATACGGTGTCAAATGTAGACAGTCTTCCTAGCCACATTGGCAATGTGGGTGTCACATAACAGGTTACTGTCCACTTGTATCCCTAGGTCCCTGATTACTCATTCCATACATAATGGTTTACCACCTATGTGGTAATTTGTGGTACCTTGTTTGGTATTTGGTGGGACATTCATACTGTCCAGTGTCTTCAGGACGGCTAGGTGGGGTTCCTGTGTGTGAGAGTGTGGTCTGTAGCATGCTACAGACTGTACAGCAGTCTTGCCTACAGTTAGTTGCACATGGGTGGACTCCAATGCCTTGTGCATTTTCAGTTACCTGGATGTATGGGTGTCTGTGCTGAATATGGATACTCACCCTCCTTTTATGTTTTGTTCCAGGTTTTGGGGCCATGACACATGATATGTGGTATAACCTGGTAGTGCTGGTGTGCTGTCAGGAGGCTTGCAGCAGGTTTCTGTCACTGCACAGACATCGATGTTCTCCATACTGGGGCTGGCCTTGGGAGCATGCATATTGGGGTTTACACATCTGGCATTGGTCAGCATTACCCTTATGTTTCTTTCCACTTATGTTTTCTAGGGTGGTGGGTTAGTCTTTTCAGCCTTGCCTACAAAAGGCTCTATGGAGGTGGCAAAGGCCTTATCCAATATCCAGACGCCCAGGGGTAACAGGTGCAAGCCATCCCAAGAACAACTGCATGGCTTGTCAAGCATGACATCCCAAGCAGACAGACATTGGATCCCCTTGGAATGACACCAGTAAGTGTGCCACTTGCTATGACTGATCATTCCGTGTTTGTACTGTGGCATTATTCTTGGTAAGGGTAGGATGCTGCAAACAGTGAGTGTCATACCGGCCTGGACTACATAATCAGAGAGCTCATCTATGTCTCTTTTCATGTAGTCTAGGGAGGTACATCTCAGGTCATTCACACCAGCATGGACTATGACTGCATCATATTTCTACTTGCTTTGGAGTGACCTGCATACTTCTGTTATGTGGCGTATTGTGGCAGCCTACAGGCAGCTTACTGTACCCTTTCCCTTGTTCAGTCTGGTGTGCGGGACAGCAGTGTGTCTGACTATGGAGTCACCTATTACAACTGTATCAGGCATGTTGTTTCTCCTTCTGGCCTGTAACTGTTTGGCACACCAGCTTTGTGTACTATGTGCCTGAGACAGTGGAAACACCAACACATCCACACTGTAACGAGATAAGAAACCACACAGGAATGGATAGCACGATAACACTGTATTAACGCACTTGTAACTAATACACCAAAAACGCGTTTTCGTCCTTACACATAGGACTTCATCAGACAAATACATTCAATTTAATCACATTTAAATACACATTAAATAAAATTAATTGCTTCAATTATCCAATAGTCACACTCCTATGTAATTTGAATGAACCAACCACAGTAAATAAAACATGAATATTCATGTCTACTTCCTAAAGTGCCAAAGTGCATATAGGTTCTCAAAAATACAAACATATTTAAAATTTACGATAAAATCTGTCATGAATTTTATTATTGATTATAATATTAATCTAATGAATAACATATATAACATTTAAAAAAACTTGAATAAATATGCTTTAAAAACTCTAAAAATGTATAAATGTCATGTATAGGAACTGGCAATGTATTTATAATATGTTGTCTCCCTCTAGTGTCCATTTATATACCCTACAACTTACTAGCTCTTATTTTCAATAGAGGGGAAATTGTTAAAAAATCATTCATTCCTGGTTTTGTATTTGAGTCCAAATTAATCTGCCACCAAAGCTCCCTACTTTCCAGTAATTCCTCCCAAAGGCCCCCTCTTATGTCTGGTTTTATTTGGTCCAGAACAAAAAATAAAAACCTATAATCACTACAGGTACTGGTGTGTTTAAAAAGTGCATTTGTACATTTCCCCTTTTGTATGTCATAATTGTGTTCATAAATTCTACGTTTTAGGCTTCTTTCCGTTTTGCCCACGTAGAATGACTGACATTTCTGACAAATGACTAAATAAACCACACCCTTGCTTTCGCAATTATAATAATTATCACTTTTTATACCTCTTTTTCTACTTTCAATGTATATTTCTCCCTTATTCATAATAAACGGACATTGCTGGCACCTCCCACACTTATATGTGCCTACCCTGCCCTTATTTCCTTTATATATTTTTCCATTGTTCCTTTCCAAAATCTTCCCAATATTTTGTGAATTTTTAAAGACTACCTTTGGTTCTATATTGGAAATTTCTTCTATGTCAGTCAAGGCAGAAAATTTGCTCCATTCTTTACTAAAGGCTTCCCTTAATTTAATATTTGAGGTGTTATATTCCATCACCAGACTTCTCTTATATACACCTTGTTCATTTTGGTCATTTCATTTAGAGTTTTTAAAGCATATTTATTCAAGTTTTTTTAAATGTTATATATGTTATTCATTAGATTAATATTATAATCAATAATAAAATTCATGACAGATTTTATCGTAAATTTTAAATATGTTTGTATTTTTGAGAACCTATATGCACTTTGGCACTTTAGGAAGTAGACATGAATATTCATGTTTTATTTACTGTGGTTGGTTCATTCAAATTACATAGGAGTGTGACTATTGGATAATTGAAGCAATTAATTTTATTTAATGTGTATTTAAATGTGATTAAATTGAATGTATTTGTCTGATGAAGTCCTATGTGTAAGGACGAAAACGCGTTTTTGGTGTACTAGTTACAAGTGCGTTAATACAGTGTTATCGTGCTATCCATTCCTGTGTGGTTTCTTATCTCGTTACAGTGTGGATGTGTTGGTGTTTCCACTGTCTCAGGCACTTTTTTTGAGTTTATAGTAGTTTATTCAAGTGCTTCTCTGTTCTTGGTTTGTGTACTATGTGTTGCATGTGCTATGTTTGGAGGTTGTTTGATTGGGTGTCTGCTTTAGAGGCCTCTGTTGGTGTGCTGTGTTTGTAATTTGTGCCTCTGGGAATGTTTTTTTGTGTTTATGTGTTTGGTTTGCAGTTGTGATAGGTCTATGTGGGACTGTGTTTGTGGTGTGTGTGGTTACCTTCTCCTCCTGACTAGTTTTGGGAGTACTGAGTTGAGGGAGCTCAGCCTCCAGTTTGGATAGATGGTTGCATCTCTCACATATATTTGTATTTCTTGGGTGGAGTTGGGGGTTGTCTGTGTACTTGGGGCAGGTGTAACATTGCCTCAGGATTCACAGATTCAACTTGTTGTGGCTGGCCTTAGTGGATTGTATGTGTGGACAGATTTTATTGCCATACTACTGATCAGTGATTACTTCATTGTTTATGTTTGCTCTATCATGTAGTAGCTTCCTCATTCTCTTGCATGGTTTGGTTATGGCTGGTGTCCACCATGCCAGATGCCTGCGTGTATGGCATTGTGTCTTGTTTTAATTTAGGATTGCATAATCCAAGCATTCCTGGCAGTGTTCATGGAATGGCTGTATTACAGGTTCTGAGGTGTGGCCCATATTTTGCACCTGCACAGGACCTTTAATGGATTCCACATCAGTTTGGAGGAGTGCAAATATTGCTTTACACATATTTTCCACTGTGGTTTTCTGGCCAGGGACTGTGGTCAGGATTCGTATATCCAGTGTGATTACTCTATGGTCTGGTTTTACCAGTGAGCAATACACTTCTCGTCTTGCCATCCAGTACCCATGTTGCTGATTAGCACATCCAGTATGCTTACCCCTCTTATGGGAGTGGTACGCTGTTCCTGGGCCTTTTGGTTTATGGATTCTATGAACTTTTGTCCTACACTGTTGGAGCTAGTATAATGCTCCCAGTCTATGTCTGGGTATTTTCAGTCACCCAATATAATGTGGTTTGGAGGACTTGATATATTCATGTATTCCAGCATAGGCCAGGTGCAGTTCCTGGTGTTGGGACAGTAGTCTGTAGCAGGCTATAAACTGGGGGGCAGTTTTAGCCACTGTTACTTGACCATAGCTAGTCCATGCTGCTTCTTGTTGTGGTACCAACATGCGGGTGTGGTTATCCTTGACAATTCTTGCTAGTCACCCTCCTTTTGTAGTTTGTTCCATGTTTTGAGTCTGTACAGCACAGTATGAGGTGTAAACTGGTAGTGTTAGGGTGCTGTTGTGAGCCTTGACTCAGTTTTCTGTTACAGCGCAGATATCAACATTCTCCATACTGGTTGGGTTTAGACTGCATGCATCTTGCTGTTTCGACTTATCCCTTATCTTATTCTTATCCCTTCTGATACCTATGGAGATAGGTTTGTGTTTTGAGCCTTACCTATTCAGGGCACACTGTGGGTAACAACAGCCTTTGCCAGTATCCATACGGCCTGCACTGATAGGTGCATGCCAGTCCTAGCAGGTGGAGCATCATGTCATGCTCAGCATGTCATCCCAGACTGGCACACATTGGATCCCCTTTGACTAACTGCGATACTTCAGTCAATTATTGCACTTGATCATCTCATTGTCATATTGTGGCATGATGCTTGGTGAGGGTAGGATGTTAGTCAGGGTCCTCAGGTGTGCATATAGTACATGGTGTTACATTACTTAACACATGGCATTCATGCCTCAGGTGGTGCTGCAGGGCTGCCTCTGTCGGATGCGCATATTACACTTCCCTGTACATGTTTGTGAGCAGGTCATGTCATTGTAGGCATCCATGTTATTATTTGAGTGAGTCAGAGGGGGTATCATTCCCAGGGTTCCTACTGAGCCAGTGTATGTGCTATGCGTTGCCTCTTTGCCAAAGCCAGGGCATATTGGGCATGCCTCCTTCTGCCTACTGGGGCAGGCTCAGGTTGTTCCTCCTCCGAGTCACGCTCTGCCTGTGATGGCCTTGGCAATGGTTGGGGGCTGTTTGGCCCAGCCCTATGCTGGTCCTGCTGCAGCTGTTTTCGCAAGATCATATTATGTAGCATAGCACATACCATGACAATTTGGGTACATGTAGTTGGTGTGTACTGCAAGGCTCCACCAGATGTGTCCAGACACCGGAACCGTGACTTGAGCAGCCCAAACACACGCTCTATTACATTACGTGTTTGTGCATGTGTCTCATTATGGTGTTCCTGTTCAGGTGTGTGTGCGTTTCTGATGGGTGTCATCAGCCACGGCTCCAGTGCATAACCTGCATCCCCCACTAGGTGTCTGTGTGGGATGTCCCCATTGGCAAATGTCTGGTACAGCTGCGTCAAAAGCCAGATGTGGGAATCATGGTAGCTCCCAGGACAGCCAGCACACACATTCATTATTATGCCCTGGGCATCACACACGACCTGGCAGTTGATGGAGGAGAAGCCCTTGCGGTTGATGTATGCCCTACCCCACTCACTGGCTGGTGCTTTGATGCGTATGTGCGTGCAGTCTATTGCACCCACTACCTCAGGGTATTCCGCTATTTGCTGGAAGAGATGCATATTGCTGGCCAATACCTCACGGGCATTGGGGAAATATACATGATCACCGACATGTGCTGACATGGCATCCAGGAACTGGTGCAGTACCCTGGAGGCTGATGCCTGTGATATCCCCATCATATCACCAGTTGGTCTCTGGAAGGTACCTGTTGCTAGTATTCTTAGGCCAACACATACCTTGGTTTCCACTGGGATGGGTTCCCTTCTGTTGGTTCTGTGTGTGAGGCGTGGCCTGCACAGCTCCACTATTTGCTGCAGGAGGTCTCTGTCCACTCTATAGCGCTCTACTATCTCCAGCTCATGTAACCCGTGGTAGGTGACCCTGGGCCTGTACACTCTTCTCCGTCTCCTCACTGTGGGTTGTCTGGCACCATCTGCATTGTCACCACCCTCAGCAAGTCGCCTATGTCTCATTATGACAGCTATGGCAGCCCCTAACATTTCTGCTCTGAGTTCAGCTTTTTCAGTTTTCACTTCTAATAACTTAACTCCTGTCTTGCAGTGTCTCTTGAGAGAAACATCCTGCACTGCTGTTTGCAGAGTTTTAAGTGCTGGGCTGGGCTACTATTCTGCCTGTGTAATTGCCTGCTTCTAATTGTTTTCACCTGCTAGCTCCAGCAGTATTCCCTGCTAGCTTCCTACTAAATCTGTTGCTTCCTTTTTCCTCTCTGTTTCCTCAGGGAGGAGCCGTGTGCAAACCAGCAGAAACACGCTCACAGTGGCTTACACGCGCGCACACATGCTTACATGGTTCAGAATCTGCTTATTCGGGTTAAAACGTGTGCACACCCACGCAAACAGTGTTAAACATCTACCAACACGCTCCCACATGCTCAGTCTGCCTTACACGTGCGCACACTGTCTTACTCGCGCTTCATGGCGCGCACACGTGCGCATGCACGCCCTGCAAGAAACTTGGGTGTAGGCAACAGTGTACACCTTCCATTTCTTGACTTTCTCATGCTTATCTAGTGGCACACCTCTTTCCATGATATCTGTCTGACATCTGTCATGTAACTCTGACCTCCAATGAACTGCATTTCTTTCTACCATTCCCCCCTGTGATGCCACCTATCTCCTACTCTGTTCTTCCCCCTTCTGTAACTCTTACACTACTCAGACTGTGCTCATTTGTTATGTGACAGTGGAATTCAGTATCCTAACACTCATTTGCATCAGATTGCCTACTAATGCTTAGTTACATGTCTTAGACTCAGCTTCCCCCTTAGCAACCACTACACGGTGGCCATGTTGGTTTTGGTCTGCTGGTCCCTGCATTGACTTTCCATGTATTGCATAGAACCCACATTTGTGGGTTTATAACCTTCGTTTTTATGTTTTATACAGCGCAGACCGTTTGTGCGGGGCTGCGCTGGGTTTAAACATCGGCGATCGCCGAAAAAAAAAATTATATTTTTAAGATATTTGCATCAGGTTACCTTGCCAATGGCCACATATTTGGCCATTGGCATGCTGCCTGACACATATGCACCCTTTATTTGGAGCTGACATGGCTCCATTGCGGTTTTTGCAGAAACGTACTCAGTTGTCAACTGAGTACATTTCTGCTGCTAAAACGGCTCTTACACGGGCTGTTCTGGGCTTCCTGGATTGCTAATCATCCTCATTTGCATGCTATTCGGCTGCAAGTGAGGTGATTAGCTTATCCACGCCCACTCCGTGTAAGAGCCGTTTTAGCTTGTCTATTACACGGACTTTGGGCTGTTCCTGGATCGCGAAGGCTGCATGGAGTCTTACACTACTCTTAGACTCCGTGCAAGCCTTCGTGAATCCAGCCCAATATGTTAACATAATAAAATCTTTCTGTTGATCTTCATAACTTTTTCTGTTTGCACTTACATTATTAAATGTATTTCTACATTCAAATTTTTCAGCGTACATATCAGTTTTTGTGATATCATTTTTTCCTTTTTTTCTACCTCCGTTGTCTTCCAAAACTCCATATTTTCCCCAAAATTGTCCAGTTAATGTATCTGTGTTTACAATATTACATACTATCCAAAATAACTGTAAAGAAGTTAAGTAAACAGAACATGTGGATTTTTTTAAACCTCAGACCTTCACTTTTTATAACAGCAAAACACTTCTATCTTTATGGGATTTTGCTTGAACTCCTGATTTCCAAAAAATATTTTCCATACTAATCAGAAATCAATATATACTTCCAATATATCCTAAGACTATATCAAATATACTTTTTTTGGCTTAAGTCAGCTGAAACGTGTTCCACTTATTAACAGATCTAGTAACTTCATTTAGTTTATCCTTCACCTTTCCATCCACACTCTTCCTTTGACCAAATTTCACACCCATAGCACTTATTTCTATCTCAGGAAAACCAATAACATCAAGACTATTAAGTCAAAAACCCTTATTTTTCGTAGGGAACATCAACTCCACATTATTAAATTCTTTTTGTACTGCAACAAGCACTTCTTTTATCCGTACATTATTTTTGGCCACCAGTACCAAATCATCTGTGTATGCCATAAAAATAGTTATTCTAGTACCATGTCCATCTTCTCAGTGCACCTTACACATTCCATTAGCAACATTCACATACAATGCAATTAACACTCCACTAAAGGGACATCCTTGCTCTCCCCGTCTTATGCTAACAATTTCACTTAACCACTTATTAACAATAACATTCCTAAAAGTACATAAAACATTGATTCTTCCAAACTATACTTTTAGCAAACAAAAACATTACGACCACCCAAAGATCTTGTTGAATAAAATATGAATAAAGAAAACAAAAACTCAGCAAGACCACCACGGCTTCCAGTATGATAAAAGTTCCAGTTTAATAGATAGGACAAGCACTTTCACATAGACACTCTACGCTTCATCAGATCCTTACACATCTCCTTAAAACACATCATTATATATAGTATCAGTATAGCATTTAATCATTTCATCAGAGATTGACTAATTAGATAATCACAAAGTAATAAAACAATCAATTACTAAATAAAAACAATCAGTCACTAGATAAAAACAAGCTACTTAAAGCAACGTGCATCCAATATTGACTTGATGCAAATACTACTATTCTAGCCAGGGTAAATGTGTGCTTGCAACTTAAAAATCCATTTTAGCTCCACACATTCTATAAAATGATCATTATTGCCCCCCCCCCTTATTGGGTGCAACAATTTGCAAAACCCTAAAACCCTAACCCCAAAACAAAAACTATGAGATGAAAACTCCACAATGTGCTTTTCTAGAGCATTGCCTAAATTCCCATGCTTGATGTCATACAAATGGTGGTACACTCTGTCTATAAGGCGCTTTGTGGTCTTACATACATAGAAACAATTTCATCCATTACAAGTAGCCAAGTAGATAAGATTTGTAGTATTGCAAGTAGCTCGAAACCTGGGTTCAAACTCAAATTGCAACACAAGATGGATAAACGTGTAGGTATGCGTCATACTATTAAACATCTTGCATTTTTTACATGGATAAGTGCCAGGTTCACTCTCTATAGTCAAGTTACAGGTTCTATTCCCACATAGTAACTGCTTCAAGTTCTGATTATTCTTATATGTAAACTTGGGCATTTTTTCAACTAGCTTCATCATATCTCTATCTGCCATCAGGAAATGCCAATTCTTCTTCACAATCTCCTGTACCTTCCTATTATCTGTGGTATATTTGATTATTAATCGAATCCCATATTTCCCATCATCTTGTGTGCAATCCTTCCATGGAACAATGCCCCTAGTTTGAGATCTAGCAGCTCCTTTAATAACCTTGTCCTTTACCATGGAGAAGTTTGGCTCCTTATAGCCCCTATCTAAGAACAATTGTTCGAGATGATCTACTTCACATTCTAAGCTGCCCTTATCACTACAGATCCTTTTCATTCTATTCAGTTGACCTTTCATAATATTAGGAAAGACATGTCTTGGATGCATGCTACTGTACTCAAGCAGACTGTTACGCCAGCATTCTTTACGAAAAAGGCCTGTAGTTATTTTACCCTTCTTACCCTTATGTAGTCTCACATAAAAAAAAAAAAAACACCATTTCAAATGAATATGAGGCTACAAACCTCAGAAAGTTAGTGGTTGTTCCTATGTGGGTGATGAATTCCTCAAGTAGGGGTATCCCCCCATCCCACAACATAAAAACATCATCCACAAAATGCCTATAGAACTTAATATGGCTAAAAAAGTAATTATTAAACAGATGTTGTAACTCCCAGTAGTGTAACACCAGATTTGTATAGGAATTGGCACATGGGGTGCCCATCGAGACACCCCATTGCTGTAAATACATATGTCCCTCATACATCAATACATTGTTAGAGAGAATAAGATCCAGCAAAGCACAGAGTAGAATAACCTCATTATTACTGAATGAACCATGTTCACTCAATAATGCCCTTATGGCTTCTATGCCATAGGCATTGGGTATTGATGTAAACAAGCTTTGTACATCCATTGATACCATTAAAATATTCAGCATGTCTTTATCCTCTCCATACTGTTTCAAATCATCAAGGAACTGTATACTGTCCTTCAGGATAGTTGGAATGCCTCTCTCTAGGGGGCCCAACTTACCTTTCACATAGATCGAAAGGTGTTCCATGCACCATCCCCTCCATCCACTATGGGTCTCATTGGGGGATTCTGCAGTGATTTATGAATCTTAAGCAGCCCTTTAATACATGGTATCAATGGATGTCCCACTAATAAAAAAGAATATAGACTCTCATCCAACTGCCTACACATCAGTAAGTCATAAAGTACATCATTCACATTATTCAGAATTTTACAATATTCAAGCTCACTCAACTTAATATATACATTCTCATCACTCAACATACTATACATTGCCATGTTATAATCACTTTTATCCGTACATTATTTTTGATCACCAGTACTAAATCATCTCCATATGCCATAAAAATAGGTATTCTAATACCATGTCCATCTTCTGAGTACACCTAACACATTCCATTAGCAACATTCACATACAATGCAATTAACACTCCACTAAAGGGACATCCTTGTTCTCCCTGTCTTATAATAACAATTTCACTTAACTGCTTATTAACAATAACATTCCAAAAAGTACATAAAAAGTTGATTCTTACAAACTATACTTTTACAAACTAGTGTCACAAACATTTTCTATACCACATACCACCATCATACATTCAACCATTTCTCGTGTTTCATGATTAATTACTTCAATGAACAACATTAATACTTCCCTTCCCTTCTATAACATATATTCTTTCATCTTGCAAACAGTGCAATACTTTTGCCATTTTCTTTTGCAAAAGTTTCATAAACAATTTATAATTAGTGTTCCTTAACATCAGTGGTCACCAATTCTTAAAATTTTCACTTTACTTTTTTTGAAAATTTGTCTTATAACCCCTCATATACTTTTTGGGGGGAATTCAATAAAGCTTACACAGTATGTTTTTCCATGTACATGTCACAGTGCGATGAAAACATGGGCACAAACAGTTTTATATGCAGAAACTTCATGTAGACCCAATCATGCACACTGAATGAAACAACATGGTGGAGCAATCCAACAACCTCTAACAAACCCGTGTAGACTCAGTGTCTGCACTGGTAGTGTACACAGAAAATTTCCCCATACAGGAGTCTAGACAGAAGCAAGGGCATGTAAAAATCCAGAAATATGGACAGAATTCTCCTGAAAAAATAACAACACACATATAACAGGTGACGTATACACTGTGGATGTCCAAAAACGTCGGTGGGGGGTTATGTGTGTGTCAGATTACTGTAATTTTTACATTTTTTCCCCTCATGTTTACTCAGTGTGCTGGCTGCCTCAAACAGATGTAACTTTTGATTGCCAAAATAGTTATGTAAAAGAGTAGTATAATGTACTTTAACCATAGGTAAAGTAATACCCTGCCTTGTATCTTCAAAATCATGCTCCCATGCTGTTGACCAGTTTACAAAGCTACTAACCATGTAGATTCTAGGCTGTCAGCATAGTTATTATGCAAATGAGTGCAAAAATCAGTGGATTTGTTGAATCACAAAAAGCAGGAACCATGTAGGGATGTTTACTTCATGTAGGCTCCTACATGGCGTATGTTTCCAATGCATGTTGATGATAGGGGTGTGTGTCAGGACACTTTTTTTGTGTGTATTGTGCATATTTGCACAGTCTGACGCTTACCGCAAGTGGTTTTGGTGATGCATAATTTGTTTGCATGACTAGACCATCAAGTATCAGACATGAGCTGTACATCCAAAAATAGATACCAGATGCATTCAGTTGATATTACTGAGCACCACTGGGCATTGCACATGTGCAGTAAGTGGGGCTGTGCTCTCCTCATACCTTCAAGTTATGGGGCTTTGGGTAACTGCATCTGTGATGACAGGTGTTAAGTATTGGACTGTAGTGCATATGGACCTGGGTTCTAGTACAGGGTATGAAAACTTTTTCTTATTCTGTTGTGACATTGCAGCTTATAGAAATAAAGGGTAACTTGCAGTAAATAGTGTTTTCTGCATGTTTCATGACAACAGGGATAAAAATATAAAATTTTCACATGGCTTACCTTAGTTATGCACAGTTGTGCTCTGTTGCATGACGGTGCGCACAGCACACTACTGTAAATCCTGTTAATTATAGCCTAAGCAGGTGAATTGCATCTTAATTAGCCCATCCCACAAGGTGGACCTACTCAGGAAATGTATAAAGTATGCATACAACCTACAGTCTGATTTTCCCTCGATACTTCAAGACCATTGGAGTAGAAACTTGGAAATTTTAACTGAGATAATGCTAGGGGCTGTTGCAGCTATTTTACATCTGTATGCACTAGAGGCTGAAGTCAATGCTGCTGGTGCTGCTGACAACAGGCCTAGGCTGAGAAGGAGAAGAGTGTTCAAGCCCAGGGTAACCTTCCAATACTACATGAGATGGAGTTTGTATAGCATTACAGGATGGACAGGGACATATTACAATAACTCTGTGAGCTCTGCCACACTCTGGGCCAGAGCCAACTGAGGAGAACTCATCCCAGTGGAAACTAAGGTATGTGTATCCCTTAGGATATTAGCTACAGGTACTTTTCAAAAAACAATTGGGGACATGATGGGGGTGTCACAGGCATCAGCATCTAGGATACTGCACCAGTTCCTGGATGCTATGCTCCTACATGCCTGTGAGCACATATATTTTCCTCTTTCCCCTGAGGAGAAAGCCAGCAATATGCAACGGTTCTACCATGTAGTGCACTACCCTGAAGTACTGGGTGTCATAGATTGCACTCATGTACACATCAAGGCACCACCTGGTAAGCGGGGTAGAATCTACAAATATAAAAAAAAAAATTTCCACCAGCAGACAAACCACACTAGTACCCAGGAACCAAAGTACAGAAAAAATCACCAGTGTGGAATCACAGCAGTCACAGTTCAAAATATCCAAAGGTAAAGTAGGCAACAAACGGCAGGCAGCAGGTAAAATAAATCCAAGTGTGAAAGCACAGATCCTGAAGAAGCTATGATTCCATAACAAAAGCACTTATCAGTTTGTATATGCATTAAACTTGGATTTATTTTACCTGCTGCTTGCTGTTTGCTGCCTACTCTACCTTTGGATATTTTGAACTGTGACTGTTGTGTTTCCACATCGGTGCTTTTTTTCTGTACTCAGGGTAGAATCTACATTAACTGCAAGGGATACCACTCCATCAACTGCCAAGTTGTGTGCAATGCCCAGGGGATTATCTTGAATGTGTGTGCTTGCAACTCTGGCAGTTATCATGACTCCCATATCTGGCACACATCACAGCTGTACCAGATGTATGCTAGGGGAAACATCCGACAGTACCATTTACTGGGGGATGCTGGTTATGCCCTGGAACCGTGAATGATACAGCCATCATAAATGCACATACACCTAAAGAAAAACACCATAATGAAGCACACGCACAAATTACTGTAGAAACATCATAGAGCATGTGTTTGGGTTTCTGAAGTCACATTTCCAGTGCCTAGATATATCTGGTGGAGCCTTGCAGTATACTCCACGCACATGTCCACAAATATTCACAGGATGTACTATGCCCTGCAATCTGATCATGCAGAAACACATGCAGTAGGATCCGCAAGGAGAAGGGACACACATCCACCCACCCATACCTAGATCACCACAGCCACAGTTGCAGGAGGACTTGGAGGAGGAACCCCAAGCTGATATCTCTGATGGAAGACATAGGCATGCTCAGTATGCCATTGGTTTGGCTATGAGACACCGCATAGCACATTCACTGACCACTTAGAGACCTAGGGACTAATATCTTTCATATATATATATATATATATATATATATATTAAAATTGATGCCAGGCAACTCACACAACCTGTACTTATCCATGTATTGGCTGTGTACTGCTTGCATCAGACAGAGTCAGCTCTGAACTAAAGTTGTGTCAACCAGCACATTTGAAAGGTAAGGCCCAAACCTAGACTGTATTCTTGTAGAGTATTATGACATATCCTTGTATCTATTACCTTGGTACAGTATGCAAGTATATATTTATTTTTATTTATTTTACATTTGTTGACCGGGATAGTCCGACTGGATTCATGCCCATTTTCAGAGGAGGCCCCCGCGGCGAGAAAAGCTCCAAGATAAGCAGTTAAGATTACAGATACAGGATATACAGTGGTTACATACTTAACAAGTTATACAAATTCCAAGGTTAGAGATAATCCCGGGTGTAAACCCAGATTAAGTAACACAACTAAGCTAAATTATAGTTATTAACTCATATTAGCGGAGAGTTAGTCTGGTTTGATACATTGATATAGCCAGTTTAGTGTCAAATATTGTTTGAGTCTTATCCTAAATTGAGTCAGGGTGGTAAATAAAGTAATATCAGCTGGGAGTGAGTTCCAGGATCTACCTGCAGAGTTGGCAAAGAGAGTCACCAGCTGAGTTATTGGTTTTGACAGTCTGAACTAGCAGTCTGTTAGAAGATCGAAGAGGTCTGGGATTGTTATAGGGGGTGATAATGTTTTTTAGTGCAGGAGTATTGTCCGGATTGTAAAGGATTTTATATGCCATAGTCAATTGGTTATACTGGATCAAGCTGGGCAGTTCTAGCCACCCAAGCTGGTTTAGACTGATACAGTGATGTGTCCTCTAAGGCAGACCAGTGGCATATCCGGCAATGTGGTTGTAGCAGATAGAGAGTTTGTTGAGGACAGACTTGTTTAAATTAGAGAGTAAAGGGTATGCATACAGAAGAGTTGAAAGAAGGTGAGAGCAAGCTATGGCAATTCTAGCAGGTGGGGTTAAGAAGGCCTTTATCCTGTAAAGTGACCCTAGTTTTCTATTGATGGTTTTGATGGTTTGATTAACATGCAGGTCGAATTTAAGACTGTTATCTATGATAATGCCTAGTAGTTTTGTAGAGGTGTCTGGGAAGATTATAGTGCCATTATTGGATTTTATGGTAAAGGTAAATGCAGTAGACCTATGAGCTGGTGAGAAAGTAACAGTTTTTTTTTAGGATTTAAGATCAGACGGTGACCGGAAAGCCAGTTTTCTATTATGTCAAAGATGTTCTAGGTAGCTGACCATAGTTCTATCTGAGATGTGGCTCAGTAGATCAGGGTGGAGTCATCAGCGTATTGGATACAGCTGACTTTTGGGATAACAGTATAAAGGTCATTGATGAAAATGGAGAACAGAAGGGGCCCTTGTATAGAACCCTGGGGTACACCAAGGGAGTTGGGTAGGAGGTTAGATAGTTTGTTTTGCCAAAGGACAGTTTGCTGTCTGCCAGTCAGATAAGATTGGAACCACTGAAGGGCTTTAGTATCTAGACAGAATGTTTTCAGCGTGTGGATTAGACGTTACTGATCAACCATATCAAATGCCTTGGAGAGATCGAAGAAGGGGGCAGATGATATATTATTACTGTTGCGATTATGGTTTATGGTGTTGTAGAAGGCTAGGAGGGCTGAAGTAGTGTTGTGGTGAAGTCGGAAGCCGTGCTGGGAGTTTGCCATAAGGTTATTCTGAATAAGGTGGTACAGCAGTTGTCTATGAATACACTTTTCCATAATCTTTGCTAGTGGAGATAATATAGCTATTGGCCTAGAGTTAGATAGTTCAGTAGAGCTACCTCCTTTGTGAAGTGGGATTACATAGGATATTATCCAGATGATGGGATTTTGGCTTCTGCTATAGTTTGATTGATTAGTATAGAGATTGGGTAAGCAAAGGCATCAGCTGCTTTTTGTAGATACTCGGCAGGGAGTAGATCAGCAGAGAATGTAGTTGGTTTTAATTTTTTGATCACGGTATGGATAAGTGAAGTGGCAACTGGTTGAAATCTGAATGAGAGTTGTTTACTAGGAGTGGTGTTCTCAGGGCCAGGGGAGCTTGGAGGTAGTTTGCTAGCTAGGGCTTGGATTGTTTCTGTAAAGAATCAGTTAAAACTGTTTGAAACTTCCTCAGGTGGTTTATCAATGGTGGCTGCAGGGATCAGGTGGAAGTTTCTCCAGGATGTAATAGTTTATTTAAAACTGCCCAAAACATCTGAGGATTGTTTTGATTTATTTGCTGTAGATTATAGTAGTAATTTTTTGTCTTGTAAAATGGATTTTTTAGTCTCATTCCCTGACTGCCTATATTTAATGTGATCTTGGGGGTCTTTTGTAGTATGCCATAATGCCCATGCTTTGTTTCTAAGGGTGATTTATAGTTTGGACTCTTTGGAAAGCCATGGTGCAGTTTTTGCATTTTTTCTTATTGAGCGAACTGGTACATGACAGTCAAGGATCTCAAAGGAATTTGTTGTTGAAGTATACAACTGCTTCCTCTAATATATATATAGTGGTGGTTTTGTGGAGAACTTAGATTAACATGTGACTACAGAAACTTATATTAGCAATATGTGTTCATATGTAATTAGTAGGTATCAGGCATGAAACATTCAGACAGTCCTACCTCAGGAGAATACTGGTACATCATTCAAGAGAAAAGTTAGAAAGTGTGGCTAGATGTTGCAGTTTCTGACTTCAGACTTGTTTGTATCCAAACAGTAAATGTGGTTTGTTCCCCCATCCCAAAAACAGGAGTGTCCCCTTGTAACTCAGCTTGCTACCCCTAAACTCACGGTATATGTGTGTTCATGTCACAGTTATTATCCCTCACATTTTCAGGACAATTTCAAAGATTTGACTATACATTATATGCGTTAGGTAACTGATGAATTAACAACAAATACACACATATAAGACAGAGAGATGTTTATTTGTAGCTATAATTATGACAGGTTGTGTGACTACTAACTGCTCTATGTCCAAACATAATACAGAGAAGTACTTGTGCAATATACAGTGCATAGTTTTACAGCAGTGTAAATTGTTTTGCAGGTGATTGTGTGATAAATGACCCAAGTTCTGGCAAGCTGCTTTTGTGGCCAAAAGGACTAAGACAGCCATCCTGTTTGTTGAAGCAGCATTTCTGTTTAGGGTTCTAATCCTGATATAAGTAGAAGTTTTGGAGATGTACTAGGAATAGGTAGTGTATTTTACAGATTATTACTCTTTGTCCCATACTGTTATCAGCTTTGTCTTGTTTTAATTCCACAGTTGCATGGTGTGCTACATGTATAAAACATTTTTGATAAGGCTTAGCCAGTTTGTGTGGAGTGCAGCATTGTAGAAACAGTGAAAGAGGAAATAGATTTTATGTTTTTCTGCTAACCACAGACACCGGATACATTCAGTTATTTTTACGGTTAGTAATTGGGAAATCCTGGCCTGGAGTATAGATAAGAGTGGGCTGTAGTAGCAGGCATGTATTACATAATAGTAAGTCTCAGATATAAGCAATGCACCTCGCATCTGCACATTGCTTATCTATGCACAAAGAGGTAAACAGTCAAATGCACATGCATGTACACTTAGTTAACCATAGCGCATATCTGATGCTTCTCATGCTATTGAGTATATACATACATATGATATGCCCTTTGTGCCCTACCATTCTCAGACCCCATGTCTCACCTAAGACTACATGTGTAAACATTGTAAATTGAGGGCATTATATAAATATATGTACATATATTGACAACCCATACATTTGTTTCCCCACCAGCAGCAACTCCAGAAATCACAACAACCCTGGGTCTACTCGATTTTTCCACACATATATCAACCACTGTACAAGTTGTAATATATAATATTGTGTGCTCCCTCATGGACAGGGCCAATTGCTGGTGCTCACAGGCTTGCGCATCCAAATGCAAACAGCCAAATATGCTAAATAAGAGTATTGTTATTACATAGCTATGCTAATAAACAGTATTCGTCTGCTAGGTTACTAGCTCCAGATGACACTAAGAAGCAATGTGGCTATGCAGGCCTCCCAAGCTGTTGTTCAACACATGGCTTAGTTATGTCATCTAGTATAAGTTCACCTGCAGTCTTACATAAATCAGACTTGTGCCATGGTGCGTGCATTGATTACTATGTTCTGTAGTCCCTGTACTTAGGTAGCATTCTAATCTCACTGCAGTCTAGTGTGTGTGTGTGTGTGTGTGTGTGTGTGTGTGTGTGTGTGTGTGTGTGTGTGTGTGTGTGTGTTTGTGTGTGTGTGTGTGTGTGTGTGTGTGTGTGTGTCTGTGTGTGTGTGTGTGTGTGTGTGTGTGTGTGTGTGTGTGTGTGTGTGTGTGTGTGTGTGTGTGTGTGTTTGTGTATGTATAAAAAAGAGTGGAAGTGTGTATCCCAATTTAACTTCCCAAATGACATGGTTTTCCATTGTTTTGCTGCTTACACATGTATCCATTCCAAGTAGGTCTCCAAACACTGGTCACCCACATGTTCTGCTGATATAATCTACTATAAGATCACCTGCAGTCCTGTTAAAATCAGACTTGTGACATGATGCGTATGTTAAGTACTGTGATCTATAGTCTGAAAACCTAGATAAGTAGGGGTTCTAACCTCACTACAGTCAAGTTGATGTGTGTGTGTGTGTGTGTGTGTGTGTGTGTGTGTGTGTGTGTGTGTGTGTGTGTGTGTGTGTGTGTGTGTGTGTTCGTTCCAACAAGGAAGGGTGTAAGTATGTATCTCACACTAACTTCTCAAATGACATGATTTTGCATGGTTTTGGTGCTTGCACAAACATCCAGTCAAAGCAGGCCTCCAAACTCTTGTCCCTCACATGGCCTGCTGATGTCATGTACTATAAGATCACTTGCAGTCCTATTAAAATCAGACTTGTGCCATGGTGTGTGTATTAAGTACTGGGTTCTATATTATGTAAGCCTAGATAAGTAGGGGTTCTATTGTCCCTGGAGTCAACTTGGTGTGTGTGTGTGTGTGTGTGTGTGTGTGTGTGTGTGTGTGTGTGTGTGTATGGATGTGGGAGTGTGTGTGTGTGTGTCTCCATAAAAAAGACTGGAGGTGTGTTTCCAACACTGACTTCTCAAATGGCATGGTTTCACACTGTTTTTGTGCTTGCACAAGCATCTAGTTGAAGCTGACCTACTAACTCTTGGCCCCCACATGGCCTGCTGATGTCATGTACTATAAGATCACCTGCAATCCTGTTAATATCAGACTTGTGCAGTGGTCCATGCATTAACTACTTTGTTCTGTAGTCTGTAAACTTAGATAGGTAGGAGTTTTATCCCCACTGCTGTTAACTTGTGTGTGTGTTTCTATAAGGATGTGTGTAAGTGTGTATCCCACACTGACTTCTCAAATGGCATGGTTTTGGACTGTTTGGTGCTTGCACAAACATCCAGTCAATGCAGGACTCTAAACTCTTGTCCCCCATATGGCCTGATGATGTCATGTACTATAAGATCACTTGCAGTCTTGTTAAAATCAGACTTGTGCCGTGGCACGTGAATTAAGTACTGTAGTTTGTAAACTTAGGTAGGATTGCTATTCTTACTGCAGTTAACTGTGTGTGTATGTGTGTGATCTGTTGCTGGATGTTGCACAGAGCAGTTTACAGCAGCCTATGGGACATTGTTCTCTTGTCTTCATCAGACACTGCTGATGTCATCAGGATATCAGATTATTGGATATGTATGCATCATAATAGGCCTTGGACACACACTGGCCTGACAGATGGTCAGATCTCACCTTATCCTATATAAGACAGACATTCCTGTTATTGTATGCACAAACATCATGACATTGGTTTGCAATGGTGATGGACAGGTTGACACATTAGATCCCATGGACTATGATGTTTGTGGATGATATTGTGATCTGTAGTGAGAGTAGAAAACAGGTTTAAGAGACCCTGGAAAGATGGAGATGTGCTCTACAGAGCAGAGCAATGAAGGTCAGCAGGACTACGACAGAATATATATGTGTGAATAAGAGAGAGGATAGAAGAATGGTGAGGATGCAGGGAGTAGAGTTGGTGAAGGCTAAATACTTGGGATCAGCAGTTCAGAAAAATTGTGAGCTTGGAAGACAGGTGAAGAAGAGGGTGCATGCAGTGTGGAGTGGGCAGAGAAGAGTGTCATGAGTGATTTTTGACAGACTGGTACCAATAAGAGTGAAACAGAAGGTCTACAGGATGGTAGTGAGACCAGCTATGTTATATGGATTGCAGACAGTGGCACTAAAAAAGACAGATGTCGTAACAGGTGTTGGCAGAATTCCAGATGTTAAGATTTGCATTGGTCATGCTGAGGATGGACAGAAGTATTAATCTATATATTAGAGTGTCAGCTCAGGTTGTACAGTTTGGAGACAAAGCCATAGTGATGAGATTGTGTTGGTTTGGACATGTGCTGAGGAGTGATTCTGGGTATCTTGGGAGAAGGATGCTAAGGATGGAGCTGCCAGGTAAGAGGAAAAGACTAAGGCTTAAGATATGGTTTATGGATGTGGTGACAGAGGACTTGCAGGTGGTTGAGCAAGATGCACAGGATGGTTGGAAATGGAAGCAAATGATCTGCTGTGGCAACCCCTAATGGTACTTTCCAGAAGAAGAAGAAAAAGAAGAAGATGACATTTGTGTTTGGAGAAACCCCATCTGTGCACTTGTAGCAGGAGTGTACAGTAGGTGTACCTATTTGAAGGTTAGTGTTTCTGGACTCCCTATTTGAAGGTTAGTGTTTCTGGACTCAGTTTGAGCTTTGCCAGTGTGTCTTTGTATTACCTCCTCTGCTCTGGATTGTATGCAGAGACTGTAGCACTTTGCCCTTATAGATGCAAAAACATCAATACACTTATTTTCAAATACAATTGGCTGCCGTTGTGTAGTAGAGCAGATCTATCTTTCAGAACCTCTGTTACATAATAAGTAGCAATTTAACCACTTCCCTGTCAATAACAGAAGTATTGAGCCACCTGGTTTACAATCACATGTTCGTTCATCACATGTTCATTTGTCTTTTAGACGAACAAACTATGTGTGAAAACCACTTAGCAAAACCCGTAGGGCGATTACCACAATGTCGAAGCTGACAAGAGTGAATGGCTACTGTTGTCAGCTCCAGCATTGCGGTGCAGATTGCACTATAGTGGGGATGTGGAAATGTACCCTTACCCTCACTGTAGTGTGATCCCAGAGTTTGTACATATAAGTAGTGGAGGTGTGGGGGGGGCACAAAAACAGTTGTAGTATGTTGAGTAGGTAGGAACATTTCAATGTAGTCGGCATTTTCGAAATTCGACTGCACTGAAATGCTCGGTTCGATATTTACACTGTCCAGTGTACAGATTTCCGAACATTTGGTTCAGACATCTGTACATTCCAACAATGTTATGTCGAACATGTGATAGTAAACTGAGCCACCTTATGAAGGACCTCCTAATGTATACCCCATAGGTTAGTCTCCTGAAAACAGCAGTCAGATCACATATTTCCCTCCTTTTTGGATTCTCTGTTCAGATACCAGGTTCAAACCTCCCATTACCACCTATCATTTTCTATCTGTTTCCCCTGCTAGCCTAGTTGACATAAGTTTTTGACTCATTGCAGATGCCTCATGTGCACTGAACAGCCTGTAGCTCTTACATCATTGAAGTACAATTTTCAAGAGATCCACCTATAATATGAATCTGAAAGCTGTGCTTTCTTGCTTCCAGAAGAGCAACACTAAACAGGTTGTCCACTCACACACCTTGAATCCTACTCATTATATGTAACCAAAACAAAGCATCATGTGCAGAGGTACTCTCCACAAACCATCCTAAACAGCAGACGCATCCTAAACACAACCATGCTACATCTAACACTATACACAAAACAGGCAATACACATAAGAAATTTTATCACCAGTGTCTCACCATAGCAGTGCTTAAAGCAATGGAGATCTACTCCAAAGGTTTTCATAATAGTTGACTCTATAGTGAGCTGTACAGATGCCCCACTCACCAGCTTAAACAAGGATAAGTTTAGTGGCAGCTGTCTGGCAGAGGTAGTCATCACAGCACACATGCAATAAAGTCTTTCAACAAGTCCTGCTCTTAATCCAGCATACTTCATCTTGGTATGCACAACTTGAGACATGACTATATTAAATATATGAACACAAACATGATTAAGCTATCTAAATATGGATCCCAGCCAGGTATGTTCCTGTGTTTGAGCAGCCTTATACCCTCACCTAGGATGATACCACTATGTAAAGAACAACATATTTTCTGAAATTGTCTAAGTTTCTGGTGTCATTCTAAGGTGATATAGTACCTGTCAGTGTGGGATGACATGGTGGATAGAGCACACTGCTTTGCCAGACATAAAGCACTTGAATGAACCATAGTCCCTTTTTTAGACAAGGTCACAAAGCAGAATTACCAATGTGAAAATATCCAACACCAATAAAGTAAGGGTCATGCTGCTAAACCCTAGGAGTTCACATCTTAAAATGCAGTCTCTGTAAGCACTCTTTGCAGTGAAGATGGTGATGTCTGTGCAGTCACAGAAATTTGGTTCAAGGCTGCAGTAAGTACTCTGGCCTTGCAAGGGTGCAATGCCTTCCAAACATCCAGACAGCTAATGGAAGTTGTATGAACCACAGGAGGAGTTGTATCTTTTTACACTGAAGATAATTATGCCTCAAGACTGGTTAGAGAAGATAACTATATGAAGTTATTCTATGTCCAATGCACTGTCGATAGGAAACCCCTTCATGTTATCATCATTAATGTCACCATCTATAAACATGAAAGGCCGCACAGCCTGTTTATTACTACATGGAACAATTAAAGTGGAACAAAACAACCCAGTCAAGAGTGAGTGAAACTATTCGACCATTGATTGGGATAATTATAGGACAACAAACTCACTTGCATTGCATAAGCTCATGAACTGAAGTGCCATGGAGGAAACAGTGCACCACCCCACAAAGTTATCACATATTCCAGACCTGTTCCTCAACAATATGAGTGAACAATGTAATGGCACATGTGTAGTGCCTGCAGTGATAATCCAATGATAAAGCAGTATGCTTTGAAGTAGATATAGTTACTGAACTCTCTAAAGGTGGAGTCTGGTTCAAAGATATCATCCAAGATAACTACACCCTCCTAAGAGATGGTATAATCTACTTCCAAGCCCATTGGAGGACATTGACAGCTATAGTAAGTTACTACCTGATGCTCTATCTATGTATCTACAGAAATGTATGCACACAGCCATTCCTGATAGACTCAAACAAAGATCCTCTGGAAAATACAAACCATACTGGTGGATGTCTGTCATTACTACATTATACAGCAAGTGAAAGAAGCTGCTGTTAACAAATACAACATCGAGAAACCAGTACTGGAAGGCCACTCTCCTCAGTGTAAACATACAAATAAGACACCTTCAAAAACCCTCACAGAACAACTATGCTAATAATTTACTAAACATATCCAGGGATAACCATAAGGCTTTCTTCATTTACATCTGCATACTGATATTTATACCTCAGATGTATTTGGAACTAATTTTATATGGTATCACATACACTTAGCCAGTGTAAATTCCAAACCTGCTAGCAGACACATTTGGCTGAAAAGTGTCTCCCCTCTCACCACCAAACCTACTACAAACCATGTGTGCAACATCACCTCCAACCTGTGGTATCTACAAAGAGAAAGTTATCCCTGCCTTTTCTAAGACTAGGATCACAGTCTCCATGGGACCAGATGGCATTCCAGGTTATGTTCTTCATGTGCTTCAACAGTGAGCTACTTCACTAGGCACCATATTCAGCCACAGTCTGAACACTGCTGTTGTCCACACTGAATGGAATGCAGTCACCATTTTCCAACCACACAAGGGTGATCGGCAAAATGCAAGTGTAATTATAGACCCATAACTCTGTGCAACCTCTGCTGTAAGGCAATGGAAACAATCTGCATGCAACTCAGACACAAGAACATAGATGACCTCCCAACACTAGATGTGTTCTAGTTAGATGTTCTAAAGGGTAGCTTGTGGCTGCAAAATCTGGTGGGATTCAAGACTGTGACCAGAGACATACACAAAGTCAAAGCTGTGCACACATCCTATTGTAACTTGGCCAAGGCCTTCAACACATTCCAACATTTGTTCTCAATGAGAAACTAACCAAAGTGAATATGAAATCCTATGTTATCAGTTGGTTTGCAAATGGGATCACAGACCAACAACATTCAATCACAGTGGGAGATTTCACCTCAAGCAGCAAACCTGTCACCTGTGTGGTAGCAGAAGTGCCAGTGCTGTGGCCCCTCATTTTTGACATATATGTCTAAGAAGTACAGAACAAAACAAAGGGTCTGTGGCAAACCATCTTTGTGGCACTAATGACTGCTGTCAAAGCCATGGGTATTACATTAACTGCATAAAAATGCATCAGCATACCCTGTGGTAATAACAAATGTTCCTACTTATTATAAAATAATGAAGAATACACTATTCCCCAGTTCTGTATTTGCAGACCTAGGAACACAAGTTGACTACAGCTTGGGTCCACTGTGGGGAGGAAGGTATTCTACATCTTATATCTGATTAGCAAAGGCATTACATCATTATCAAAATGTTATCAATCCCCTATACACATCCCTCATCATATTATGTAAGCCATATATGTAATATATGTAAGCCATATTAATGAATATAATCCTGCCTTTGATATGTATTATACCAGACACCTGCACCAACTTGACAGACCTTAGACATTTCTGAGTAATAAAACATCAGAGGGTCTCCAACACGTGTCTTCTGTGGGCAGACTGAAGTATCTGTCACTGTGTGCAGTATCATATAGATAGCTTTGAGGCAGATTATGTATGCCTTACAGGGCTCTCTGTGGCCAAAATGGGATGAAAATCCTTCACATCCATAAGTAATGTGGGACTAGAGTTATCCGTACCAGGGACCTCAATGTATACTATGACATACATAGGACATGCTGGAGAGACAGATACTTCTCTCAAAGGTTGTCACTCCTCTGCAGTAGGTTTCAAATCTATGTAAAGAGAAAACATTATCTGCCATGGATTACTGCTGCTTCTCTCCTGGAGATGGGTGGTCCTTGCTAGACAAAACTTGGCCACCCATTATATCTGCCATTGAATACTATATTGTGATGTAATGGCTAGGTTTCTAAACACCATCAGGTCAATATCCTAGTCACACATTATGAACCTCAGAACCGATGGTGATGTACATGCAAAAACAAACATTATACTGTACTACTATTCTGATGAAATTTGTCTTCAGTGCTGACATACAATCCTGAGTTCTGAATCTGATGGGTTGACTTTGGAGGTGCACCCATAAGTTTGTACTTAACAATCCTTAAAGAAAACGTTAGATATACTAATGAGACACATTTCACAACCCTTACAAAAGCATCCACTATAAAGTTGATAAATGATTATGCTAGCAACTGTTTAACTGGCTAAGCACAATCTAACTGACAGGTACAATTATCAGTTCAACAGCACAAATGGAGGTAATAAATTCATATTAATATGGATAGTCACCTGTGCATCAGACACATAGCTTTAGTATCCCTGAATCCAAAAGACAGACAACAGGGATGTGGCACAGTTACCATTATTTGGACATCGTGTTTTGTTTGGGTGCAGGAGGCCTAGGCTGACAGAAAAGACTGGCGAGTGTGTGTGTGAGTAAGCAAGGGAAGCAGACAGGATGGGCCATGTAAATGAGGCGTGAGTGTCTGTGTCTGCCCTCACTGTGACACTGGTGTATGAGTGTTTTAATGAGCACAGCCAAACTCAGTGCTAGCCCTATGTGTCTGTATGTCAGACAGCTGTGAGCTATGCATGGTAGAGCTGACAGTTCATTGTCTCCACCCCCGACCATAAGAACTGGTTCTGCCAGGAGTTGCACTGCCACCTACATGCCTACGGTCAGATGCTGTGCTACTATGTGAAGGTGACCAATGTCTGCTGGACATGCTTCCTTCATGAGAATGCCAAGGACCATGACCCTATGGCCTGCTACATCTGGGTATGGACAGTACACTCTATGCTGGAGTAGTGGATGTACTGCCACTACAGGAGCATGATTGAGCATAGCCACATTGGCTCTAAGCATATGTAGTTGCTGACCTATGTCCACAAGGCTGATGCTTCCCTCCCAGCAGATGTTCCATCACAGACAATGTGTGTTCCATGATAAATACTCTGTGCTCCCTCACAGACACATCCCATTCCAATGTATCATTCAAGGGAATCCAGGGAATCAACAACACGGTGGAGGCAGTCACAGATGTCAGACTGTACTGCATCTATAACCCTAAGCATTCCTCTGGAGTTCCTTTCTGAATGTCCCTGTGTCTCCACTGTGTCCCTAAACATATGTCGAGTGACACTTGAGGAGACACCTGCAACAGTTGGGGGAGGGAAGAGAGGAAAGTGGTGAAATGGTGAGCATGCAGGGGAAAAAACAAAGTGAAAGGAAGGCAAGAATGTGCAGGAAGAGTGTAGGTAAGAACCATAGTTATCCATTTTTTCAACAGTAACAACTGAACACAAGTACAGATTCTTAGCTGAATTTGGACTGTTACCTCCAGCGAGAGTAGTGCCAACAACATAATTGTGTTGTGAGGCCAGTTGGACCAAATTAAGTGTGTCAAGTGGACACGTTTGTGAAATGGAGAACTATGTATGGACTGATATTTTGATTTGGGACAGGTGCCCCCTTTTTTATCAAAGCGAGAGTTGAATATTGGGGAAGGCATATAGGCAAGTCTGGGGCAGGGAAGTTGGAAAGATGAGAAAGTATTTGCTGACAGACAAGCAAGAGACAGAATTGATTAAGGACACAAGAGTGGGGGAAACACCATTGTTCGAGTGGGGGTGAGAGTTTGAGGTCCCATAGACATCAGGCGCCATAACAGTGTAACTCAAGTCCTCACCCATTGGACTGTCATCACTGTTCCATCACTGCACCGCTGGCTGCTGTGGCTGATGTCTGCACCTATGGCTGGTTTGCCCTACCAGGATGGAAAGCAAGCTCTCCATCCAGGGTAGATGTGTGCCTGCACCACACCTGGCAACTCCACTCAGGTGATGAATACACCCCCACTACCTCTGCTGCCAGAGGGGACCACAGGCCTAACCTCTGGGGCAGAACTACCTTTGGGTTCAGATAGGGCAGGGGCAGTGGGGTGGTGCCGCCAGACTGCAGCCCAGAAGTGTTGGCCTTAGTGCTTCTGCCAGTGGAGTGATTATAGGCAGATCATGGGGAACTGGAATAAAACATAAACCAAAATAAATGAAAATAAAATAAAAAAGAAACAATACATTTTTATAAAAAGTTTTAAATAATATAATTACAAACACAATTATAAATAATAAAAATGAAAAAGTAACAAGAAGAAAGCAATATAAAATTGTGAATACAAACAAAACACACCAAGCAGTAAATAACAAAGAATAACCAGGAAACTGGAACCTCACCAACGTATTTTAATTTAGAGCTTTTGTCTTGACAATGTAAAAGACTTCATCAAAATAAAACATAATTTGAATAGCCACATTATATGCCTTTCAAAAACACCTGATTGGACAACTACAAACTTTCTTTCCACATTTAAAGATATAATACAGTAAAACCTTGCATGAGGTTATCTATACAAAAAGTTAAAAATACATAACATATAAACAAATATAAAAATTATTTTGTTTTTCTGTATGGTTTTGTACAAAATACCATGCTAAAAATTAAGGAATGTGTTCAACTATTTATTTATTTATTTAATTATTGCATTTGTTTACTGGGATAAGTCCACTGGGCCTAAAATAGCCCATTTTCAGTGGAGGCCCGGGGAGAAACGCTCCAACGAGATACAGACAAAATATAAACATTAATTAGTACAGAAGCAGAAACAGTGTTACAGATAGTAAATATAGTAACATATACAGAATATATACATAAAAGCAGGAATCGAGTTTGTTTGATTACAGCAATATATACAGAAAATATACATTAAAGCAGAATTCAATGAATTCAATCAGATTGGTATAAACAGAGATCAGTATTATTGTACCAGAATCAACAAGTGAAGATAAAAATAAATATGGAGAAAATATCATCAGTCACTAGTAGCAAAAGACATAGGAGTTTAGTAATCATATAAGGAGAGTGAATAGGTTAGGTTATAGAGCAGGAACATAGCCAGGAAGAGTTGAGATGATTTTTCAGCATTTGTTTGAAGGTGGTGGTGCTACCTGTGTTTCTTATAGAAGGTGGAAGTGAGTTCCATAGTTTGGCGACGGTGAAGGCATAGAGGAGTTGACCAGCAGGTAAGGTGGGCTTATCTACTTTTAGAAGTAGATGATTTTCAGATCTTAGATGCCTGCTGGAATGGTATTTGGCAAGTAGAGTTGAGAGAGCAGGACAGTCTGTGGGTCTGTTGATTATTTTGTGCGCAGTAGTTAGTTGGGTGAATGAGAGATGGTGGGGGAGTTCCAGCCACCCTAATTGTTTCAGTGACTTACAATGGTGGGATGAGAATGTGGCCTTGGTGACAAATTTTGCTATTCTGTTGTAACACATATCAAGTTTGGATTTTGTAGAATTTCGGATATTAGTGAGGAGAGGGGCACCATAAAGGAGAGAGGGTAATAAAAAGGTAGTTGCAAGGGTTTGTCTAGTAGAGTGGCTAAGAAAGTGTTGGTGCCTGTAGAGCATACCAAGCTTTTGGTGTGTTTTTTATGTTATTGTTTATGTGTAGGTCAATGTTAAGGTTTTCATCTATAATAATGCCTAGTAATTTAGTGTGTGGGACAACTTCTATAGTGGTATTGTCTTGGGCTTGTATAGCAAAGAGTTTTTTTTATCAAATGGAGTGTTTTTCCTAGGAGTAAAAATTACTAGTTTAGTTTTTTTTTTTTTGGATTTAAGGCAAGGTGATTGTTATGCATCCAAGATTCAGTAGATGTGAGGGCATTCTGGGTAATTTGCTGGAGTTCAGAGCTGGAATTTGCAGTGCATATTATTGTAGAGTCATCAGCATACTGGATTACTGAGCATTGTGGGAGAGTGGTGTGAAAGTTGTTAATAAAGATGCTAAATAAGAGAGGACCAAGTATGGAGCCTTGGGGTACCCCTGTGGATGTACTGAGGAAGGGAGAGTAAGACTGTTGCCATTTGGTGGATTGCTGCCTATTGGAGAGATAGCTGTTGTAACATTGTAGGGTAGGGGGAGAAATGTGGAGGGTGGATAGTTTAGAGAGTAGGATAGTGTGGAAAATGGTATCAAAAGCTTTGGAGAGGTCAAGGAAAAGTGAAGCAATTATTTTACCAGAATCCCGTGCCCGGTTAATTGTATCAAGGAAGGATAGGAGGGTGGTAGTGGTGCTGTGTCCTGGTCTGAAACCATGCTGAGTGGGTGATAAAATTTGATTTTCATGCAGGTGGTTGAGGAGGTGGGCATGGATGCATTTTTCCAGTATTTTAGAGAGGGGTGAGAGAATTGCTATGGGTCAAAAGTTTGTGGTGTCTGTGTTGGTGCCACCTTTGTGTAAGGGAAGAATGAATGCTTTTTTCCAGATGTCTGGGACAAGGGATTCTTTAATTGATCTGTTAATGAGTATGCTGATGGGATAAGCTATAGAGTTTGCTGCTAGCTGCAGGAAGTGTGGGGGTAGATTGTCAGGGGCCATAGTACAGGGTTTTAGCTTAAGTAAAAGTTTTTTTATTGTGCTGGTGGGTATGGGAGGGAATTTTAGGTTAGGGTAGACTTGTTTTCTGGGATGATTTGGTCATCAGCTGTCTTGGTGGTGGTGCTGTTAACTGTAGGAAAGGTGGTGGTTAGGTTAGTTATGGTGTCAATGAAGTAGGAATTGAAGAGGGTAGCAAGTTCAGTGGGAGTTTTTTGTGGGTCAGGGGATGGATTGCTTTGAGAGCCTGGGTGTAATAGTTGGCTGATGGAAGACCAGAATTTTTGGGGATTATTTTTGTGTTGGCTTTGTAGGTGGAAGTAGTGGTCTTTTTTATCAGTGGTTATTAGATGATTTGCCTGGTTACGGAGTTGCTTGTAATGTAGTAGAGTTGAGGGGTCTTTGTTTTTCTGCCACGATTTCCAGATTTTGTCCCTTGTGGACATTACTTCTTTGGTAGATTTTGAGAGCCAGAATGCATGGTTATGTTTTATTTGTTTTTGGCTGGTGGGTGCTTGCCTATTTAGGATGTCTAGAAATGTTGAGTTAAAGAATTCAACAGCCTCATTAAGTGGTAGGGATTTGAGAGGTTTCCAGTTTACTTTAGCTAAGGTTTCATTAAATATGGATGATTGAAACTTAGTAAAATTTCTGGTAGATTTGTATTGGTGTTGGCCTGTGGTTGGAATAGTTTTGCGTATGATATATGCTGGGTGGTGGTCACTAATGGTATTAGGTAGTATGCCTGCACTGATGACATTGAAAGGGTGGGATACTAATATCCAGTCTATTGTGGAGCCCCAGTTGTAATTTTTGTGAGGTCTAGTGATGTCTTCAATTAGTTAGGAGAAGTTATAAAGATTTATGTTTTTTGAGGGGTTGTTGTGGCCTATATCTAGCCAGTCGATATTTACATCACCTAGAATGATGGTTTCATTATCTATATTTTGGGAAGTCCAGGCAAGTATGTTTTCTAATATTGGTATGTTGTTTCCTGGGGGAATATAAAGAGCAATTACGCAAATGTTTTTATGGTTGTTAAGTTTTCATATAGAGATTTGTATTTCGGCTGGGGAGAAGTTGGGTGTTGGTTTTGAGTAACTAGAAATTTTTTTTTCTAAAATATATGCTCTATGTTACCACATTAAGAAACTGCAGTGGTTTAATATTCAGAACTGGCTTTTAGTTTTAACACACTCAGAATGGAATATTGGTCATTCAGTCCAGAAGGGGTAACTGCATTTAGTTTAAGGTGCCATTGCAGTTCCCTGAACTCCAAAAATTCATTATATGATCCCCTCTCTGTCCCAAATCTATATGGTCAATCACCATGAATTTGAAAGTATGTTGTGGAAAAATAATCATATGTTTTGCCAGAGCGTAGTTCCCGTCCACCTTTCTAATACTATAAACATGTTGATAAATCCTAGTACAGAACTGTTTGAGAGTTTTTCCCACATAATATGCAGGACATTGTTGGCAAGATGCTAATTATACCACACCCTGTGATTTGCTACTATATTTGTTTTTAAGTTTTATGGATCCATAATTATGAACATTAACTGAGTTACATTCTAAAATGTGTTGACATTGAGTACAGGATCCACACTTAATCACTTTACCCTCTGAATTAGTTGCCCCTTCCCTTTCTACCATGTATTTTTTATACATACATCCTTCTGGTACACTATTTGTGGTCTCTCCCCCACAGCTTTAATATGTTGGGGGTCCACTAAGAAAATTACCCAGTTTTTCTCAATTATATGTCTTATATCAAAGAAATCATTGTTAAAACTAGTGCTCTACTGAAGTGGTTCATAGATTCCTCATTGTTAACTTGGGACTGGTTATTCAACCCTATACCCATCAATGGGGTGAAAACTCCCCTAAGTCTTTTTTGTACCACTTCACTGAAAATATCACTTAAAAAGTTCTCCAGGTACCCTCTTTTTATGAACATTTCCTTCAAAACCCCACATTGTGTCAGGAATTCATCTGTTTCTGAAACCATCCTTGCCAACCGGACACATTGTCCTTTTACCAATGATTTTTTCTGATGGATAGGGTGGTGACTAGAGTAATACAACAAGGTGTTCGAATATGTGGGCTTCCTGTAAATATTAGAGAAAAATTCACCTTTTAGTCTATTTTTAGATAACTTAATGTGCAAATAACTCATTTCCTCTTCTGATACATTCATGGTGAATTTCAAAAATGTAGTAATCGTATATAAGTATTGAAAAAAATCATTTAGTCTGTCTCTCGAACCTGTCCAAAATATAATGATATTGTCCAAAAAACATGCAAAATATGTCCATGAATCTGAGAAATTACTGTTTAAAATGTAATTCAACTCCCAATAGGCCAATACTATGTTGGCAAAGAAGGGGGCGCACGCTGCCCCCATGGCCACTCCAGTTTTCTGCTTAAATAGATGTTTTTCAAATGTTATGAAATTATTCTCCAGCACTATCTCCATCAAGGTAGCCAAAGAAGAAATTTTGTTGTGTGTAAAGTCAGTGTATTTACTCAAATACTCAAAAAAACATTCTATACCCAAGTTATGGGGGGATCGACCACATCAATAGTGACAAAAAAGAAGTTTTCACTATATCAGTTCTGATCAATACGCCCCAAAAAATCCCAAGAGCCCTTGATATATGCAGGCTGTTGTAAAAGTACCTGTTTTGTGTTTTTGTCTATGTATTGGACTATATAAAAAGTTTTAGAAGCCCTAACATCTACTACTGGACGAAATGGGGGATCTCTTAGTACTTTGTGTATTTTCGGTATTCCAAACACTGTAGGGATTTTTGGGCAAGACACTTTTAGATATTCTAGTCCTGTCATGGTAATTTGGTCATTTAACCTTAAGTCTTCTAGACACATATCCACCTTGTGATACGCTATATTCACTTCATTAACTGAAAATTCCTCATATATGTCAGTAAATAAGATGGAAAACATTTTATTGACGTAGTGATTTTTGTTCATAATCACGACCCCCACCTCCCTTGTCTGGTTTCATAATTCGGATGTTACCATTGTTACATAGTTCGAACCAAAGCAGCAAACCGTGGTGGAGTACAGCAGACCAAATGAACATAGTTGTTTGAGTAAATCAGACTCTGCCCTGGTTAAGATAAAGGAATCTACCTGGTTATTTTTTTGAAGTAATAACTCATGAATTTCACTTTCACACAGCTTTTCAAAGATGGAAACAACTGGTAAAGAGGGGGTATGAATGTGCTAGGTCTAGAACAACCTCTATTTGATATACTACTTGCAGAAGTGTCTTTAAAATAAAAAGCCAGATTAAGTTTCCTGGTGAATAATTTAAATGTTTATGAAAACTTCCTCAATTCTGGCTTTTCTGCAGGGAACAAAAGTGAACCCCTTTTCAAATAAATTTACACAAGACTCAGTGATGTTCACCTCACTATAATTATACACTTTAAACTCACATTCAGTATTAAAAATTATTTTCAAGACCTCTTCTTCTAAAAGTGTATTTAACTGACCAGTGTCCTGTAATTCTGCAGAAAGTATGTTCAATAGTTCCCTCTCCCCCTCCACCTTCCCCTCTGATTCACATTTTGCCCCTGTAATAAATGTCTTGTCTGTAACTGTTCTGAAAACCCTCCCTCTGGGTCCTCAGTCTCTTGGACCTCCTTAGAGGGGGGTGTACTAAAGGGTCTGCTATCTCAGAGTAAGAAGGTGACTGATTATAAGATATAGGTTCAGCTTCCCTTGCTTCATTTTCAACTTCACTGACAGTAGAGTTTTTTTATAAGTAGGGGTGGGGGGTATGCAGCACCATTCAAATACTTTCTTTCATCTCTCATCAATTTTTTTACTTTTCTATCATGTATTTCTGTCATAGCATGGTCAGTCTTTACAAAAACATTAAAATACACATCTTTTTTTAGAATCAAATAACAAATCCATATGCAAAGTTCTATCAATTCTGTTAATAATTTCATCAAGTTCTAGCAATTTTCTGTCATTGTTATTTATCAATACCTTTAAAAGCTCACAGCTGTGCCTATTATGTGGGTCTATATTAAATAAGCAAATGCTTAAAAAGTGAACGCTTATTCACTGACCCTAGTTCAGCAAACGCTGAAAATGCCGAACACTTGGAACAGCGATTTTTTTTCCCAGGGAAAAAAATTGGTGTTCCACACAAAAAAAAAAACCTTAAAAAAGTATTTAATGTGGGGGGCTTTGCCCCCCACACCCCCTACTTAAATATGCCAACTCCGAGATTAAACCACAGTTGAGGAAATGGCAAACTCCTGAAACTGGCCCAGCGATTTCTTTCCCTGAGAAAAAATTCACTGTTCCGGGTGTTCGGGATTTTCAGCGTTCGCTGAACTAGGGTCAATGAATCAGTGTTCACTTTTTCAAACATTCACTGATTCAATATAGACCCTTTTATATAAGGCTAGAATTTCCTTGTGTAAAACAGAATCCTTCTCTAACCCAGAAGAAAATTTCCAAAGCCTCAGCCCCTTTGGAATATGTTCAACATGAATGCACTCTGGCAAATATTTATTCTCTAGTTGTAATCTCTTGTATTTCAATACAGCTTCTTCAAATACGAATATTATTATAAATAATAAACAAAACATAAGAATTAATCAAAATAATATAATAAGAAATATGGTTATATACAAAATATGGGGTGAGAGAAAACAAGGAGAACGTTAATAACTTCATAGATAATATACAATGCTTTCTAAATGTAATTTATTCTATTCTGTTACATTTTACTATTAACAATACCAACTGCTAAGAAGTTTCTTTATTACTTGGAATACTATCCTGCTCCTAGCACATACTCACTATAGTACAGATCATATCCCATCCAGCAATCATTCATGGGTGCATATATTGCACATATGCATGCTCCATGTACAGTGACAACACTTGACAGCAGGCCATTCAAGCTACAGGTATAGAGGTCTGCACTTCAAATGCTATAATGATGGTTACATAACAGTACTGACTCTTTTACTGATGACAAGCTAAAACAGTATTGTAATCAGCTAAGTTTTATATTTGGGAAATGTGATATTTAAACCCACAAACAGTGACTAATGTAATACTGTACTTTTCCTTTGGAATACAACATAATGCAATGAATCATTATAAATTCAGTTGAAGGCGGTGGTACTAAAGCACAATTATTGCCACTCCTGCAGTTTGGGAACATGAAGATTTGAACTTAACAGTCTTTTCATTTGAGATCACATCATAAAAAGGTAGAGAAAGGAATGTTAGAGTTAGTCAAGGAGGATACATTACATTTGAGATACTGGGGACAGATTTTAAAAAGTAGCTGTGAAAGTTATCAACAATAGATGTTGCACTCAGGTTAAAGAGAAGTAAGGTGAACTTCTTTTGCCTGAGTGAAGAAGTTTATTGATAGCTCCCAAGTAGTCTTTGAAATGAGTAATCAATTTATAAACTAAAAAGGGTCTGCTTGGTAATCTTAATGAGTAATTTGATGCTGTTTCTGAACTATGGATTTTTGTAAGGAAGTTGTAATCCTGCTTTTAGGGTACTCTTTCAAGGTCAAATTTGTTTGGGGCACATTTTATTTCAGGGACACACAAGGGAGATTTCAACTTTATCCTGAAGAATTTTCGGGGGGGGTGACAAGGTCAAAAATGTTTAATACATTTTGTGTAAACAGTAATATTACATTATCAAATGTGTTGGAATTATCTGTGAAAGACACAAAGCTGTTATTGAAAAGATAAAGATAAAAGTAATTGCTACAAAAATAAGTATTTTTTTCTGCTGCGTGTATGTTGTTGATTGATTTCAGTGTCTCCCCAGGTAAAATATATAACATTTTTGGAAAGGGTTCACTTGGGCAGCCTACCAGAATACCCACAAATATAATGTCAGAAGAAGCAGAGCAGAGTGCCCTCTCTAGTAAATTACATTTACCAGAAAAATGTAGGCCATTTAACCCTGGAGTTACACAACACAACAGGCCTGGCCTAACTGGCATGTCTAATCCACATTTATGTCACAAGTACAAGGAGTTACTGAAAAGTTCTAAGCCTGACCAACTTTCTAAATTCTGAGCATTATTTTGCCTCTGTTGATTAAAAGAGGATTATTTCATCTTGTAAAGTGACAATTTGCAGAATCATAAATCTATGTTTTGACATTGTTTTAGATCATTGATTGAACCATGTCAACGAAAAGTCTGGAATGTTCAAATGTGGAACTCTGAGTCATCATTAAGTTCCTATTCCTGCAGAAGAAGACCCAAAGGAAATCCATGAATGTATGATGCAAACATTGAGTGACAAGTGCCCTTCTTACTCAATTGTGAAGAAGTGGTGTGAAAACTTTCATTGTGGAGACTTCGAGACCGAAGATGTAGCAAGGTCTGGGAGGCCTCAAATGGTGTCAATTCCTGAAATTGTTGACCATGTCCATGACCTGAGTTTGGCAGATCTGCAAATACTGGCTTAGACAATTGCTGAGACACTACATATATCCAAGGAATGTGTTGGGTTTATAATCCATGAGCAGCCGGGTATGAAGAAGCTGTCAGCCAAGTGGGCGCCCAAAACTTTGAATGCCAATGAGAAAAGATGTCAAGTGGACACTTCCAAGATAATTTTGAGACATTTGCATCTAGTTGGTGCCAATGTTTTGGAACAACTAGTTACTGCTGATGAAACATGGTTACACCACTATTATCCTGAGACACAACAACAGTCCGTACAATGACGGCACTCAGGTTAACCAATGTCAAAGAAAATCATGACCCAAAAGTCAGCAAGAAAGGTCATGGCCACAGTGTTTTGGGATCAGAAAGGTGTTGTAATGACTTGCTATCTTCCAAGGGATCAAACAGTTAATGCAGAATACTACTGTAACTTGCTGTGTCAAATAAAGGAGGCAATGAAAGAAAAAAGGGGAAGGAAGGTGCAGAAAGTTTTTTTTTTTTTTTTGCAAGACGATGCACCTGTTCACAAGGCTGGCAATCAATGGATGTTTTGACAAAATTGGGGTATCTTTTGTATGGAGTTTTCATCTTCTCCCTTTGTTTGTGGATATTCTGGTTTCCTCCCAAAACCATGCAGTAGGCAGAATGGTGAACCTAAATCATCCTTAGGTGAGCATGCAGTGTGTCTGTACGTGTGTGTGTGTGTGTGTGTGTGTGTGTGTGTGTGTGTGTGTGTGTGTGTGTGTGTGTGTGTGTGTGTGTGTTGTGATGCAGAAGGCAGCCCTGACAATCTACTTCCATTCCTTACTGTCCTAGTAAATTCTATTGATAGTGGCAGCTGTTCATGGGGTTGCAATAGGAGTTGTATGTAACTCATAAGCAGGGATGGACATAGGTAAGTACTTGAACTTCACATTAAATAAATACGTTGTTACCATTTTGTACAAGCTTAACACATAGTATTTATACAATTTAAAAAAATGATAAAAGTCCCAACTTTGCCAATATTATGTCCATGTTGGGAAAACATATTAGGGGTAGACATTTTAATCCTTCAAGACAGTGGAATTAAGTCATTGAGAATTCATGTATTTATAAACCTCTGGTAAAACTAATCATGGATTATAATACATCTCTGTATTAAGTTAACACAACATTTTATCAAATTTAAGAGAGAGAGAGAAAGTACAGTGTCAGAGAGATGAGGGGAGAGAAAGCAAACATAAATGAGTTTAAAGGGTTAGATATTATTTGTTGACTGGGTTATTCTCATTAGGCCAGTAGCCTCTTCTCAGGGGATACCTGAGGTGGTATCAATATTGACTAAGGCAAATTAGGCCAAGGTACTCAGGGACACCCCCTAGTGTTTTCCCATAGGCAAGGCCAGAGGGCTGTTGCAGGAGGAGAAGTAATTTACATTACACAAGACACTATTTTAACTATTGTTATCACTAGACAAAGATATGTGTCATGAAACTGGAGGTGGAATATTGATAATACTGTGGAAACTGTAACTGAAAATGTTGAAAATTAATTTAATGTCAGTGTTCTGAATAAATATACTTTACTGACTCAGCATGAAAATGATGGTATGTAAATGAAGGAATATAATGGATTTCTGGGACAATGTTACAAAATTGAAATATAAAGTTAAAACAAAAAAAAAAATGCCAAAATAAAAGGAGGGAGGAGAGAGAAGGATAAACTAGTAGTTCCTTCTTTAAATGTCAACAGCGTTACGTGTGATATACTCTGATTGTTATTAACACAATAGTGTTTGAAACAAACAGCTGACATCTGTTTAGCAGATTTTAGGTTATTAAATAACAAACCAAAATACTAAATTGAGTTTGAGTGGAGTCATGGCACAGTGTGAAGTTCTGAGAAAAACATTTGTTCAAGTATATAGCTGTTCTGTTTAAAAATAAAGAAATTATGTTGCTAGATGTTATTACTGTTATATCAGGAAGGTGCTTATTTGAAATGCTAGGTTCAGAAATAAGGTATTTGTGATAGTAACTGCATATGCTTCTGCACATGCTTATGTTTTATTAAGAATAGAATATTACATCTGAAAAATTAAAAATGTAATATTGTTAGCATGGCTATTGTGGTAGTGGATGATTTTAACTGTAGTTTATGAAAGTAAGTAGGTGAAAATTAATGCTGGAGCAAAATTATTTAGGCAGATATTGAAAAGTGAGCATCTGGTGTTAGGGAATTATAACAATTATACTGATAGCACAGGTAAGTTACAGACTGAGATTGATTATGTGTTACTGTCTTTAGGTGTTTTGCATGTAAGCAAGGGTGTGTTAAGCATTCATATTTCAGATTATAAAGATAAGGGGAAAAGTATTCATTTATTTAAGAAATAAAAAAGATTAAAGTGACACGAGTCTGGTATGTAGTATGATGGAGTTAAAAAAGAAATATCATTACTGTGGAGAGATCATAATTCTGTGCATCCTTTTGTGACTCATGGAAGGACTGGCTGGCAGTGTACTAAGTCAAATGTGGAAAAGAACATTTAAGCTTTGAAACAGAGTTGTTGAAGAAGAAGCATGCATTACAATATAAAAGATGTTTAACTACCTATGATGGTACATTGTCAGGTGAATAAAGAGGGTTAGGAACTGTGGAAAGAGAATTCTATAAGAGAAATGTAAAAATGGTAAAATAAAATACTTTTTATATAAACAAATAATTTGTTACATAGTAAGTACAAAGAGGTTTATCTATTTTGGGGAAAATGAAGGTTAATGAAAGAAAATTAATTGTGTGAAGAATGGGAAGGGTAAGGGGCTAGATTCCAAAATTGTTGCTCTCAGCATAAATCTGCTCTGATTCCTAAAGACTTGTTCTCAGTGTAAGTGGATTACTTCAGTGTGAGTCCTATATATAAACAGGTTTACTATAGGCATCAGATTCTAAAATACCTGCTCTCATTGTAAGTGGGCATTTATACAAAGAGCAAGTCTGTTGCAATGAAGGTCGTAGTATTTAATTTTTAAATATTTTATTGACATTTTATATACTGAAGCAAACATATTTATACAACAAAATAACTATTTACACAAGTATTTACTTTGATTTTTGCTATATTCATTACAAATTTCATTAAACATCCAAACAGTATAAACTGAACGTAGAACAAAGTATAATTTTTCTCTATTAATGAGTTCAAATTTATCCAGTAATTATATTATGTGGTATTGTTTGTTTTATTCTTAATAGTAGATATTGCTGTATGACACACAACAGTAACACTATTTATAAATTTTGTAAATAAAGGCATAATCTCATTTTTCCAGTTCTTTGTAGTTATTTTCCTGGCTATTCTTAATGAGCTCCAGTGAAGTGAAAATTCAGACCTGGGTTCACATTTGAGAATTGCAGCATTAAACAATGTTAAATATCTAGTTAATATGCATTTATCAGGCCACAGTGATTGCAGAAGATTGTATACATTTGCAGTCATAAACCATATGCTGTCAATCTGCTTTGATTAAGGATTTATACCTGCAACAACCAATATTTTCTTTTCTGTCCATGATTTCAATTTTGTGTAGAGTGATAAATCATCTTTACAGAAATTTTCAAAAGAATAATCTGTAAAATAAAGATGGTGTAGTTTTTTTTTTTTGTGAGGATTTTAAAATAATATTTTATTTACTGTTGTTAAAGTTGAGCCACTGATATAGAGAGTATAATCTTGGTAGCTATGTTTGGTATGAAATGTATAGTTCTTAAATATTGTATATATTTAGGATAAATATGATGCCCCCATTTTACCATTTGTTTCATTATAGTTTAGAAAATCAAGAATGGGTAAATATTATTTTTAATATTTTACACTAAATCAACTTTAGTGAATAGAAGATATTTATTTGTGCCAGATGCCAGTTTTCCATATACAGATCATGTTTACCCATTGAGTAGTCTGTGTTAAGCACTTTAAACTCCCATAAAATAAAATTCTAAATATCAAATTCCAATTTTTTAAGCTTAGCATATTTTGAAATTTCAGACAAGCTATGCATTCTGGTGTAGAATAATGTGAAACACCATACTTTTATCACTGGGAATTTAGATATAACATTCCTAAATGTTTAACAAATCCATTTGATAAGGCATCAAAAAACTACTAATAAAACTTCAAAGGTGCCAATATGAGCAAGTAACTGTACCATAAGCCCAGCACATGAAACAAAATGCTCACAAAGAGTATGTTACTCCAGTTTCTTTATTGTTTCTTCCCCAGTATACACCTTGGGGACTTCCTCAGAACAAGAATCAGAAGAAATTACATTTTAAGACCAGAATATATGAGCACCTTTATGCCATTAAATTTACGCCATTAATAAGGGGAATGTAAATAATGCATTGTATAGGCACACATTAGCATGTGAGGGAGGTACAAGATTTAAGTTTGGCATTTTAGAAGTTGTCCCAAAGAATTTTAGAGGTGGTTGGTGGGAGCTTCAGGTTGATCTTAGAGAGTTTTATTGGATTATTAGATTAAATGCCATTGTTGAACCAGGGTTAAACGACCATATTTCCTTGGTTGCTGTTCTAAGAAAAAGAGCTTTAAACATCTGAATTTTTATTGTATTTTGATAATATATTATTTTTAATAATGTAAAATTGAACATTTTCTAAAGTTTTTTGTGTGTATATTTAAAGTGCAAAGGTTTTTAGTGTTTTAGTGTCTATGTCTTTAAAATTGTGGGAGTATAATTGATTAATTGATGGTTTCATTGCATATAAAGGGTGTTGACTTGGAGCAATGTAATGTCGTTTGTTTCTTGTTCTGAGGAAGTCCCCAAGGTGTATGCTGGGGAAGACTTAATGATAAAGAGTCTGGAGTAACATACTTTTTGTGAGCATTTTGTTTCACGTGTTGGGCTTATGGTGCAGCCACTTGCTCATACTGGCACCTTTGAAATTTTATTCCTAAATGTTTGCATTATGTTGCTTATGTAAATGGAATCTGTTGGATTAATGGGCTTTTTAAATATGTATTTCTTCAACACCATCTTCATATTATTATTCAAGATATGTCTATGTTGTAAAGTGATATTTTTTCTTTTATTTAAACTAATAGTTCCATGCATTTTTTTCAGCTGGATAAATAATCAGAATTTAGCTATAAATCTACTGTTTTATTAACTGAAGCCGTAGTTTATGTTTTGGGTCAGGAAATCCAATTCCATCATTGTTACATTCTCTTACATGATCTTCCAGAGCTATTCCAGGATCATTGGGCACCATAAGAACTTCAGACAAATGTAATTAAATTGTTTAATGTGCTCTACAATGTAATAAAGTTTTATAGGTAAAATGACCATTTTGATTAAAATTAAACTATCTCTCATAGAAAAAAATAACTTATTCTATTTATTATTGCTTCAATATTGTGTAAAATCTAAAAAAAGTCTAAAAACTCTATAATTTATTGTTACTATTTCTTTACAATTGTTTTTAAGATAATCTGTAAACATTAAATCTCTTAACTATCCCATTTACATTCAATATTAGCTTCCATCAAATGATTTAACTCAATTAATAGAGAGTTAGCTTCACTCTAATTAAAGTTTAGACTTGATAGCAGTTCAAAATATTTTAATACATTTTTATATTTATTAGTGAAGAATCAGTAAGGTATTTTATAATCAAAAGAGTATCATAAAAATAGTGTTGAATTGTATTCAGAAAATGTATAGTACTTCACCAAAAGAAAAGAGTGGTTAAAGATAAACATATACAACAACCAATATATATTTTTTTCTATGACTTCAATAATTTGCAGAGTGATAAATGATCTTTGCAGAGTATTCCCTAATAATGAGTTTAATTGTATTTAGTAATTATATTATATGGTAATGTTGTCTGTTTTCTTCATAATATTAGATATTAAAAACATTTCCTAAGAATGTAGATTTATTGATTTTTGAGGATCATAGGCTCATAGGAGGTTACTAGGCTATTGACCCTGAGACCCTTGTAAGCCTAGCCAAGTGTTCAGCCCATGTTTAGACAAATCAGCACCCAATGTCCCTGTCCAGCAGGGACATGGATGGAATCACAGAGGTATATTTTCTGTTTCCCATTCAGTTATTCAGGTTGTGCTTAAAAATGGGCAAAAAGGTACTCTGCTTGATGTGGAGAGGGAATCTATTCCATAGATGGGGGAGTCTCTGGGACACAAATCTGTTCCGCCAACAAGTCTTGTTGATGTTACAGACCAGGTTGAGGCCACTCATGTGGGTTACTCAAGTGAAACTTGACTTGCAGATATACAGCAGTCCCATCAAGGTGGGGTCCATGAATGCCTTGTATGCCAGGCAGAGGTCACCTCTGAGGAGTCTGCATGAAACCGAGTAGAGGGATAGGGCTTTTAGGCTATCTGTGTATGGTGGATGTTTGAGGCCCTGGATTCTCCTGGTGAGGAACCTCTGTTGTCTCTCTAGGATATAAATGAAAGAACTGCTTAATATTTTGCAAGACATTGATGTTAGTGGTTTTCAAGAAACAGAAGAGCTTGGTAATGTTTTTCATTTTGAAATTACAGAGAATCAGAAGAGAGTATTGTTGAAAGTTAAGAATGAATGCTTACAGTATGAGGTAAAAAATCAGGCTGTAGTATTCAATAAACTCTGTGTAGGGTCTGTGTACAGCCTACATGGAGTGTATTTGTGTACATGGCCATGATGTGCTCTCGGCAATGTATAATGCATGTTAATGATGCATGGCATGCCTAAGTGAGGTGTTGTGGCATGTTGCAGTAGTGTTGGCTGAGGAACCTCATAGAACAACACGGATAATTAATCCGTGTACAGAAGAGCACCGATGGCCCGCCCCCATACCTCTCAACCTATAGAGCGAGAAATCTGTACAAAGCAATTAAATTAAGTAGAGCAAAGTCCAAAAAATAGGGATGTATTACCCTTACAAACTTAAAAAGTTGACAGAATAAAAGTTTATGCATTAGCATGCATTTTCTGAAGAATATGAAGTCCAAAACGAAAACGTCTGTAATTATTTAGTGACTTCCATCCCAAATGATTTTTAAAAAAAAATCACAAATTTTATGAGGAACACAGCAAAAATATCATCCAAAACTCTGGGATATTCTGCAAAAATCTGTACAATTGGCAGGTATGTTCACTTTGCACATAAATGAACAGTAATCACTGTTAGATATGCAGACCAGTCCTCTCAATGTGTTAGTGCAAGATGTGGCCAAAGCCATGAGTAATGTTGTGGAAAAATGCCAGAACTAGTTATAGATATATACTTTGACTTTTCTCCTTTTTTTTTTTTTTTTTTTTTGCCATGGTTGCGGGATGTGCCAGGTCATTTGGCTATGCTTACTTCATTTGTGCAAGGGAACCACCCATGTATCAGACATGACCCAGATCCAGGCATCCAAAAATAGAAAGCAGATGCTTTCAATTGCTATTGCTGAGCAATGCTGGGCATTGTAAAAACCCGGTAAGTGAGGCTGCGCTATGCACATAACATCAAGTTAACAATGAATACTAAAATACATGACTTCATGTAAATAATCCTGTGGCGACATGTGGTGAGTGTTGGACTGGAGTGCAGATAGTCCTGGATTCTAGTCTAGGGTATGCAAACTTTACTTATATTATTATTTATTTATTTATTTTACATTTGTTGACCGGGCTAGTCTAGCTGGATGCATGTCCATTTTCAGTAGATGCCCGGGGAGAAAAGCTCCACTAACAGAATAGTAAAATTAGTAAAAAAAAAGTAGTAAAAAGCAATGCTAGTAGAACAGCCAACAAAACTACATCAGTAAAATTCCTAAACAAAGGTATTGCTAAAATGATAGAGAAACATATGTAGCACTGATATACAGAAGACAGAATTTACATAAGGGGGGCTAACACTAATTATTTGAGACAAATTTTTTTTTTGAGTGATCGTCAACAGTAGAACAGCATAAATTGTAGGAGTTATACTCAAAAGAACAGTTGTGAAACAAGAGGCAATACAAGTGTCAGTCAGGGTTAGTACAAGGGCAGATCCATTGGGAATTAAGGAAGGTTTTTAGATGCTTCTTAAAAAGAGGTGGGGAGGCCAGTGAGCTTTGTTGTGGGATTTATGGGAGGCTGCTAGGAGCCTGGTGGCTGAAAGCAAAGGAAGAGAGGTTTTTATAAGGGCTAATAAGAGTGCAGAGTATGGTATTATTCATGGGGTGATAGAAGATTTTGTGGGTGATACTAAGTTGCTGTAGCAACAGCTGATTTTGTAATTCCAGCCAACCAAGTTGCTTAAGATTTATACAATGGTGGGTGCGAAAAGGAGCTCCTGTGGCAAATCTGACAATGTTATTGTATGAAGTTGCAAGTTTATTGATATTAGATTTAGATAAGTTGGTAAAAATTGGTGAGGCATAGAGAAGGGTAGAGACCAGGTGTGTTTGTGCGATAGTAGCTCTAGCTGATGCAGTGAGGAAGGGTTTAAGCCTATATTGAGATCCATGTTTTCTATTGACCGACTTGATGGTTAAGTTAATATGAGAATCAAAGTTAAGATTATGATCTATTGTGACATCTAGAAGTTTGGTAGTGGAGTCAGGGGACATTATTGTGCCATTGTTAGATGCTATATTGAAGTCCAAAGTAGAGGATTTCTGTGTAGGTGTGAATAGTAATAATTTAGTTTTTTGGGGGGTAAAGAAGGAGACAGTATTGATAGAACCAATTTTCAGCTGCTATAAATACTTTTTGGGTAGTAGTCTGTAGCACAGCTGGGGATGGTGCTGAACGTAGTGTTGAGTCATCTGCATACTGGATGCAGGTGGTTTGTGGAAGGGACATATTTAGATCATTAATAAAAATAGAGAAGAGGAGTGGTCCAAGAATGGAACCTTGTGGGACTCCAATTTTAATGGGAAGCTGAGAGGATATGCGATTGTCCCAAATAACTGCTTCTGTCCATTTTCTAAGTAGGAATTGAACCACTGGATTGCCTGGGAGTCTAATGCCAGAGATTTAAGGATGTTTAGTAAGAGTTTATGGTTAACCATATCAAAGGCCTTGGAGAGGTCTAAGAAGAGAGCTGAGGACAGCAAGTTGTTATTACGATTTTTATTAATATGGTCTGTGAATGATAAGTGTGCAGTAGTTGTGCTGTGATACAGTCTAAACCCATGTTGGCAGTCAGCTAGGAGATTGTTTTGGAGAAGATGGTCGAGCAATTGCCAATGAACGCATCTTTCCATGATTTTAGCTAATGGCGAAAGTAGGACTATGGGACGGAAGTTAGAGAGTTTGTTAGAGTTACCCCCCTTATGTAGAGGAATGATATGAGAGACTTTCCAGAGGGATGGGATAAAGCCTTCAGTTAGGTTTCAATTTATTAAAATGGAGATAGGATAGGCAAGTACTCCAGCTGCAATTTGCAGATACTCAGCTGGGAGGAGGTCAGCTGAGGGTGTACAGGGTTTAAGTTTCATAAGTAGGGTGTAGATGAGACATGTTGAGACTGGTTGCAATTTGAAAGTGGGGGGTTTATTGGTCAGGGAGTAAAGTTCCTAGGTGGCAGCAGGTGACAAGGTCTTGGCTAGGGATGTGACAGTGTCAGAAAATAATTTGTTAAACTTGTCAGCAATTTGGTTGGGTATACTCTTAGTGAGGTTGGAAGGAGTAGGTGTTTTAAAATTTTCTGGATGTAGCAATTTGTTGATACCTGACCAGAACTTCTGAGAGTTTTGGTGTTGAGCTTGTTGGAATTTCAAGTAATATTTTTTTTGTCTAGGAGTATTAATTTCTTTGTTTCATTTCTAAGCTGCCTAAAGGTTTGGTGGTCAAACATGTTTTTAATGATACACCATTTAGTCCATATTCTATTTCTCTGTAGCATTTTTTGATTAGTCTCTTTGGTTAGCCATGGAGCAGGTTTTGCTCTGGTTTTAATAGACCAAGTGGGGGCATGGTGGCTAAGAATTTGCAGGAATTTATTGTTGAAGTAGGAAACTGCCTCCTCAAGAGGTAAGTATTTAAGGGGAGACTAATTGCAAGCTTTGAGCTCTGTTTGGAAGTTTGTTTGGTTGAAATATTTCTTATTCCTGGTTGTTCTGAAAATTGTATGGTTGTATGGTTGGGGATATTTTTTTTGTCTGGTAATATAAGTGGGTAAGTGTTCGCTGATATCATCAGGTAGAACGCCAGTGGTATAAGCCAGGGGATTACTATTGACTAAAATCCAATCAAGGGTGCTCTGTTTGAAAGAAAATAAACACCTAAGTTCCAAAATTTCAGAGATTCTGTCATCTGACTTTAAAATACCCCAATAACGATCAATAATGTTCCAAAGGAACATTGGTATTACACCCATAGGTAGTAACAAGCCTGAGATCGGTGTTGTCATCTGAGACTCTCGATTTATATGTTAATAAATCAGATCTGGTTTGTGTGGAAACCCAATTACTGGCAGTCAAAACAGTTTTATGATCATAACCTCTATGATCAAATCTATTAATAAGATCATGTTGGAATTCCTGGTAAGATTTTTCTGAGTAGCATATATGTCTGATATGGAGAAATTGAGATTTGGGAATATTATTAATTACATGTCTGGGATGAAAGCTGGAGGCATGGAGTGTTATATTGGGGATGTTTCCAAAAAACTTTGGTTCTAAGTGTTTGGTCCATTTCCCTGATTACAATCACATCCAATACATTAATTTCCATTAAATGATAATGTACCATAAATTCAATTCTCCATTTGTTCTCATTCAAAAATTGCATAAATTCATGTAAGTAGATCTCATCTGTTCTCCATACCATCCAGCAGTCATCCAGATAGCATCTCACAAAAAGATTAATTCAAGTAAATGTCCAAACTGTTTCAATTGAAGTGCAAATGCTGAAATAATCCAACTGGCTGAGGTACGGCTCTGCTGATGAAGATTTATCCACCATAAGAAATCTTATGAACAAAGTAGCAAAAATTCCACCACAGATTGAGACATAAACGGCCAACCTTCGTCTTCACTGTAAAAAAACATATAAAGAATGGTAGGCCCAAACCGTGATGGTTAAAGTGAATCCACAAAAAAAACATAACGCCAACTAAGCACTGTTGTAGGAAGGCTGACATCCGTCTCCGCCTATTAAAAGGAATTTGACACAAGCAAATATCAGAAAGGGAAAGCACACAAATAGAAATGAGAAAATAAATTAAAGAATCTGGAGTCAACGCCACTAAGATAGAAAGGTTCACAGTCCTAGCCAACAGATTTAAACAGGAATCCAAATACCCACACAGGAACCTCAAGTACGGCTGGTGCAAAGGCCCACAAAACTTGAAGTAATCACAAAACTGGCCAGCACCAAGTAGTGAAACCCAAAAAATAACCACAGAAGAAGGCAGGTGCCCCAACGTTCACTAGTAATCACAAAAAAGCACCAGAATCCAGGAAAAGTGACACAAACAATTTAATTCACTAACGCTGAAACTTCACAACACGTTTTCGTCCTTGACTTCATCAGATACCAACACTCTTGGTTAAACCCAAAAAGCTTTTTATTGTGGCAAAATCCAAAGACTATAGCAAGCTATAGCAAAACAGTCAAACCAGTTCTGTGGTCGAATTTCTGTTAGACATTTACCTGAATTAATCTTTTTTGCGACTTCAGGACATACAAGCGGTGAAGAATTTCAATTACTTGATTATTTCATTTATATTTATGAGCATAGTGGAAGAGTCACAGTAAGGTTAAATTTATTTTGCATTGACTTTTTGCCATTTCTTCATAAGATATATGGGCGGGGAAGAACGCACATTATCTAGGTATTTCATTTGCTTTCATGTGTTTGATGGAATGGTTGTTATACAACTCAAGGCTTGTTTCACTGGGATGTGAGACTTTTATTAGCTTACCAATCTCAGTGAATTGGGAAACTTAATCGGTGTGCTTTTTGGTGCTGCACAATTTTTGGACTATATTATTTGTATATTATTTACAACAGTACCCAATCTGTTTGGTGGGCAGTGTTATTGTTTTGGACACTATGATCTATATGTATTGACTTTTTGCCCTTTTCTACGGGATAAATGGGTGGTGAAAAATGCCAGCTATTTGGGTATTTTATTTCCATTCATGTGTTTGGCGGAACAACTGTGATACCATTCAAGAACTGTTTTAGCATGATTTAAGACATTTACCAGCCCATTTACTTTAGCGAATTGGGCATTTCATTAATGTGGTGTTTTATCAGGACTCTTTATAATTTTGGACTATTCTAAATTTGTTTATTATCCATATCAGCATTTAACTTGTTTTTTGGGGCTGTATTATCGACTTGGATATTACGGTCTATATGTTTGTTAGGCTTTTGTTTTCTTTGCATAGGCTAACTAGACCGTTTTTTGTTCTTTATTCCTAGGGGTGTTCAGTTCAATCTACTGATCATTAATAATGACTTTAAGTTTATTTATAACTATATTAGGTCCTGGGTTTATATATGTGTTTTGTTGGCCAATTGGGTTACTAGTTACTGTATTTGCTACTGTATTCAGCACCTTAATTATTTTTTTGGTGCAGTTTATGGTATATAAGCTGTGTTTTAAAGCTATCAAAATTATTTGCCCACATTCACAATAGTTTAGGGTCTTGCTTTTTAGAATTATTACTACACAATGGGTCTTCATGCCCTTTTACAGAGTTTTATCTACAGACAAAAATGACTTACAAGCCTTTGGGCTGGGATCATCACAACCTGTTGGTAATAATAATGATAATGATCCCTCATATATCTGTAATACCCTTTTTAATCCGTTAACAAAAAACATGAAGTCACTAAGAACGAATGTGTGACATTTAAAATTATTTACTGCTTATAAGACCCAAGGTATTACTCCACATGGACTAAGAATAGGTATAAAACCTTTAGTCAGTGTTATTGATGAATCTTTATCTGAAGCTTGGTTTCAAGCTCAGCAAAAGTCCTTCATGTCTTTTGTGGAGGTTCTTATTTCTTATTATGAATGTATGATTATCAAATACATCACAGAGGTTAATCAGATTTGTGAACAAGTTGAGGTTTATGAAGGGGAGCCTTTTACACACCACATTATCAAAAATTGGTTCATGATTTGTTTTCCCTTGAGAAACAACTTAAGGAGAAAAAAATACACAAATTTAACAGGATGCAAATGATTACCAAAGAGGAAAACTATTTGGACCAGGCAAAAATGTCAAGTTTGCAACACAAGATAACAAACCCACTTTCAAGAGGAAAAGACCACATCCTATTTTCAAGAAGACCACTACTAGTTTGAGTGGTACTTCTGGAGATAAGTCATTCTCAGCCACTGAGGTTGAGACTGTAAACAGTTCTGCTTCACCTGTGGCCAAGAAATCTGTGGGTTTTGACCCTTTAGGAGGAACAAATACTGGGGGGCGCAAACATACAGCATCCAGGAAACATAGAAAAACTTTTGGAAGTATTGATACCCCAGTAAGCCCTACTTATTATATGCAGAATATTTCATCAGTGCAGTTGTCAGACAGTGAAATTAATCTTCTTAATAAAGGTTTGAATTTCATTCCGGGTTTCTGGTTTATGAAGATATGGTTGCTAATGATATCATGGCTTTTTGACATTTGATTAATTTAAAATTGTATTTTCAGTTGCAATCACATACTCAAAGGTCTACCAATTTTATGTTTCGTACATCTTCATTTATGCCTCCAATGGATAGACATGTGGCCATATTCCAACAATGTGTATTGAAGGATCTGCATTTTTTTGGCTCTGGATTTTCAGCTTCAGAGATCCAACCTCACTAATTTGGAAAAACAAGTACTTTTAAATCTTAAACAGAGGAAAGATTGAGTTATCCTCCATGCAGATAAGGGTGGGGCTGTGGTGGTTGTGGAATGGGCCATGTATTTAGCAGACGCTAATAGACAACTATCAGATGGTCAGTTCTATATGCATATGCCTTTGGATCCCACTGATAGATTTAAAAAGAAAATTGATGAGTTTCTCAAGAATGCCTTGGAGGAACAAATTATTATTAGCAAGACTGTATGTTTCCATCTCACTGTTGCTGATCCTCAGTCACAATATTTGTATTTGCTACCTAAAATTCACAAAAACATGCAAAAACCTCTGGGAAGACCAATTGTTTTGGGTAGAGGCTTCTTAACCTGACCTCTATCGGCATTCTTGACTACATATTTCAAACCTTTATTACCATTAATTAGGTCCAGAATTCAGGACACCACACAATTTTTGCACATCATTTCGGAAACACAGTTGGAACCTCATTGGCTTATGTGAACTTTATATGTTAGCGCATTGTATACCAATATTCCTCATTGGGCTGGTCTTGAAGTCATTGAATACTGGTTGAATAGGGCAAACATATATCCACCAGGCTTTAATACACTTTTGATTTGTATGACTGAACATGTTCTTAGCAAGAACGTATTTTATTTTCACGGCAAATGCTACTGGCAAGTCAAGGGTACTGCTATGGAAGCATCTTTCACTCCCAGATATGCAGATTTGTTCATGGGATTCCGAGAGGACCAATTGATTTATAACACTAGTCACAATTTATATATACCTGAAATTGATATTTGGAGATGTTATCTGGATGACTGCTGGATGGTATGGAGAGCAGATGAGATCTTCTTACATGAATTTATGCAATATTTGAATGAGAACAAATGGGTAATTGAATTTATGGTACATTACCATTTAATGGAATAAATTGTTTGCATGTGACTGTAAGCAGGGAAAGGGACTAAACACTTAGTACCAAAGTGTTTTGGAAACATCACCAATATAACACACTACTCCATGCCTCCAACTTTCATCCCAGACATATAATTAATAATATTCCTAAATCTCAATTTCTCCGTATCAGACGTATATGCTCCTCTGAAAAATCTTACCAGGAATTCCAACATGATCTCATTAATAGATTTAGTCATACAGGCTATGATCATAACACTGTTTTGGCTGCCAGTAATTGGGTTTCTACACAAACCAGATCTGATTTATAAATCAAGAGTCTCAGATGACAACACCAATTTCAGGCTTGTTACTACCTATGGGCGTAATACCAATGGCCTTTGGAACATTGTTGATCGTTATTGGGGTATTTTAAAGTCAGATGACAGAATCTCTGAAATTTTGGGGCCTAGGTGTTTGTTTTCTTTCCAAAGGGGCCCCACTTTGGGGTCATATTTTAGTCATTATAAACAGAGCAGGTAGATGATTCCATCACAGACCACCCTATTCATACATATACTTAAGGGCTGTTTCCCTTGTGGTCATTGTTCTGCCTGTCAATATGCCCTTAAATCCAAAAGTTTCACTAGTGCAAATACATCAAAAGTTTATGATATCCTATTTTTTTGGTAACTGTAGCACGGACTTTCTTATCTATTTAACCAGTTGTTCCTGCTCAGAATTTTATGTGGGCTAAACATCCAGGTCCCTGCGGGTTAGGATTTCTGAACATTTAAGTGATATCCAAAATAAAAGAGCTTCCAGCTCATTATATAAACACACCTTGCAACACACTACAGCACAGTTCACTTTTACTATTATTGATATAATAAAAGGAAATAGACAGGGCAAAATGGGTTGGCACTCTGTCTTAAACATTAAAGAACGCAATTGGATTATTAATTTTAGGGATTGTTTAGACCTAGTCTTAATGAGTAATTGTAATTAATTACTAATTGGAATGTGATGTGTATTTAAATAAGGAAATATTTTTGTCAGTTATATTCACTGAGGAAGGCATATGGATGCCGAAACTGGTTTAACTGTTTTGCTATAGCTTGCTATAGCCTTTGGAGTTTGCCACAATAAAAAGCTTTTTGGGTTTCACTACTTGGTGCTGGCCAGTTTTGTGAATACTTCAGGTTTTGTGGGCCTTTGCATCAACTGTACTTCCGGTTCCTGTGTGGGTAGTCAGAAGCCCCAAAATATCCATAGCTACCTTCTGAAATGGCTCATCTGTCACAGACAAAGGCATCAAAGGAGCTTTCACCTTGTCTCTTACCTTGCCTACATTTTGGGACTGCTTACAGGTCCAGCAGTACCCTGTTACATCTCTGGAATTCCTAGGCCAATAAAAGTTCTGCATAATTTTATTTATTTTATTTATTTATTTAACATTTGTTGACCAGGAATGTCCGACTAGGTTCCACAGAGCCTGTTTTCAGCGGAGGCCCAGGGAGAAATGCTCCAGATGCATGTCTTTGGAATAATACGTCTCTTTGTACATTTTATGGCCATATGACTTGCAAAGGGAATGTCATGGGGTACGGCTAGAAGTGCCAGATGGTAGGGTCTGGGCACTACCAACTGCTTTATTCTGTCACCCTCTAGTCCTCCCTCAGGGGTCCACTCTCTATACAGTAAATCTTTGTCCCAGTATACAGATTCCCCCTTCCCTTGAGAATCAGGTGCCTTCCTGGCTTCCTTCCCTAGGCTTTGTAATATAGGGTCTGACAGCTGAGCCTGTCTCAACTCTCCCTTTGTAACCCTTCCCAGATCCCCTTCCACAGGACGTCTGGTATTCTCTGATAGTGGTGCCTCACTGTCAGCCTGGGTACTACTACTACTCACCTCTGCCCTTGCAGTCACTCTGTCCAAGGGAACATCAGTACCCACAAGCAGCTGTGGCTCACCTTCAGTCTCACTGCTACAGGGTAGCTTGCTCTCTGAAGTAACCAACACACCAGCCCTGGCTTCAAGTCTGCAGTCTGTCTGGGAATCCCCCAGGCTAAAAGACCCACATGCTAGTCTCCATGCCTGACTGTGTGTAACTCCATGCACACAAGGTATTGCATTATCAAAATCATTCCCTATCAGGACATCTGCAGGGATATCCTCAAACACACCTACTTGCTTCCTTCCTTTTCCACCCTCCCAGTCAAGGTGAACTCTAGCTAAAGGTATTTGGAATGGGGTCTCTCTTAAAGGTCTGACTGGAGTAGACTGCAAAAGCAAGTAGTGGTCCTTTTTAAACATTGCATGCTTCATAATGGTTAGGTCAGAGTCTGTGTCTCTTAGCAGTGGCCTGTTTCCCATCTACTAAGATAGGATATAACCTCTTGTGGTAGTCTGGTACCCTTGTTGTCTCCAGACAGCTTACTGCTGCATTCTGTCATTCCTACTTACTGGCTGTCACACTTTTGTTCATCACCTTGCCTCCATGGAGATCTATATGCTACATGGCCCCAATGGTTGCATTTAAAACATTTAACCCTTAGTCTTGGCCATGTACCTAGACTATTGGCTTTCTATGCTACTGGTGGACTCAGTTGGGGTGGTTTAGGCTGCCCACCATGGGGTCTCTTAGACCCATGAGCAGCACTGGGTATCTCTTTCCTGTGCAGTGATGCCCTGCTTGCTAGGTATAGGTCTCCCTTTTTCCCCCACCTCATCTACTGTGTTACATTGCCTGTCTGCTAACCAGATTCTCATGTCCTCAGGCAAAGTGCTAAGGGCTTGTTCCTTTACCAAAAGGTCTGCCAGACCTTCAAAAGTAGTGACCTGAAACCCACTCACACATCTATGAAGATAAGTGCTTAACTCAGCAATATATTCACACACACTTTCATCTGCCTTGTGTCTATGCTCAAAAAACTTTTTTCTATAAGCTTCAGGTGTTAACTTAAAACACTCTAACAAGCAATTGTTAACTGTATTATAATTTAAGCAATCAGTATCAGATAATTTAGAAATAGCAATTACAACTTTACCATGGAGTAAGGGGGTCAGGGACCATATACAGAGCCCTTGGTCAACATAATACTGTTTACATACCCATTCAAACATATGAATTAAACTATCAAAATTATCACCCTCTGTTTTTTTTGTGGAAGAAAATTACTGAACTTTGTTGCATCTGGGGTTCAGTTACTCCCTTACCCATTACCTCCATGACCCTGGCAAAGAGCCAGCATCTCCTTTTCATGTTGCCTCTGCCTTTCCGATCTTTTCCTCAGCTTCCAGATGTCTCAGTTTCTCATTTTCTTCAGCCTCCAGATGTCTCAGTTTCTCTAATGATTCTATTTCCAAATGCTTTGCCTCCAGTTCAGGTCTCTTTAACTGTAGATGGATTTTTAAGTCCTCTGTGGAAAGGTTGAACTGTCCATTTTCCTAGAGTTGTACATTCCCAAGGCCAGTCTGATTGTCCTCATGGTTGCTGGTTTGTAATGCAGCTGTGACTAAAGCTGCAATAATTTCT
>NC_056751.1:614618117-614663117 GCF_019279795.1 Protopterus annectens | reverse complement strand
ACAAGTGAGCCAAAATATATTTATGTGGCTGTTATATATGTACATAGTCATTATTTGATCACAGTCAGACATCTGAGGTCTATATAGTTAATGATTGTAATTGGTAGGTACATCTGTGTGTGTGTGTGTGTGTGTGTGTGTGTGTGTGTGTGTGTGTGTGTGTGTGTGTGTGTGCACATGTAGGGTAGCTGAATATACTTACTGTGGTCATTTACTATTTTTATTTCATTGCAGTTTGATATCTGAGATGTACATCATAAAGAAAGTTGATATAATTTCTAGGTATAGCATTTGTTTGTGGTTAAAAAAGAGCCTGACTACTGACCATTGTCATTTTCAGAAGTTGAGCTGTTATTATTCTGGATTTGCAAGACTACAATGTTTGTGAAGCATGTTAGAATAATTTGATGTGGTTATTTATTGTGTGAAACAAAAGTGAAACACATTATTGTGGCAAGTATTATTTTATCACATTCCTGATTGGTAGTTAGTTTTCTTTGTGCTTATATTTAAGCCTTGTGTTTGCATGGTGCTGCTCTTTGTATAGCACCAGTTAGCGGTGCCCTTGTATAGTTGCAAAAACCTAAAAGCTCAGTTTTTCCCTAAATATCTGTCATTGAAACCCTTCCAAGCTTTTCTGCTGCTCTAGGAGCAATTCAGTTGCACACTAAACAGTGCTGGCTTAAGGATGAGCCTTAGCCTACACAAAGTGTAGGTCCCTCTTGTATTCTCAGCACTACCAACACAATCCTGTCAAATTAACCCATTCCCTTCCCTAATAAAATATACAGTAAGAGCCTGCTATCTGCTATAATGCATGGGCAGTTTCCCATCATCTCTCTGGCCAGCCTGATAGACTTGGGCATCCAGAAGCAATTTAGCAATTATCTTATATATACTGACAACCATTTATTCCTGAAACAAACAAATATTTTATGTGAGAGTTGTAGTTACACTATGAAATTTGAAGCAAGACTCTCAAATAAGGGCAAATTGAGTGCCAAACAGGCTGGCAGTACACACACTCTTTCCACACTAAAAAAAGACATGACACATAAACCCACATATGTGGAGGTACTCACTAATAACTTACCAAAAGACCAGAGGCCTCCTAAATGGAAACCACTTGCACATATCACAATGCAAAAAACAACCACAACACATAATAACACATACACCAGTGTCTCAGCCAATAATTCCATAAGGCAGAACACTAGAAATCCTGATGTGTTGGTCTTAGATGACTCCATTTTGAGACACATGGGCAGCAGGTTGGATAAGGAGTGGGTTACAGTTAGCTGCCTGTCAAGTCACTTAAGCACTCAAGTCACTCAATCACAAGTACCTGTATGACTCTGTCATAGTCCATGTGGGGGTGAAGGACTTGAGATGTACCTCAATGGACTATATAAAATGAGACATGACAGAGCTCTCAGATTATGTGTCACAGGCAGGTTGAAGCCTTGAATTAAGCAGCATTTTACCATCTCCAAGGATGATGACACAATACAAATAATACATGACTGACTTTAACAATTGGCTTAGCTTCTGCTGTCAGTCTAAGGGGATCCAGGATCTGTCAGCTGGGGAAGACATGGTCAACAGGCCATGCTGCTTTGCTAGAGATGGCCTGCACCTGTCTCCACTAGACGTTTGGATACTTGCAAATTCATTAGCTACCCCTGTTGTGCCTTTTTAAGGCAGTGTCAAAATAACCAACTTCTCAACATAAGAAATCCTCTCTAGCTAAACTCAGTGTGCTGCTGTTTAATACTAGGAGTCTAAACAAGAAACTGCACTCCCTGGAAGTACTTCTCACTTTGGAAGATGCTGATATCTGTCAGTCACAGAGACATGGTTCAAAGGCACAGAACGCACCCCAGCCATGCAGGGCTACAATGCCTTCCATATGTTCAGATCACAATCTGAGAATTAAAGAACCAAAGCAGGAGGTGTATCCATTTTCATTAAGGATAAGTGCACCTCCAGACTTGTCAAATAGTAAATAACTCTCGAGTTGCTCCATGTTCAATTAACTATAGGCAAAGCCCCCTGCCACATCATAGCTAGCTATAGGTCCACCACCATGAAACAGGAAAAGCCTACTGCATACCTGGACTTATTGGAGTCACTTGTCATACAGCCCAATACCTTATTCATGGGCAATTTTAATTATCCTACTATTTACTGGGAAACATACATGACCACACACATGTTGACTCACAGGTTCTTGGACTTTGTCAGTGCAAATGCTTAGGATCAGCACACCCACAAGAGGTTCAAAAGTCATGGACATGGTACTCACTGACATAGGAAGGCATTGCACCCCTCCCCCATGTGATGTCCTCCCTAGTAAGATCTGGCCATAAATCAGTCTCGTGAAATGTAATTATAAGACCAGATACCCCATCCAGCTCAAAAATATTTAAGAATTTTTCTAGGGCAAATTACCTCCTACTAAGTGATGGTATAAGACTTTTCAAAGCTCCCTCAAATGCAGATAACATGGACTTCTATGCAGAGGTATACACCAATGCCCTGTATAACCACTTAAGCAGTTGACTAGAATTGGCTGTACCTGACTGGATTAAAACCAGGTCTTGCCAAAAAAAAAAAAAAACACAGTGGTGAACCCCTTGTATGAACAGGCTAAACAACAAGAGAAGGAAACTATTGTCCAAGAAGTAGAGGGAACTGCTAAGCAGAAGAAGAAATTCCTCTCTAGCTTAAACAAACAAATTAGAGATCTTTTCAGGTCCTTCAAAGCTAATTATGAAGCAAAAATAGCCTTCCTGGCTAATGATAATCACAAGGCATTCTTTATCTACATCTGAAATCTAAAAGGGAATACCCAGCAATGCACTGAACTGATTGTGGATGGGGCCAGCCATACTTAATTGGAGGTAATAGCCAACCTGCTAGCTGACACATTTGGAGAAAACATTACACCCCACTCCTTCCATTCATCCCCCAAAGTATACCTGTCAGCATTCCTCAGCCTATTATATCAAGAGAGCAGGTAATCTCAGCACTCTGCAAGGCCAAAAATACAGCATCAAGGGGAGCAGACACCAGCCCAGGTTGCCTTTTAAACAGCTTAAAACATGACCTAGTAGACCTACTTGGATCCCTGCTTAACCACTGCCTGAGAACTGGCTATATTCTGGCAGAATGGAGGACAGCAACAATAATCCCTCTGCACAAAGATGGACCACCAACTGACCCTGGGAATTATGGGACCATAAGCTTAACTAGCCTCATCTGCAAGGCTATGGAAAGAATCATTATGTAACTTAAACTTAGAAGATACACAGATAAATATAAATGAAAAGTACAAAATAAGCAATTTATTGATCACCAAAAAAAAGTTTTATACAGAATTGGGAAATAAGGTAAAAGGAATTGAAAGACCACCAAAGATCCAAATTAGTGAAAGTTTTGAAACATGAGAATAAATCTAAGATGACTTCTCAGCTTAATTTAGCAGAAGCATAGTGATGTCAAGCAGGAATGGAAATCAGAAGTAGATAAAAACCAGGCAGCAACTGAATGTGCCACAAAAAAAGAAAGATTATAAGGTGAAGGACCAGATGAGAAGGCAAGAACTGTGGAAAAAGCATAAATATAGTTGCAAGTATAGAAAACATCTGGGAGAACCTCATGTTGAACAGGAATGAATGTAGCAATGGTTAAGGAGAGGCAAATTCAACCCAAGAAATAAAAGGTTAATACTGGCAGCCAAAGATAGTGGGCTACATATATGCTAGGTTACAAAGTCCATTGAACATGTGGGAGAAAAAGACAAATGTAGGTTTTGTAAAACCAAACAGTCACATGTCTTGTTGCTGGTTGCGAGACACTAGTGGTAGCAGAACTGTATACTGAAAGGCACAATTATGTGGCGAAACTGTTGCACTGGGGATTGTGCAAACATTATGGTATAGAAGTGGCTGAAAACACTGGAAACATGATCCACAAAGCATCATAGAAAATGATGAAGTTTATATCACATGGGATCACCCATTACCAATAGTTCATAAGATAGATGCTAGAAAACCGGATATAGTGGTAGAAGAAATGAAGACAAAAGTAGCATTGATCATTGAAACTTCACACCCAGTGACTACAGTGTCTTGTGTACAGAGAGAAACAAAGTCATAAAATACCAGGATCTGTAGGCAGAAATGAGAGCAATGTGGGAAAAAGATACCCAGACACTTCCAATAGTAGTAGGAGCAACGGGTCTTATAAAAATGAATCTAAAATCATATTTAGATATGTTGCCAGTTCAGGTAACCCTGTATGAATTGCAGGAGTCATTACTGGGCATATTGTGGGTGCTGCGAAGAGCACTTTTGGTTGACATCAAAGATTGAAACAATACTAATTTCATGGACTTTAATCATACTTTGACTTAGGAATGGGGTCCATTCCCATCATGGTATTAGAAACCCAAAAGATGTGGAGAAATTAGAAAAGCAAGAGACCTTATTGACAAGGACAAAGGTAATCTCCAAACTCTGGTCCCATCCCAGCTTGGATTCATTAAAGGTAGATCATGTCTGTTAAACATTGTTGACATCTTCAAGAAAGCCACCAAGGCTCTGGATGAGGAAAAGACAGTGCATACCACCTATCATGACCTAGCCAAGGGATTTGACACAATCCCCAACTCAGGTATAATAGAGAAATTCTCCCAAATGGGAATTAACCCCTGCATTATCAGATGGGTAATCAACTGGCTCACTGACAGGACACATACTGTCAAAGTGGGTGACTTCACCTGTAGCAAAAAAACTGTAACCAGTGGTGTACCACATGGTTCTGTGCTGGGCCCCTTACTGTTCAGAATGTATTTCTTAGAAGTCCAGGAAAACTTGGACAGCCTGTGATTAACCAAGTTCATTGACAATTCCAAACTGAGAGCAATCATTGAGTCCCACAATGATGTTAATATACTGCAGACAGGGTTAACGCAGAAAATGATTGATGCCAAAGCCAGGGATTAAAGCCAAATGCAAAAAAAAAAAGCATTATTATTCCCTTTGGGAAAGCTGACATCCTTGCTAATTACATTAAAGACAGCACCCCCCCCCCAAGTAGACCCAGTAATACATGATTTGGGTACTCAGTTTGATAGCAATCTGAAATTTGACCACCATGTATCCACAGTAGTAAGAATATCCTTCTGTGTGGCACATCTTATAAGTAAAAGCATTGCATCTAGATCTAAGGATGTTATAATTCCATTACATGCCACCCTTTTCAGACCAATAATTTAGTACAGTGCTCCATTTTGCATGTACCTCACCAGACACCTGTAACAACTGGAGAGGCCAAAGAAATTTGTTACCAAGATATTAGAGGTTACACAAAGCATGTCTTACATGGAAAGACTGAAAGCCCTGTCACTGTATTCCATCTCCTACAGGTTGCTAAGGGGTGACTTGTACCTGGCTTACAGGGCAGTCCCTGATCTGGCCCTGATGGAAATGCTACACATTCATAAATCACACTGCAGGAGTGTCACTTGCAGCATGGATTGTAACCTAGCCTCTGACATGAACAGTTCATTCTGGAGAGATAGATACATCTCACAGAGACTGCCACTTCTCTGGAACAAGCTTCCAATTCACATGAAACAGAGCCCCTCCCTGACCCTCTTTAAAAGCAACCTAGATCAATGGATGGTGGTGCCCATGTACCTCCTCGACAAAGAATGTTGGTATTAACTGTTATATACCCTTACCTCTGCAAACTTAATTCAAATAACCACCAACAATTGGGGCCACTTTGGATAAATATGGCAAGGCTTTTAGGGCTCTAGGGTTATTAACTGAACAACCTCCTATGAACCTATGAACACATTTGAGGTATAAGCAGTGAAAAATGGCTATAGCACAATCAGACATCTGAGGTGTCCAAACATTAACAAAGTGGGTATAAAAGCCCAGGTGTCTGACTTTATTGTCAATTGCTGATGTTAAATAGTATTTTGGCTTTGCAAGAATAATGGAGATTTGTATGAAGCTGCAGGAATTATTAACTGTGACCATATTCACACAATCAGATATCTGAGGTGTGCACTGCTATTTGTGCCAGTCTTGTCAGGATGTGTATAACAGCAAGTAATCTTTGGTACCATGGTATCATGAGTAGTGTTGCCATCTCACAGCACTTGGCTATCTGGCTAAGATGTTGCCTGTGATTCCTTCTGTGTAAGATCTGCATGTCTTCTCTGTTTCTGTGTACATCTATCCAGGAGCTCTTCTTTCTTCCCCAAGACCCTTGGCTGTATAAGGGGGTTTTGACAGAGGCTAAGTAAGAGGGCCCCATGTTACACCTCTGCCTTTTTCCCTACCTGCTGTAAAACTGTCCCTGCTCTGAAGGATATACTGATGGCCACTATAACTTGCATGGAAGTTGCTGACAGATTGGTCATTATTTCTTTAACTTTTCTCACAATCAAGCCTCAGAGGAGTGCATATAATGTCAGTGTAAATGGAGTAGGGGACATTGCACTGTCTAGGAGGAAGAAGCTAGAATACATTACTTTGATCATTTTTGCACTTTCTTCTCAATAAGACTTTAGGTGTATATACAGATATCTATCTGTTGATGATAGGGACAAGCTGTGTATATACATCTGACAGCATCGGTTTGAAATATATTACTTTGGTGAATTATTGTTTTACTTTCATCCCAATCCAACATCAGAGTGGTAAGCAGAAGTTGTCTGTCTTTTGGAGCCAGGGGTAAGGAGGTATAATGTGTGTGTTAACAAGCCAGAATATATACTAATGACCATTTTCCTTTCATTGTCATTCTCACTAGCTCCAAATGTGTACACAGAAGATGTCCCTCTTATTGGGACAGGCACAACTCCCAGATAAGATTTATATATCCTCACAAGCTTTTGTCTTGTCAGTATTCAACATTAAGCCCTGGAAACAATGTATTTCTTTGATGAATGAAAAAATAAGACATTTTTTCACCTTTGTCACAATTTTTGTTCAGGGTACCCCTGGATAAAAAGATTAGAAAAAGCTCTAAAATACACCTCAATGCATCAAGAACCTTATTATTTCTGGAGGCTAGTGGCCCCGATACATGGTGTAATTCAATTAGTTCTTATATACTTATTTCAATGTAGTCTTGGCCAGTTAGTGTGCATTAAAAGAATGAAGGAAAAATATAAAGTGAGGCAAAATTAAAAAAAAGCAAGAAAGTATCAGCTGCATGGATGGCTTGGAACCAAGAGGGGAGGACATATGGGGGTAATAGGTGTATAATGTGAATCAGTGTGCAACACAGGGTACCATAGAGCACCTTTTTAGGATTCTGTTTCACTTAAGGATGGTTTTGTTGTTCACAGTTAGAAATCTGAGGTGTATTTGGACTATGTGGGACCTTAACTACTATCTGAATTATATAGTGCCCAGCACCTTAAGAAAGTATTCAATCATGCAGATTGCTTGCATGGAAGTGGTTCAGTTTTCTGGTGTCTTGAAAAGATATTGCCCTCAAATTTCTTAGAGTAATGTCAAAGAATTGGTAAAGTATTCTCAGTGCAGAAGTCTACAATATACCTAACATTTCTGTGACACATTATGTCACAGTAATGTTGCTTTAGATAGGATGGTCAATGCTGCACTTACATTTTAGAGGAATGGGCATAACATGCACACCCCTTGATTCTTCTCATAGGCTACACATTCTGAGTAGGTCAGCAGTGCATCCATGTCCACTTTCAATTGGTCAGTTATCTGCCATAAATTGATATCTGAGTTATTGCCTGTATTGTTTTCACTGGTGTGGATGGCTGAACATGCAACATTGCCAGGTATGACAACTACTGAGACATGCTGTTGAGCTACTGCTGCTTCACTACCTAATATAAATTATGTCATGAGCTCTGTAAATTATGTCTTTCAAGCTGAGTGGGTGCAGGTGTGTGCAGCACTGCTATCTTATTTGTCTCTGAATCAGTCCACTAATTTGACTTCCTGTATTTGCATATTCTGTGTTGCTCATTTGCCCGTACTTTCTCATTTACATGCAATAATTTGCTAATTTGCATGTGCTGCACATTGTACAGGCATGACTATTATGGCTTCTTGTAGTCAGTGTTTTTGACTCACACACACCCTTCACATGGCCACTTCCCAAACTATTTTGTGTTGTACATTGTGGGATCCCTGTACAAATCCCAGCCTTCTCTGAAAACAGGCAGTTTAATACAAAAAGTTGTATAGACTTTATCGTACAGTAGAAGTAGGGTCTTGATTGTCCCTTAAAACTTAGAATTCGTTCAGATCATTTAAGTGTGAGGAGGTAACTCTCAAAAATATCAGTTTTGCTAACCATTTCTCATCATTCATCACTTTCCTGAAAGACCACCTTGATAGGTTAAGCACATTACCTTGTGCCATTGATTCAAATACCAACATACATTACTGCATAGAACTACATTTCCATAGGTACAGTCCATACCATACAAGAGTTCACGGAATCTTCTGAGTGTCAAAGATGAAATAACAAAAATGACTCTGATTGTAGTATTCAGGTAGAAAGGTCGACAACTGGAGAGATTTTTACAGGCTGTGTGCAAACATATCAAATGAGTAATAATGACAATATGTTTTCAGCAATACTTCAATGTATGAAATCTGAAGCAACATATCAAGCTCAACCACACACTGATAATTACTACTTACTGCACTGTAGTTATTATGTGTGCATAGCACAGAAGCACTTTCATTTTTTTTAACTTGCCACTTTAACTAGGTAGCCAGCTCCAGGGTGGCTACAGAGGCTGTATCTGCGTTCACATCTGACAAATTTCTTGGGACAAACAACTTAAAATGGACATAAAACTTCTCAAAATAAACTCATGAAAATTATTTCTTATTCCCTGTACTTATGCAGCCATTGCACTGTAATAAGTTAATGAACTTTCTAATGTCAGGGAGAAAGCGACTCAAGACCTACATGTGTGTGTGTGTGTGTGTGTGTGTGTGTGTGTGTGTGTGTGTGTGTGTGTGTGTGTGTGTGTGTGTGTGTGTGTGTGTGATACTTAGCCATGCATTTGACGAAGGCACAAACACAAATGTCATGAAAATACTTGTAGTTAGCAGCTTGGAATGAAGATAAAACTTCTCAAAATGAGTACCAATAATCACTTCTTATTTCTTTCTAATTATTATACATTCATTGCACTGTAACATTAATGAACTTTCTAATGTCAGGGAACAATCAACTCAAGACCTGCATGTCTAATTTAAACTTCTCGCCTCCTACTGTCACTTGGTTTTCTAGCTATCTCTCTGATCGACTACTGTCGGTGAAATGTGTCTCTACATTCTCCACCCCCATGCTGTATAAATGGGTGTACCCCAAGGATCTATTTTGGGTCCATTACTGTTTAATATTTTTACCAATCTACTCTATACTTCCTGTGCCCAGTCATCTCTTGTACAATATGCAGATGATTCTACTGTGATCACTATCTCTGACTCTCCCTCTAGTCTCATCTCTACTACTTAGGCTGCCTTTACATCATTGGAAACCTGGCTCACCAACAACGAACTAATCCTGAATCCTAAAAAAAAACTCTTACGCTTTCTTCCAAAGACTCTTAACCATCTTAAATCTTTCACTATTCTGTCTGTCAGAAACACCCCAATAGAACCAGAAACTAGCACCAAACTCTAAGGCGTCACTATAGACGAACAACATAAATTTGAATTGCATATCAATAACTGTATCAAGAACACCCATCAGAAGCTAGGCCTTCTATACAGAAATAGAAAGTTTCTTACTCCCAATGCTAAAGTAACCCTTTCTAATGCTTACCTCCTACTGGTCTATTATATGGTTCTCAAATACTCACTAACCTTAACTCGACTCTCCTAGCAAAACTAAACTCAACGTATAACAAAATAGCCAAATTATCTGCCCAACATACTTATAAAACTCATCACTGTGTCTCACTCAAACATTTAAAATGGCTGGAACTACCTAACCTGATTCTTCTCTCCCAGCTTCAGTCAGTTGCTAGAGTCCTCTCCTGTTCAGCTGGTGAATCTGGGCATCTTGAGGCAATGTTACAATTGCCTCATGTACAAAGACAACCCACTCCTTCTCCCACAAAACACAAATACATGTGAGAGATACAACTATATAGCCAAACTGGAGGCTGAGCTCTCTCAACTCAGGACTGGCAAGACCAGACAGGAGGAGAAGGAAACCACGCACACCACAAACCCAGTTTCACATAGAACTATCACAACTGCAAAACAAACACAAAAACATACACTGTGGCACTGATCAAAAATCTACCAAAACTACAGAGGCCTCCAAAGCAGACACCCAAGCAACTGCCACCTCAAGACATAAGACATGCAACACATAGTTCTCAAAGTCAGTGTGCTAAACAGTCACAGCCCTTAAGGCCAAACACAATGCCAGACACACTTGTTATAGGTGACTCCATAGTCAGACACACTGACGTCCCACTCACCAGACTGAACAAGGAAAAGATCACAGTAAGCTGCCTGTCAGGCACTAGAATCTGCCACATAACACAAGCACTCAGGTCACTCCACAGCAAGTACAAGTATGACTCAGTCATTGTCCATGCCGGTGTGAATGACCTGAGACGCACTCCCTGGACTACATTAAAAGAGACATAGAGGAGCTCTCAGATTATGTAGCCCAGGCCGGTATGACCCTGACCCTGAGCAGTATCCTACCCTCACCAAGAATGATGCCACAATACAGAGACAAAATGATCAGCTTTAATAATTGGCTTAATTACTGGTGTCATTCTAAGGGGATCCAATGTCTGTCTGCCTGGGATGACATGCTTGACAAGCCACGCTGCTTACAAGGGACGGCTTGCACCTGTCACCCTGGGCTTCTGGATATTGGCAAAGGCTCTTGCCACCCCCATAGTGCCTTTTTAGGCAAGGCTCAAATGATAAACCTACCACCCTAGAAAACAAAAATGGAGAAAAACTAAGGGTAATACTGCTCAATGCCAGAAGTCTAAACCTCATGATGCACGCCTTCGAAGCCCTCCTCAGTATGGAGAACATCGATGTCTGTGCTGTGACTGAAACCTGGTTCAAGGCTCCTGAGAGCACCCCAGCACTATCAGGTTATACCTCATATCATGCGTTCCGCCCCAAAATCCGGACCGAACCACAAAAGGAGGGGGAGTATCCATATTCATAAAGGATACTCACACCTCCAGGTTAGTGGCAACGCACGAAGCATCGGAGACCATCCAGGTGCAATTAACCATAGGTAAAACTGCCCTACAGTTTGTAACATGCTACAGACCACCTTCTCAAACTCAGGAAACCCACACAGCCTTCCTGAAGACACTGGAGAGTATGAATGTCTCTCCAAACACCATCATATTGGGTGACTTCAACTACCCAAACATGGACTGGGAACATTACTCAAGCCCCAACACCCTAGCCCAAAGGTTCCTTGAGTTCATAAACTCAAATGCTATGGAACAACTAGTCACCATTCCCACAAGAGGAGAAAATATACTAGACCTGATCATCACAAACATGGGGACAAAATGCTCCACACCGGAAGTATATCCCTCATTGGTGAGATCAGACCATAAATTAATCTCACTGGATATCCACATCCTGCCCCCACCCCCAGCAAAAAAGACCACAGTGAAGAACTTCTCAAAAGCAAACTTCACACTTCTTAAGACTGGAGTGGTATCCTTCAAGGCCCCAGAGCCATTGGAAACCACAACCCACGCTGCTGAAACCCTTACAAATGCCTTCTACGAGCACCTCCAGGAATGTATGGATCAAGCAATCCCTAATAAAATCAAGACCCTTTCCACCAAAGGCAGGCGCCCGGTCTGGTGGACCCCAGCCATAAACAAACTCTACAATAAGAGGAGAAAGTTACTACATGACAGAGCAAAATCCCTAAAAGGGAAGGCATCTCTGATCAATACTAGCAAAAAACTACAATCCCTCATAAAATCATCCAAGGCCAACTTTGAGAGAAAAATCGCTAATGACACAAAAGACAATCATAAAGCCTTCTTTAGCTATGTTAGAAACCTGGGTGGAAACTCCCAGATATGCTCAGAATTAGTCCAAAATGATAAAAAAATCACTGAACCCACAGACATTGCCAACATACTGGCAGACAGGTTCAGTGCAAACCCCCCCCCAAAAAAGAGAAATATCTATCCTACCAGAGTCTAGCCTCCCAAACATCTCAGATGCCCAAGTGAGAGCTGCTCTCTCTAAAGCAAAAAACACAGCATCAATGGGACCGGACGGTGTCCCCGGCTGTGTGCTACACGAACTCAATGAGGAACTAAACCCACACATAAGGCTGCTGTTTAATCTTAGCCTTACTACAGGATACGTACCCAAAGAATGGCGTACAGCAACTGTGGTCCCACTCCACAAAGGCGGTGCTTCTACGGACCCTGGAAATTACCGCCCCATAAGCTTAACGAGCCTTGTCTGCAAAGCTATGGAGAGGATCATAATGGAACTCATAAATAAAGACATTGGGGACCTACAGACACTGGATCCTACCCAATTTGGCTTTGTCAAGGGCAGATCCTGCCTCTTGAACTTGGTCGACTTTTGAAACAGTCACTAAGGCCATTGATGAGGGTAAGGCAGTTCACACAGCCTACCTTGACCTAGCAAAGCGTTGACACAATACCCCACTCGGGCATCATAGAAAAGCTCACCAGCTTAGATGTAAACCCATATGTCACAAGATGGGTTGCAAACTGGCTCAAGGACAGAACACACAGGGTTAAAGTTGCTGGTGCCATGTCAGACTCTAAGCCGGTCACGAGCAGTGTCCCACAGGGCTCAGTCCTGGGCCCCCTCTTGTTCGGCATTTATTTTTCTGAAGTGCAGGCAAACATAGGGGGATTGTAGCTGACAAAATTTGCAGATGACTGCAAACTGAGCACCATAATTGACACTCCATCAGACACAGACATCCTCCAGAGAGGTCTCATAGAAATGGATAACTGGTGCCAGAGCCATGGCCTTAAGCTAAATGCCAAAAAATGTATAGTCATGCCCTTTGGGAAAAACAAGATAACCCCTAATTACCACATAGGTGGTAATCCATTAAACACGGAAGAAGTTATCAGGGACCTGGGGACCCAAGTTGACAGTAACCTCTCGTTTGACACTCACATTGCCAAAGTGGTTAGGAAGACCTTCTACATTGCCCACCTGATCATGAAGGGATTCACATCCAGATCAGGAGAGGTCATTGTACTCCTGTACTCTTCACTTATCAGACCAATGATTGAGTACAACGCCCCATTCAGAATGTACCTTACCCGACACCTGCAGCAGTTGGAAAGACCCCAAAAGTTCCTCACCAAAAGGATAAAGGGGCTCAAACATATGTCATACGATGCCCGACTGAAGAAACTCCAGCTCTATTCAGTCGCATACCATCTGCTCAGAGGTGATCTGTGCCTGACATACAAGGCCATGTCCAACCCTGAATTAATGGACATGCTCCACCTCAAAAAATCCAAATCCACCAGAGCCATGAGAGCAAGAGACTTAAACCTCAACACGGATATAAATAGGAAGTGCTGGAGGGACAGATTCATCACCCAGAGACTCCCTACACTATGGAACAGAATCCCAGTCCATGTGAGGCAGAGCCCCTCACTGACTCTGTTCAAGAGAAATCTTGACGAGTGGATGGGAGATCGTAGGTTTACCCCAGGAATCATCTCTGTATCACTGCTGGACAGAGGCACAGCAAACTAATGGGTATAGTATTCTCATCCTAAGGGGTGGTGAAAGCCACACACACTCTGGCTAGGCTTATAAATGCCCTAGGGCAGATAGCTTAGTATGAACCTATGAACCTATGAACCTATAATACATCAACCCTCCTTTTTCCCTAACATATCTTCCTTCATATCCCACTATTCACCAACAAGATCACTCCACAGCTCAGACCAAGACCTACTACTTATTTATAAACCTAGAACTAAGAATGGATGCAATCTATATGGCTACCATCCTACCATAGCTTGGAACAAGCTACCACTTCAAAATAGACTACTAAAACATCCAAAATAATTTAAAGCAACTGCTAAAGAACACTTAAAAACTGTCTGGTCCTTCCTCTGTACTCACCCACCTTAAACTGCCCCCCATCCTTAAACATCTCTCTAATCAACCTCTAACCTAAACTCTTCTCCCCTACAATCTTACGACCTTTTTACTATTTCTCCTTAGCATGCCCTGTCAACTTCTGTCTTTCAGACCTTTGTCCCCAAGTCCCAGCTTAACCTTAGTCTCTTCCTGTATATCCCTACCAAACTGTTACCTGAAATGAATAAATGCTCATATTGTATCAATATTTAAGACTACTGAAAGATTGTCCAATCTACATGCCTGATTTTAATGATGACTGTAAATAGTTTTTTTGCTAGATATTAATGTTATTAATAATTGCCAAATAATTGACTCTGTCATCTTTTGGATTACTTACTACTGAAAACTATTTTGTCTATTGTATTGTATAAGTGTTTTTGGAACTTTTCTCCCCGGGCCTCCACTGAAAAAGAGCTATCTCAGCTCAGTCGGACTCATCCAGGTCAACAAATGTAAAATGAATAAATAAATAAAATAAATTTTGTGTGTGTGTGTGTGTGTGTGTGTGTGTGTGTGTGTGTGTGTGTGTGTGTGTGTGTGTGTGTGTGTGTGTGTGTGTGTGTGTGTGTGTGTGTGTGTGTGTGTGTGTGTGTGTGTGTGTGATGTACTGAGCCTTGTACTTGATGAAAGCACAAACACAAATGCCATTAAAATACTTGGAGTAAGCAGCTTGGAATGAGGATAAAGCTTTTCAAAATGAGCATCAATAATCACTTCTTATTCCTTTTATTATACATTCATTGGATTGTAACATTTACTTAACTTTCCAGTTTGAGTTAATAAAACAATAATTAACCTTCTGTCTTTTCACTTTTGTTAACTGTGTAGATAGGGAGGCCCAGAGTACACTTTTGTCAACTATGTAGATAGGGTGGCCCAGAGTGCACTTTTGTTAAATATGTAGGTAGGGAGGCCCAGAGTGCACTTTTGTTAACTATGTAGATAGGAAGGCCCAGAGTGCATTTTTGTTAGCTATGTAGACAGGGAGGCCAAGAGTGCACTTTTGTTAACTGTGTAGATAGGGAGGCTCAGAGTGCACCTTTGTTAACTGTGTAGACAGGGAGGCCCAGAGTGCACTTTTGTTAACTGTGTAGATAGGGAGGCCCAGAGTGCACTTTTGTTAACTATGTAGACAGGGAGGCTCAGAGTGCACCTTTGTTAACTGTGTAGACAGGGAGGCCCAGAGTGCACTTTTGTTAACTGTGTAGATAGGGAGGCCCAGAGTGCACTTTTGTTAACTATGTAGACAGGGAGGCCCAGAGTGCACTTTTGTTAACTGTGTAGATAGGGAGGCCCAGAGTGCACAAGAGCGACTGCTGAAGTACTAACACAAATGCAACTGTTTCTGTATTCACTGCCATCATACCACTTAGGCAAGCAATCTGTAATAGGTGTCAGACTTCTCAAAGCACAATAATAATTATATTCTATGTTCTCTCCAATTCTCAACTTTTCTACAGAAATATTACATTAACTTTCTGCCTTACCACATTTGTAAACTGAGTAGGCAAGTACACCCAGGGTTACTAAATAAAAAATAAATTAAAATAAAGTTGTTTCAGCTTTCAACGCCATACTACTTGGAGGAACAATTTGGATTAAAGATGAAGCTTCTTGAAATAAACACAAGTGCATACATAGCATTGCAACATATTAATTACATTTCTGCCTTGACATATTTGTTACTGAAGTTGGTTTCAGCATTGAATTTTAGACACAGTAAATGGCCACACATGTTTCCATTTTCCTTAAATATAAATGTTGTTTTCCTTGTACACATTACTGGCATCACTTCCATTCAGTTGTTAAAAAAGAAGAGCAAAAGTCAGCTGCAGGTGGATGGCCAAGTTACAGTAAAATAAAAAAATATATATCAAATAAATATGCAAGTATTTTAGTATTAAATACTTTAATTGTGGAATCACAAACAGTCAGTGGCTGCATTAGTCCCACTTTTGGCTGCCGGGATTTGAGACATGGGCTAGTAGCTGGTTATCATCAAACACAAACAAGAACATGACCAATCTGTATTCAAAAGGCTTCTCACAAGAATCAGTATAGTTTTAATTTGTGAAAATAATTGTGAACAGTGATAAGGCAATCTATAGGCAGATCACATAGCAAAAGATACTTTCTGTTAGAAGTGTAGCTGGTTCAACCAGTGCTTTGGGCCAGTACTGTGAAACAGCTCCCCAACTCCCAGCTCTTCAAGTGAAGAGCAAAAAAAAAAAACACTTCACAAAAATCATCTTATTACAGTACAGATGTTCCTTCTACGGGCACACCAACACCAACCAGGTGGCCAGATGCATTACATACCCCCCCCCCCAGCCATTCAGGTATCATTTCTTAGACCTGCACCCAGACCTCCTTCAACTTATTTTAGTAAAAAAAAATAGAAACTAATATCTTCTTTTATACTCTAACAAACTGTTTGTTACAAATGTAGCAAACAGTTGGCACAGTTTATACCCTTCCTGCACAGAGAACTACGGCGCTCATCTTTTTGTTTAAATGAAAAAAAAAATCTTATTTTTAAACTGTAGCAAACTACTTGCTATAAATGTAGCAAACAGTTGCTATAGTTTATACCCTGCCTGTACAGAGTGCTACAGTGCTTAAGTTTTAGTTAACAAAAAACTGTAACAAACCACTTACTATAATGTAGCAAGCAGTTGCTACAGTTTATACCACACACAGAGCACTAGACTACTCAGGTTTGACCACAAATGCAATACTGGCTTTTAAAAGCCAGTATTGCATTAAAGAGAGATCAAGATTATTTGATCGCACCTTCAACATCTTGCCCCCAGGGCAGTTGCCCCTCTGGACCCACCCTAGCTATGCTACTGCTTTTTATCAGCATACCTCTTATCATTTTTGCTCATGAAATCTAGACAGATCCAGAAATAATGGGGAGACAAAGATCCATAATCAAGGACAATGTCATATATTACTCTAATTAACTTAAATAAGTTAATACAAAAGCAGGTTTTACATCATCTTGCATTTTCTGAATAATAAAAAGTATGAAACTTTAGTGCCTGGCATTACTGATTGACTGTAATCCTCAGTGATTTACCATAAAATGAACTTCGTATGATGTGCAGTGCAAACGTATGAGACAAAATCAAGGATGTTGTGCCAAATTCAGGACAGATGAGAGGTGTCAGGAAGGGAAGATAAACATGTCTTGTGCTTTTCATTTCAAACTCAACTCATAAAGATTTGAACTTTTATAAAAGGAAGAGTGAGCTTTGAAATTTGATCAGCTCCATTTCGACAGTGCTTTAACTTGTTCAGTCTAACAGTTTTTCTGTATGTATGTATGGAACTTTTCTTCCCGGGCCTCCGCTGAAAATGGACAAGTATCCAGTGGGACTATCCTTGTCAACAAATGTAAAATAAATAAATAAAACTTCCTCAGTGTTTACGTAATGAAACTACTGTGACACTTTGACATGGTTTAAAAAAAAACACAGCCCTTTGTCATAAAAGTCCTGGAATCAACTGTATATGTTGTCCAACAATTTCTCATAATTTCATGTCACCACTATTCAGCTGATTTTGCTAAAACTGACTTTTCATGCTGGGAAAGCAATGAGACAGTTTGTCTAAAAAACTGATACTGTAATATAATAAAACTTGCCAAAGGTCTCCTGCGTCCCCTATAATTTAATCTGCTACCTTTAACTCTACCTACATGTGTTACCAACTAGTATTACCTGTAAGTGTCACATCAGCTTTGAATACTAAATTCTTACCAACCATATAAAGCAAACTAATTATTTCAGACCACTGATAAAAACCTGTCATCTTTTTCTCTCCATACTTTTATCTCCCCAATACTATCTTTTCTTTCATTCTTATCTTCCTAAATAACATAGTTCTCTTCCAAGACTACCTTTTAAAATATATACTCTAAGTTGCTTTTTTCTCCTACGTTGATCACTAAAAATATGTTTTTATTTTATATACCTCTATATCATTATCTCTGTTTTCATTGTGAATGTTTGCTTAAAGTGATGTTGCCAAATAAAATATTTATTGTAATTGTTGTATTTGGCTGGTGTTGCTTTTTCTCCACTGTAACATACAAAGTAACTGTGCATGGCACTTTTCTGCTTGGCTTCCACTGAAAAGCAGCTATTATGGCTCAGCAGGACTATCCCAGTTAACAAATGGAATAAACAAACAAATAAATATATAAATAAAAGTTAAAGTGCAATGTGATATCTATCATACATATTATGTTTGATTACCATTTCTCATCATTAATTCTGGATATTGTTCACCACTTCTTGGAGGTAAACAACAAATCACATCACTATGCTTAGGAAAGACTGAATACTGATTCATCCCTCTATGGTGGTACACATATCTCCTAACTGATATGATTTAGGCATATGACTATATGCTTGGTCCAGACTTTTAACCTTTCTCTTCCTAAATTTGTGATGTTCCTCATAAATTCAGACCTGTTTCTGAGTGCATACATACTTCATTAAATACATGTACAAGGCCTAAACAAAGATTTGCTCCACTAACTATATAGGGTCTAATATATTAAGACCTTCTATTGTGAAAAATAAGAAAGCACTTTCCTTTCTGTCCCTTTGTTATGCTTTTTAAAGGCCAATGCTATGATTTCTATTGCTTGAAGATTGACAGGTATATTAGTACATGAATGTGTACAGTTACCAGCAAGAAAGAAGGGGCAGATAGATTAGAATATTGCAAAAAAAAGCAGAGGGATTGCATTTTTGGTAGTATGTATTGTACATATATACAATATCAACAAGCATCCCAGGAGTCTGGCATACTGCAAAACACCTTAATGAGTAACGGGAATAATGCTGTACAGAAATACCATAATGGTTACCTAGATGATACCTAGAGGAATAGAATGAATACCACCTTAAAATTTATCTCTCTGCACAATATTTCACAGTCAATTGGAGTGTTATGTTTGAAAATCATGAAGTGTACTCAGTTACAAAATAAATCACCTATAAAATCACTCTGCAGGAGATAGCTTGTTCTCCAACTCAGTTGGAAAACTATGGAACAAATTACCCTCTGATATCTCATCTCTGACTTCTCTTCCTATTTTCAAGAAGAATCTCAAAAAGTATCTCAATAAAACATGGATATGCCCCTGCACTAACCCAGACTAGCCTTGCTCTTCCTTTTCTTGTCTCCCTACCCTCCCCTCTCTCCCGTCTTTACCCAATAACCCAGTTGAGGTCTCCTAGCCCCTCAACTATACATTAAGATAGTGAACTGATCCGCTGACTAGTTATCTCTGAGTGTTTCTCCACTCTTTCATAGGTGTAAATTCTGCCTCTCTTTCATAAAGTAACTCTTTTATTTAGCCCTAGGAAGATAATTAAATCCATAAACTCATCCTGTACTAACTCAGATACCTTTCCTATATTTCCTTGTCTTCCTTTCTTACTTTATCCTCAGTCTTTTCATTATGCTTTCTAATTATGTTACTTTGTAAAATGTACTATGCTTTCCCCATGACATAATATGTGGGATCCTATATCTCACTTATGTGTAAGACTATTGTGTTATTAATTTCCCAATTTCCTAAAAAAAAAAAAAAAAATGTTTTGTTTTTACTTGACTTACTTCTTACTATTTTAGCTTAAATTACTTTATGTTCACTTTTATTAAACTATGTATTAATACTTGGAGCTTTTCTCCCCGGGCCTCTACTGAAAATGGACATATATCCAGCTAGACTAGCCCAGTCAACAAATGTAAAATAAAATAAATAAAATAAAAATAAATAAATAAAATAATAAAAACAATTACACAGCTCATTCAAAGATTATGAATAAACTTCTATCTACATTCAGAACAAGTCAATCATTAATATCTTTCAAAATTATGTCAGTGCATATATGAGACGCAGAAAACATCAGCATAGGGTACAGTAATTAAGCTCATTCACAATCAAACGTATAAACCTGCTTTATGAAAACCTACGTAATGGAAATGGCTTAGCACATGAAAACAGAAATAACTTCCTGCAGGCATGTAGGAAATATGCAGCAGTTATCTGACAAAAAAGATTGCAACACAAAGGACTGCCTGAGATACAACTGTACTTTCATTTATGATATTAAGAACATGAACATGAATGCACTGTTGGAGTTTAACTCATCATGTTACCCATAAGCTCATGCGTTTGCTTATCATTTTCATTTAATTTTTCAAAGTTGTAAATTAACGTTAACTAAAACCTTGACAGTAGTGCATCAGAGAACTCTGCGTTTAAACATGAAGCAAATTACTGAATAAGTACACCACATGGGAAATCATGAAGATGACCACCAGTCACCTTCCCATAAAGAATGGACAAGCCATCAGAATATCAGTCCACAATTCACTTTTATAATCCTCTTGTTTTACCAATACAAAATATTTAGTGAAGAAAAATAAATGATCATCACTTTTCCACTTAATAGTGACAATTCAGTGATCATCTCTAAGTTAAGAAATGTAAAGTACCTCAACTCAATACCACCATTTCATTTGTTTAATTTAGTATAGAAATGGAGATGGGTTAGAAGTCTGTAGTCATCTGTATAAAAAGGAAGGTATTGACAGTGCAAGCTATAATGACATTCTAGGTAGTCCCATTAACCAGCATCAGGATAGAAGCCATTACCTCCCTCCATGGCTGGCCTTGGGAAAAATGACATCTAAAGCAAAGGGCTCCTTGCTACCCCCTGCCTATTATCCTCCTCCCACTAACATCACCCTGTGGCCTTTCACCTACACCAGTCAAATTACCTTTTTCTTCTGTTTCCCACTGTTTCCCTTATTCTTCAGTGTTTTTCCTGCAGTCAGATTTTTACCACATCCTAATTAGGCAAGAATGCAGTCTGATAAGTGTGGCGGAAATAACAGGTTTAAACCAGGGGGCTGGGGACCACAAGGTTTCCAGAAAAATGGGAGTTCTAGCTGCTCTTAGGTACATTTTAGGTAGTTAGAAATAAGAGTTTTAATCTTACCTCTTGTGCTGTACATTTTAAGCCATACTAGTAAAAGTTTTCTGTAAAATTTGATTAATTACAATCTGTGATGGGTACTTTATACTAGGGAGAATGTATCATTAAGTGTCTTTTCTGTATGTATGTTTTGTCAAGGTTGATCAAGAATACACACACTTTTGTATTATATGGGATCACAGTGGGATTTTTTTACTTTCCCAGCTTACTGTGTGATCATGGAACTGTCATATATAAAGGAAGAGGCTGTGAGGTCAAGGTTCCCCCAACATGGGACGGGAAGGGAGCTTGTCCCTGCACAATTGTTTTTTTCATTTCTATTACACTTTATGCTCCATGGCACCTCTTCACTGCCCAGTATGCCCCTCCCACTAACATCACCCTGTGCCCCCGGTCCCCATATTCTGGCCTACCTACACCATTCAAATTATCCTTTTTCTTCTGTTTCCCACTGTTTTTCCTGCTCTTCATTTTTTTCTTGAAGTCAGTCATTCAGCACATCCTAAATTGGAAAACCTACTCTCTGATAACTGTAGGGGAAATAAATGATTTATGACAGGGGCCTGGGGACCACGTAGCTCCAAGAAACTATGGGGTTTCCATATGGTCTGAGGTGTGTTTAACATGGTTAGAAATAAAAGTGTTGGTTTTGCCTCTTTTGCTGCACATGTTAAGACATATTGTTAAAAGTTCTTTGTAAAATTTGATTAATTACAATCTGTGATGGCTGTTCTACAGTACAGAGAGTATTCTTTCATTGAGTGTCTTTTTTCTGGGCCTGTTTTGTCAGGATTGTTCAAAAAATACACATATCTTTAAATTATATGGGATCACAGGGATTTTTTACTTTACTCACTTACCATGTGATCATGGAATAGGTATATATAAAGTAAGAGGGTGTGATGTCAACCCCCCCCCCCCCAAACACACATGGGAGGAGAGGGTAGCCTGCTCCTGCGCAATTTTTTTTCCTTCCTATTACACTTTTAAGTTATATTTCCCAATTTTAAAAAAATGTTGAAATATAGTTCACAGTACAGTGATTAAAATGACAGAGGTTAAGCAAGTGTGGTAAGTATTTATAGAAGGACACGAGAAGAATAATCGGTAGATGAAGAATTAGGACACATAAAAATATTTGCTTTCGGGAAGGTCATATATAAATATGGGCCACAGATTTTATGAAAGGAGAACATCTGAATAAGATGGGTGATTTTGGAGGAACAGAAGGTTGAATGGGTTAGGGCAGTGAGATGATTAAGGGGCAAGGAGAATACCAGAAAAAAGATGGATGATTTAGGGGAAGGAACATAAGGAAGATGGGATTAAGGAGTAATGGATATAGTATAAAGAAAAACAAGACAAAAATCTCTGTAGAAGTAGGTGAAAGGAAGACAAATTCAACTGTAACCACACTTTATTCACAAATGGATTGAGCACTTTCGTAAGGTTGTAGCAAAACTCCATCAGATTCTGATGAAGTTTTGCTACAACCTTACGAAACCGCTTAATCTATTTGTGAATAAAGTGTGGTTAAAGTGGAATTTGTCTTTCTTTCACCTACTTCTACAGAGGTTTTTTTATTATTTGTTGGTTCTTAGTTTGTGTTTCCAGTTTGCCATAAAAAAATAAAAAAATAAGGACGTTAATAAGAGAAGAGGAAGAGCCATAAAGTAAATTGCATGAGATTTTTTAAGAGATTTATGTCTGGATGTCAATGGAAAACAGGCCAGGGATAGCTGACTTTTCTGTTTGATTAAAAAGTGTGTGAGATGAAGCATGGAGAAAAAATGGAGGCATACTTTTCAGCAGTATAGGTGAAAAGGTAAATAATAAGGCAACAGAAGGAAGGAACATTGCGAAAAGTACAAAAGCGAAAATATAAAAAGTCAGGTAAGGAAATTGACTGAGGTAACAAAATGGGAGAATTGTGTAAGGATCTAGTGGAAAGATCGAAACTAAAAATTGAACAGGGGAATACTGACATGGGTATAAATAGTGAAAACATAGCATGCAGTGCCAGACTGTTTACAGACGTATGGGTGTAACTTTTTGGGGTGAGGAGTGTTAGCACTGAGGTGATAAGATTGTTAAATAACCATTGCCACTAGGAGATAGAAAGGTAGGAATTCTTTTAGAGCAGTAAGGCTTGAGGGTTTAGCATATCTAAAAGTTGGAGTCTAACAGTGCATACGTTCAAAATGGTAGATTAGACCCAGAGCTGTAACTGACTCTTCTAGCAGTCAGTGCTACTCCCCTATATATTAAGGAGCAAAAAAAAAAAAAAAGACTATCCTCCAGTCTGGTGAACCAGACAGGGAACAGTTGCCATACCAGCCTATAGGTTAGGGGAAAACACTAAGGGAGGATAACTACAGAACAGGAAGTCTGTGTTATAATGCGGTAGATAACTATAACTATGATGTTTATGTGTATAAGATCTTAAAATTATGTTTGATAATTTCTGTATAAAGAATATTGTATAACACATACCTGAAGTTTTCATGGGTAGACTGCACATGTATGTTTATATTTTTGCGAAAATCTGATGAAAATTATATAGGAAAAGTATATGGACCTCATTATGAAGGGGAGATTGCATTTACCTCCCATCCCTAGAAATGCTATGACCATGTTTATATTAGTTAGGGGGTGTGGGAGTGAAGCCCCCATCATTTTTTGGCTTTAAAACAACTATCTTGGCTCAAACTATCAGGCAGAAAAATCAAAATCTTGTAATACACCACTCCAATAACATTGCAATCCACTATCAAATCCTTCTTAAATATATTCAAATCTAACAATGCAGCTGTAGTTTCACTTTACTCAAACTGCATAACCAAAACTTGAAATTCCCTGCATTAAATATCAGAACTAACATTTCCAACTTTATAAAACATCTCAAATCGCACCTATCACAATCCTGGACCTGCTCTTGCACCAATCCTGATGAGGAAATAGATGTCTTAAGGCATCTAAAAAACACTAGTTATTTTTGTATTTAAATAGTATACCCTACTAAGCATATGTATAGTTAACTTGTTTTTTAGCTGTAATCACACTACTGCTATTCTTTTTATTCCTACCTAGCCTATATGATTGTATTAGTGAAATGTATAATGTATTTTTCATTTTGTGCTTGTATTTGAGATTGAATCAACATTTGTATCTGTACGCTGTATATGTGTCATACTATTCTTTATAAATGTGGAGCTTTTCTCCCCAGGCCTCCTCTGAAAAAGGATGCTTTGTCCAGTCAAACTTTCCAGATAAACAAATGTAAAATAAATAAATAAATAATACTGGTTCAAGAGCCTGATCATTTCTGATAAGATCTGCAGGGCAAACTTTACAATATGGGAAGTCAACAAGATTACCTTCAAGCCACATGGCAATGTAAATATTGGATCTAGATTATTGCCACTACTGACGTGAGACCCTGACCCATGTGCAGAAATGAGAAAAAGGGGTTGTGGTTGGATGGATCAAGGAAAAATCCAAGGAACAAGATTTGCAGAAAAAAACTTTGTTACATAAAACAGTTCTGTTTTTCATCTGCAAGAAAATAAGCATTAATATTGAAATAATTATCATTACCTTCTTATCTGGGGTGAAACTAACAGAATTTTGATTTCTCAGCTCCTTCCTAAACCCACACTTTCGTAAATAAACATTAATGCAATCCTCTAATTCTGCAACTCCAGCCTGGTAATAAATAAGAAGCTGGTCATTTAGTCATTGGTTCTCTAAGCCTTATTGCCAAATCATTCAGTGCCTTGACATATACATCATCTACATCTCCCTGAAGTCCTTTTAGCTTATTTTCTGCATCTTCTCTCCCTAGTTACTTTTTATGTGCTATTTTGTACCCATGCATGTCTACCTTACCTTCCATTACTAGCACTGTGCTCACATTGGTCCATTCTCTCAATACCAACAATGAAGAGTTAATTTAGCATTTGTGTTTAACCTGCAGCAATTGCAGTCTGCAGTTCCTTTTCCAATAATCCAGTGTTGTGCCAGTTCCTGTTGTGTTCACCAGTGTGAGTGAAGATCGTTTTCATACCCTACTATCCAAGTCTTATCACTACTGACTGCCCGTTCCTCTGAAAATGCTGCTTTTTCTCAGTAGCCCCGCATCTCACCCTCTTACATGTCCTTCTCTTTTCATTTAGTACCATTTTTAATTCCATATTTAGCAAGTCATGACTTATTTTCTTCTCACATTCCCTGCTTCTTTTGGTAAAAGGTTCATGTCCTTCATCCCTTCTTTACTCCCTTATTTATTGAGTTTTGTTAACTAGGCAGGTGGACAGCTCAATTTGACCCTTTTCTGCCAGGTTAGACAGTACCATGCATTAGAGACATGAACATAGTATACATTGTGTTCAAATATACAAAATGCATATGATAAAGCGAGTTACAAAGTAAGAAAGTGCATGAGCAATAGAAATAAATATAAACAGTTAAAAGCTGAAGAATGGAAATATAAAGTGTAAAAGAAAAACTGATATTGATATGAATAAGAAAAAGGTCTGTAGCTAATAAGGATTATGTACAACTTAGGGTGATGGTTTAAGATTTTAAGTCACATAAATAGTTCACTCTGTCAGATGAATCTGTAGGCGTCTCAACTAAAGTCTGTCAAGCAAGTGGAAGAGTGAGAATTCACCAAGTTTTGCTATAGTTTTGTTCTTAAAGCCCTTTAGAGTAGTTTCTTTTCTAATGTCAGTAGTTATGTTTTCTATGTGGTTAGGGCTAGTTGACTAAATGCCTTCTAAATGACTGCTTTTCAAATTGAGGCCTTATTGGAGAAATAGTGTCTGGATGTGAGCCGCTCAATGTATATGACTGTTACTGAACAACTAATAGAGTTTTGAGAGGTGGGCAATATGTAGATTAAGAATTCTGGATAGAAATGGTAGAAACCGCACTCTCCAAAGCTAAGAATACAGCATCCATGGGACCAGATGACATCCCAGGCTGTGTACCACATGAACTACAAAATGAACTGGCACCTCACCTAAGTGTCACGTTTAATCATAGCCTCACCTCAGGCTTTGTGCCCACTGAGTGGCGCACAGCTACAGTTATCCCGCTCCACAAGGGAGGATTCACCTTGGATCCCGGGAACTACCGTCCCATCAATCTGACAAGCCTGATCAGCAAGGGCATGGAATGCATTATCATGGAACTTATAAACAAAGACATTGGCAACATTCAAGCACTGGACCCCACCCAGTCTGGGTTTGTGAAGGGCCGATCTTGTCTCCTGAATCTGACTGACTTCTTTGAATCAGTCTCCAGAGCTGTGGACGAGGGTAAGGTGGTTCACACAGCATATCTGGACCTCGCCAAGGCCTTCAACACCATCCCCCACTCTGGAATCATAGATAAACTTACTAAGCTGGGCATAAATCCCTACTTCACTCGATGGGTTGCCAAATGGCTTACTGACAGAACCCAGAATGTAAAAGTAGACGACTCCGAATCCAGCTCCAGACAAGTGACAAGTAGAGTACCTCAGGGTTCGGTCCTGGGACCACTCTTGTTTGGCATCTACTTCTCTGAAGTACAGGCCAACACTAAGGGACTCTGGCTAACAAAGTTTGGAGATGACTGCAAACTGGGAGCCATTATTGAATCCCCAAATGATGTGGATATTCTACAAAAGGGCCTTACAGAAACAGATGCCTGGTGCCAGAGCCATGGGCTCAAGCTTAATGCCAAGAAATGTATAGTTATCCCCTATGGAAAAAAACATGTACCCATGAATTACCACATAGGTGGCAGGACGCTAACCATTGAAAGTGTGATGAGAGACTTAGGGACACAGGTGGACACTGGTCTCACTTTCGATAACCACATTGCCACAACAGTCAGGAAATCCTTCTATGTGGCACACCTCATCACTAAGAGCTTTTCATCCAGAAAAAAGGCGGTCATTGTCCCACTGTACTCATCCCTCATTAGATCCATTATAGAGTATAGTGCCCCATTTGGTATGTACCTCACAAGACATCTGCAACAGCTGGAAGGCCCATAGAAATACCTCACTAAAAGAATCACAGGCCTAAAGCAGATACCATATGCTGACCATCTAAGAAAACTCCAGCTATACTCTGTGGCATATCATCTACTCAGAGGCGATCTCTGCTTAACATACAAGGCCATGTCAAACCCTGAGCTGTTGGTTATGCTCCACTTACAGAAATCCCAATCCCTCAGAGCCGCACGCTCCAAGGATCTAAACCTTGTCATCACAATGAACAAAACATGCTGGAGGGAAAGGTTCCTGACCCAGAGACTCCCCATACTCTAGAATACACTGCCCTTACTTGTCAAGCAGAGCGCCTCATTGGCCCTCTTCAAAAGGAACCTTGACGACTGGATGGGAGATAGAAAATTCACCCAGGGGATCATGTCAGTCGCCCTGCTAGACAGGGGCCCAGAGAAGTAAATATTGTGGGAAGAAATATCCAGGGAATTGTTATGGCTAGGCTTGCATAGGCCCTAGGGCCAATAGCCTAGTACCAACCTATGAACCTATGTGCCTATTAGCCTATTTGTTCCGACTTGCACAGGAAGCCATTTAAATAATTTTAGTAGATTACAGTGGTGGGTACATGTACTTGATAATAGTGCAGCGTAACAGATTGTTTTTTTAAGCAGTTCAGAGTAGCTACATACTGTTTGAGGAATGACACGTATTGAGGGGTGGGCTGTAATCTATTTACATTTCATAGGTTCATAGGTGTGTAAAAGGCTAATGGCCCTGGAGCCTTTACAAGCCTAGCCCATAGGATTACGCTGCGAACATGCCACCCAACCTTAGTTTCCAGGGCCTCAGTCGAAAAGAGCTGCTGGAGTGTTCTCCGGGGTGAATTTTCTATTTCCCATCCACTCATCAAGATTTCTCTTGAAGAGGGCCAGTGAGGTGCTCTGTTTTAGCTATAACCCGATATGCATCACATGATAGCAAATGGGTGAGTACATGGTATACTTTGAGTCGACCTGGCATTTTTTACAGTTGATTCTACATTTTGTTTGAACATTAGGCTGATGTCTAATATTAGCCCTAAATATTTTTTGTTAGTCCACAATAGATAAAAGTTTTTCTTGCAAGACTTTTATCATAATAAGAGGCCATTTAGTTAGTGTAAAAGAAAAACTGATATTGATTTGAATAAGAAAAAGGTCTGTAGCTAATAATGATTATGTACAACTTAGGGTGATGGTTTAAGATTTTAAGTCACATAAATAGTTCACTCTGTCAGATGAATCTGTAGGCGTCTCAACTAAAGTCTGTCAAGCAAGTGGAAGAGTGTGAATTCACCAGTCTATTATTTGTTTAATTTATCAGAATGTAGCATGATGATGTCATCAATGAAAAGAACCACTTTTAGAGAAGGAAGATCCTGTTTTAGATTACATGTAAACAGAGAAATCAGAAGTGGTCCTAAAACTGGCCATTGAGAAATACCATTGGTGTTCATATATCTGACAGGTGGGAATTTTTCAGGATATAGAAAGCTCTAGTTAAACAGTTAACTGTTTTCAGATAAAATTGTGTTATATCTAAAATGAAGGTTAGATAGCTTGTGTAGAAGCCACTTATGCTGGACAGTTTTAAAGGTACTTGTCATATGCATGAAAATTCCTGCAGTTAAAATATTTTCATGTGACCAGTGATAATACTGAAGATGTGCTGTTTGTCACTAAAAATTCTGTAGTTATCAAAGTGAGTAAATATTTGTAAACTCGTTTTTTGAAGGTTTTAGTGAAGGAACACTAGTTAGCAACTGGTTTGTAGTCTTTTAGTGCATTACAATTAGTCATTTTTGGAAAAGGTATAATAGTAGCATTTTTAAACAGTATTGGTACAATGTCAGAAGTAAGTGAAAGGTTAAAAAGAAAGTAAGATTTTCTGATGGTTTATGAGGCCATTTTAAGGACAACTGGATGGCCTTTATTGAATCTGACTCCTGCTATTTAATTCTAGCTCATCAGGTTTTTGATTTCCTTGTACACATATCATTAAAGTGAAAGGCTGGGCTTTATTACCTAATGGATAACAATCATCAATTGGTGGTCTTTCAGCAGCTGAAGTAGAAGTACAGATCATATAATTAATAATGGAACTTCTAAGTTAAAGTGAGACAATTTTGTATTTAGAGACAAAATTTGTATTTTCTGTTGGGTTCTCTAGGAAAGTTTTTTCATTGATAAGTTCACTTAATTTCCTGACAGATTGCCAGAAGCTTTTGGAGTTAGCATTAAGAGCTGTTTGCCTGTTTCTAATGTATGTAGCTTGAGCTGCCTTTGTAGCTAATATGCACAATTTTCCAAGGTTTAGGCATTCTTGGTGCAATAATAATCAAACTGTTTTCCTTTCCAGAGCTTCCAGGCTGTGTCTCTCTATTTCATCTAACATGTGAAGTTTGAGCCAATGACAGCATTGTCCTTTTAGTTTCCTAACTGTACAAGGAACAACACCTCCTAAATACCTGTTAGCTAGTTTGCGAAGTAGTCTGTATGGTGGTTTGGGTTACTGTGATTATATAATCAAGGAATGTAGAATGTCTGATAGTTTTGAATCTTTTGTTTTAGGGAATGATTTGCGTTTGAGTTTTTGAAGTTATTTATTTTGTTTTATTGACCAAGAGGAAATGATGAGACCATATTATAAATGGGACATAATGCAAGGTGAGATATTAGCCAGTCATGTTTTTCCACACGCATTAATCCATCTGTCACTGAAGAAGAGATGTCAGTAAGAAGTCTTTACAGAGACTATTTTGATATAGAGGGCAGCTTCATACACCTACAATTGGTGAAAGCTAATGCTGCATGGCTGGACAGTTATCTGTCACTTGCACTATATAAATACTGTTACAGAGTAAGACCTGTTAGGAATGAGGGCAGGGAGATACTGGTCAGATGCCCTTACTGAGTTTGTCAGATGACATGTTTCATTGATGTATTACTGCTGCTCACATATTCCATTTGTATTACAACAGGTATAATACAGATGGAACTGGGAGGCAGATGCATAAAGTGGTGTTGGTTTAATACTGTGGCTGTCCTCAAGTAAGCAGCAGTAGCCAAGAGAAATTCTACATTGTGAGGTACTGACAATGCTGTCCTCCATCTCATAAGCCATACAGGTGCAGTTATCAGGCAGGTGGCAGGACAGCTTCTGCTTCAATGCTCTGAAGTGGACAGGAGACACATTTGATTGTGTAACACTGCCAGTCATGTCTAGCACTTGCATTACTTTATCATAGAGATTTGGTTGTCTGGCAGGATACAGTAACATTTTTAGTTCAACATATTGCATGCCTATGTGTCATATATCTGTGCCAGAGTATTTTTCTATCCTATGACATGGACATTTGTTGCTATTATGATGGCATTATTTGTAGCTAGTATACACAGGGCTACCTTATTTGTCTGTGGTTGTGTTCCATAATATAACACAAAGACTTCAAGGAACTGTTCAGAGTGAAATACATAACATGTTGCTGAAGTGTAGATGAAGAGTTTATACTTGAAAAAGGATCCTTCCTCGTTTAATTTGGTTTTAGGAGACCCACTCTGTGTTCAACAACTTGAGCTCCATGAAATGAAGAACATGTTTGCTATGGTTGAGATGTGTTGTCATAGGCTTCCTCCAAACTATGATGGGTTGCTGTCCATCTCGTGATGTATATTCCAATAACATATTAAAATAATGTTTATGTGTTATTTTCAATATTATATGAAATGCACTGTGTAGATAATTGTGAAGATCCTGTTTATGTTTGTTAAGGTATTGCATAAATGCAAAATAAGCAGTTAAAAAAGCATGATGTGATTCAGGGTTTGGTGTAACGTATATTGTACTGTGTCACTGCAATATCCATGCATACACACTGCATTTTGTTATATTTGTTATATGAAATGAAGAATAAGGAGCTAAGATGGGGTATAGTCCTCTTAATATTAATCTTGAGATTTTTTCACTTTCAGAAGCATTGTGGACAATACTTTAGCTGACATAGACACTATAATACATATTTGTCTTAAATAAATGTCTCCTATTTTTCCTAGCTTTCTGCCACTTGTACTTTGAAAAACAAACAGCTACCACTGTTCACATTTCTTTAAAACAGCTTCTTCTTGGTGTTTTTCTATGAAACTCTGCTTAATTCTCCGCTTGTCTTCATAACATGCATGTTATAATAGTATCTCTGACTTTACTGAATCATATTTAGTGTACCTTGAAACTGATTCTGGTTTTCAGATATAAAACATCTACCTTTTAAAGTATTTCCTATAAATAACTGAGCAGGTGATACATCAATGCCTTGGAGTGGCATATTTCTATAATCTGGTAATACTAATTAAATTACTACACAGCATTTACTGATAATGGTTTGTGATTTCTTTTTATAACTTTTAACACAATGGCTTAAGCACAGAAAGTAGAAAGGGTTATTACCAAACCTAGGGAGCCTATGACAAGAAAACTAATCAAAGCTCCTATAGATGTATTAGGCATCTTTTAGAAATTCTGTGAAGATCTTTATAAAGTGGAGGAATGGGGAAATCAGGAAAAGGCACAAATGGAATTATTCACAGAAGACTTAGTGATGCCAAGAGGTAGATGATCCTCAAAAATTAATAGCTAATATAGGAAGAGATGAGATACAAATAGTGATGTATACTCAATCATTAGGGACATCTCCAGGAACTGATGATATTCCTGTGAAAGTTTGGAAGTTAGGAGTGAATAAAGTGATAATGATCTGGAAGGTTTTGTTAAGTAGTATTTTAAAATGAGGGTTAGTACCAGCTGCTTGGAAAAAAAGCTTTGATGGCTGTATTACACAAAGAGGATAAAGACTCCTTAGATCCCATCTTCATCTAGACCAATTTCAATTTTAAACTATGATTATAAAGTGCTTTTTTTTCTATGCTAGCTAAAAGAATGGCAAATGCATTGCCAAAATTGATAGATATGTGTCAATGTGGTTTTGTAGACAAAAGGCAAATTTTGAATATATTACTAGAATAATGATAATGCTGAGGAAAACAGAGTATAAAAAATATTGCTACTGTTGGTGGGTCTTGATGCAGAGAAGGTATTTGATAGAATCATATGAGATTCAAACTAGATGTAAGTTATATGATGATGAAAATTATTTACTGATAGAATAATATTCTTTACTTACAATGCATAAAAGATTAGATACAGGAATTAAGGTGGACAAATTAAGTTTGAAGAGCAGAACCAAGCAGGAGTGTCCTCTTTTCCCTTTGTGATTTGCTTTACATTTAGACCTAATGGCAAAGAAAATAAGGGACTCAGAAATTCAAGGATATAGCTGGTATGGTAATCACAAATGTTATCTTTATCCATATATGACATTATTAAGCACTTGATAAATCCAGAAAAAGGGCATTTCCATGTTGTGAAACATTTTCAGAGAGTTTCAATTTTTTTTCAGAATGTAAAATAAATGAATGTAAAGCAAAGAAAATAGAATATTAAGCTATGAGCCCATAAATAAACTGGTTCAGAAGTACTCATATTTATGGGAGCATGATAAGATGAAGTATTTAGGTATATGGCTTGAAAATTATTTTATTATGGCAGCTAAAAAATATGTAGGAAGAGAGTCAAAAAAACATTACAAAAAGTGAGAAATTGAAAGCTCTTGGTTATGGATATGTATAGTAAGATTCAAATAATGAAAATATATTTTGTTCCTTTAGTTTTATACACAGGTCAGGCATATTTATATCAATCTGAGGAGCACTTCTGGATCATAATTAATAAAGAGTTGTAGGAATTTATTTGGAGGGGAAGAGGTCAAGGGTTAAGTGTGATAAGTTGTTTCTTTCAAAAGAACATAGGGGTTTAGGACTACTTGAGCTTAAGGAATACTTCAGGGCTATGTAGTTAAGGATCATTTTCATAACACAAGCAGAAGATTACAAGTCACACTGGAAAGTTGTGATGATGAAACAAGGGGGGTATCAAAACATAAGGAAAGAGTAGGATAGTAGATGCAGATCATAAATGAGAATACCAACAGTCCTACAGATAATATTTACAAAGAACAGAATATACTAACAAATAACCCAACATGCAGATTTTGCTAATAGGGATGACTGTAAGCAGGGGCTTAGAAAATAGGTAAGAGAGAGATGGAATTTATTGAAGAAAATTAGAATAGACTCTAAACTATTGTGAGCAAATAACTGTGAAAGGAAAGCTAACAATAGAGTAGAATGAGACCAAACAGATTTTGGAGTGCTTCTTAGACTGTCTTCTTTCTTTCAATTACAAGAAAATGGAAATCAAAATCTGAAACAATCATAACCAAAGTACTGCATATTGAAAAGGAGATAAAATAACAGGATATGGGATCATTAGAAAAGAAGAAAAGCAAATTGCATAGAAATAAGTGGAATGTGCTGGAACAATTAATCCAGAACAATGTCCAGGAGAAGGAATGAAATTTAAGGGCAGGCAGGATTTGAATAATGTCTATAGTGTTAGAATAAATGATAATTGTTTAAAAACAAAATATTTAATGTATAATGCAGGAAACTAAGGAACACATATAAAGTGGATTGCTTTCTTTTCTAAAATAGGATGTCACCCCATGTTATTGTTTAAACATAGTGAATTTAATCTTCTTCTTCTTTCAGCTGCTCCCATTAGGGGTTGCCACAGCGGATCATCTGTTTCCATTTTTTTTGGTCCTCTGCATCTTGCTCTGTCACACCAACTACCTGCATGTCCTCTCTCACCACATCCATAAACCTTATCTTAGGCCTTCCTCTTTTCCTGTTACCTGGCAGATTCATCCTTGGCATCTTTTTTTTCCTCCTCAGCACATGTCCAAACCAATGCAATCTTGACTCTCTGGCTTTGTCTCCAAACCTTCCAACCTGAGCTGACCCTCTAATATACTGATTCCTAATCCTGTCCATCCTAATCACACCCAGTGCAAATCTTAATATCTTTAACTCTGCCACATCCAGCTCTGGCTCCTGCCTTTTTGTCAATGCCACCGTCTCCAACCCATATAACATAGCTGGTTTCACTACCCTCTTGTAGACCTTCCCTTTCACTCTTACTGGTACTTGTCTGCCACAAATCACTCCTGACACTCTTCTCCACCCACTCCATCCTGCCTGTACTCTCTTCTTCACCTCTCTCCAACACTCACCATTACTCTGAACTGTTGAGCCCAAGTATTTAAACTCATGCACCCCTGCATCCTCACCATTCCTCTATCCTCCCTCTCATTCACACACATATATTCTGTCTTAGTCCTGCTGACCTTCATTCCTCTTTTCTCTAGAGCATATCTCCATTTCTCCACCTATTCCCTACTCTCACCAGATAACAATGTCATCTGCAAAATTCGCTGATCCCTGATGTAATCCCACCTCCATCTTAAATATCCTGTACCACTCTTACATACTCCATCAACACTCTCAGAGCAAACATTACATTTGTAGTGCTATTTCCTGGCATGAAACCATACTGCTGATTAGTAATCATCACCTCCCTTCTTAACTTAGCTTCCACTACTCTTTCCCATAACTTCATGCTGTGACTGATCAATTTAATCCCTCTGTAGTTACTACAGCTCTACACATCACCTTCATTCTTAAAAATTGGTATGAAAACACATTTTCTCCATTCCTCAGGCATCCTCTCACTTTCCAAGATTTCATTAAACAATCTAGTTAAAAACTACACTGCCATTTCACCTAAACACCTCCATGCTTTCACAGGTATGTCATCTGGACCAACAGTCTTTCCATTCTTCATCTTTTTCATAGCTATCCTTACTTCCTCCTTGCTAATCCATGCCAATTCATGATTCACTATCTGCACATCATCCAACCACGTTTATTAAAAAGAGTTAACTTTATGTTTTCTGGAAATTCAGAATAAAGGGCAATTCAGATAAGATGCACAGACTTGATACTGAAGCAAATATGTCCCAGCCATGGTTCATGGTCATCTTTAAATGGAATAAGGCATCATCACTTCAGTGGGATAATTATTATGACATGTATCACAGTTTTGAATATCTTGCTGAATTTTACAGCCATTTCTATCTAAAATGCTTTGTCATTCTTTACACATGACAGTGCCAAGTGCAACACATATATTCTTGCCAACATTCCCTTTGTCAATTATTGAGGTCCTATCAAGGGTTCTGATTTAATCAATAAATTATATGCAACTAATCTCATACTTAAATGAAATATAATGTATTTATTTCCACATGCCTTTTTCTAAAAAAATCTGGCCAACCTGTCATAGCACCTCTTTTAAACATCTACATTCCTGGATCAACCACAGTAAATTTCTGTAACTCTTTAAGATTCTTTTCTGTCAAGTATAAGAGTGTCACAAAGTAGTAAACTTCTAGTTCATCCTGAAACAGATCTTCCTAATGCTCTGGCTGGTATGTATTACATATCTGTTATATGCATCTCTTTTCCTGGCTCATAATTGAATCTCATGTCATGCTTCTATAAATACAACTACATAATTTGTAACCTAAAGGTAATCTCATACAACAAATTATTGAATATACCCTGAAATGACTTGTGATCAGTTTCCAGTACACATTTTCTACTGATGAAACTGCTTACACCTCTAAACAATGCTTATCTTTATATATCTTTTATGAGCCATATTCAACTAGTTTATCACCATGTTGAATACCAGCATTAAATATATCTAGACTTTTATCTACTTGTACAGTGACTGAGTTATGCATATCAGAATACATCACTGTATATGCTGGCATCACAAATCATTTAAGCATTTCAAAACTTTTTTCAAGGTCTTTGCTCCAGTAGCACACTACATGTTGCGCCATTGCTTTCCTCAGTGACATAATTACCTTTCATGAATTCACAGTAGGCTTTAAAAGATAATTAATGTTATCAAGAATTCTTATAAGTGCTTGTTTATCCCTTGGTGAAGGCATTTATACTAGAACTCTTATTTTTTTCATCATCTATTTTCAAAGCATATGCTGATAACATTTCATCTATGTATAGTTCTGTGATTCCAGTATTACAGTTAGTTCTTCTCAAATTGAGATTTCACTGTCTTTGTTTCAACATAAATTAAATCAAACTTTTTCTGGCCACTTATCTGATGTTGCCATAAAATATCACAGCAACTATAAGTCCCTCAATCATCTATATATCAGCTCTCTGAAACACTTCAGCTGATGATGAAACCAAATGGATAACAATATTGCAGAAAATTGGAGAGTGTTTGAGCACAATCATGACATTTTCATACAGGCTGCTTTTTCTAACAAAGACACATATACAAAGGCATTTATTCTGCTTAATTTAGCTAGTTAAGAAGCCATTGAAAGAGAGCATTCATTTGCGTATATACATGCTGCGTTTGCAGGTGAGGGGGAGAACTGCCATATTGTGGTACCAGCTGAATGCGGGAAGACCCTGAGTACTTTAAACATACATTTAGAGAAATGTGTAACTTCCAAAAAAATGTTACAATGGAAAGACACTTATTTTACAGTACAGATCAAAACCCTGGTGAAACATTTGCAGCATCTATAACCAACTTAACAAATAAGTGTAAAACATGCAGATTTGGTGATTTGAAAGATGAGTTGATAAAAGACAGGCTTGTGTCTGGTATTAATAATGGCACATTTAGAAAGATTTTGCTTCAAGACAGTGATTTAACATTAAACAAGGCCATAAAGATTTGTCAGATATACAAGCTTACAGAAAGGCACACAAGTATGCTTACAAATGAGAGACCAAGTCTTCCAGTACCTTCCAAAGCTAAAGTAGATAGTATGCAGCATGAGGTTAAGAGATAAAGGCATAAGGATGGAGCCACTTCAGTAAAATAGAAGTATAAATCAAAAGGGTTCATAGTACCTCAACTCTAACAACAACTATAAACCAACAAAGTTAGCTGCAATGCCAAAGTTTATTGCTAACTGTAATTGTGGTGGAAATCATTAGCCCAAAAGATAAAAGTGCTTAGCTTTTGGTCAGCAGTGCCATTCTTGTAAAAAGTGGAATAATTTCAAAAAGTGTTGTAAATCAAATAAGGCACATTCTTTTATTAAAAGAGTGGACAAAAACAGGCAAGTTGATCAGTTAGAAAGCCTCAACCCTACTTTTTATGTTGATGGTGTGTCTGTGCTTGGTGAAACAGTCAATGCAGTAGATTTATGGCCAAAAAAAAGTGAAATCCTTTGTGCTGTTTGGATTAATGGGAGACTCACAGAGCTCAAAGTAAATACTGGTTCAAAGTACAATGTTATGTCAGCATGAAATATTTGCAAGAGTAAGAGCTGCAGAACAACTTGATCTGACATGGTATGGGAAGCTTGTTGCTTATGGTGGTGAAGAAATTCAAACCAAAGGCTCGGTAGTGCTTTAATGTTACTCTGCTGGGAACAGCCATGACTTGCAGTTTTACATAGTCAAGAGGCATATGCAGTCATTGGTAGGCATCAGAGCCAGTTGGAAAATTGGATTGCTTTCATTTAACAAAGAGGTCCACCATGTACGCTTAAAGAACAGCTCAATGTTTTGCCAATACTATTTTCTCTGAGTATGCTGATATTTTCGCAGACAAATTAGGTAAACGCCCAGCTGTGTACTCCATGAAGTTAGACCTAGAGGTCAGCCCAGTTATGAGACCAGCATGGAAATTTCCAGTAGGCAAGCAGGACAGAGTCAAAGCTGAGAAAGACAAAATGGTGCAGCTATGAGTAATTTGTCAAGCAGAAGAACCAACTGAATGGGTATTTTCCATGGTAGTGGCTCATAAGAAAAGCTTAGATGATATCAGAATATGTAGTGATCCAAGAGATTTAAACAAAGCATCAAAAAGCCCTCGTCATCCTATGTGCACAGTTGAAGAGGTTACTGCCCTCATGCCAAATGCCACTGTTTTTTTCTGTCTTAGATACAAAGAGTTTATTTTGGCAAATTTCAATTTATTGAAAATCTTCATTGCGAACCACATTCGGTTCACCATTCAGGAGGTACATATTTCTGAGAATGCCATTTGGAATAAATTCTGCCAGTGAAGTCTTTCAGCGTACGATGTAACAAATCTTTTATGGCTATCCATGTGCTATTATAGTAGATGATATACTAGAAGGAGGCAATGGTGAAGTCGAACATGATAGAAACCTCAAGAAAGTTCTGGAAACAGCACATGAAGTGAATCTTAAGATGAATCCTCAGAAGTGCAAATTCAAGCTATGAGAAGTTACTTATGTTGGTCATTTATTTAGCATTTCAGGCTTGCAAACAGATCCTTCTAAGCAAACAGCAATTCTCGAGATGCCAGGTCCAGACAATGTCCAAGCCTTGCAATGTTTTCTTGGCACGGTCAACTATCCAGGCAAGTTAATTTCAGATTTAAACCAACTTTCAGCACTCCTAAGAATGCTGACATGCAAAGATACAGCCTGATCATTGTCAGGACAACACCAAAGAGTATTTTATGCCTTGAAACAGAAAATAGCCAATCCACCCACTCTAGCTACTATGATGTTCACAAACTAGTTACTCTTTCCTTTGATGCTTTAAAGTTGGTCTAGGTGCAGTCATTCTTCAAGAGGGTAGTCCAGTAGCCTATGAATCAAGAACCCTTATGCAAACTTTGATCCAGTATTCCCAGATTGAGAAAGAACTCTTTGCAATTGTGTTTACATGTTCAAAGTTTCATGATTATATTCGTGGTTGACCTATCCAGATAGAAACTGAACACCAACCTCTAGTTACTATTTTGAGAAAGTCAATGCACATTGCTCCTGCGAGAATGCAATGCATGATGTTCAAATTGCAAAAGTATAATTTCAAACTTGTTTACACAAAAGGCAAACATCTTTATCTTGCTGATACCTTATCTAAATCACCCAGAAAAACCACAGAACAGCATAACAATGAGCAATCTAATTACGAATTCATGGAAGTGAGAAATTTTTCTTCCACGTGTCTTAATGAGCTTAGAAATCACACAGCTTCAGATCTAGTTCTCCAGAAGCTAAACCTCTTTATCAGTTGAGGATGGCGCCTTCAAATCAATCTTGTTTACCAGTAGAAGTGCAGCAATATTTTCCATACAGAGATGAGATTTTGTTAGACAATGGTATCATCATGAAAGGTCCAAAAGTGTTTGTTCCAAAATCCTTGCTATCAGAGTACATTCAGATCTTGCATCGTGGCTATCCAGGAACTGACTCTACCAAAAGAAGGGCGAGAGGACTAGTATTTTGGCCTTCTATGTCAAAAGATATTGAGAAAATAATTTCATCTTGTTCTGTTTGTAATAGTACAAAATCAAATCAACAGAAAGAACCACTTCAATTAACCCAGATTCCTGAACTACCTTGGATGTTGCATTACTTGGTATTAATAGACTTTTATTCAAATTGGTTTGAGATTGCCCTACTTACTAACTTAATGTCCAGTGCTGTCATTACTAAGTTGAAGAGACATTTTTATGTCCATGGTAGCCTGCACAGAGTTATTTCTGAACAATGGTGCTAAGCTTACAAGTCAGCAGTACAACCATCATCATCATCATCATTCTCTTTCAGCTGTTCCCGTTAGGGGTCGCCACAGCGGATCATCTGTTTCCATTTCTTCCTGTCCTCTGCATCTTGCTCTTTCACACCAACAGCCTGCATGTGCTCTCAAACCACATCCATAAACCTTATCTTAGGCCTTCCTCTTTTACTCTTACCTGGCAGCTCCATCCTTAGCATCCTTTTTCCAATATACCCAGCATCCCTCCTCAGCACATGTCCAAACCAACACAATCTCGCCTCTCATGCTTTGTCTCCCTCTAATATACTGATTCCTAATCCTGTCCATCCTAGTCACACCCAGTGCAAATCTTAACATCTTTAACTCTGCCACATCCAGCTCTGACTCCTGCCTTTTTGTCAATGCCACCATCTCCAACCCATATAACATAGCTGGTCTCACTACCCTCTTGTAGACCTCCTTTTTCACTCTTACTGGTACTCATCTGTCACAAATCATTCCTGACACTCTTCTCCACCCAATCCATCCTGCCTGTACTCTCTTCTTCACCTCTCTTCAACACTCACCATTACTCTGAACTGTTGAGCCCAAGTATTTAAACTCATCCACCTTCACCACCTCTACTACCTGCATCCTCATCATTCCTCTATCCTTCCTCTCATTCACACACATATGTTCTGTCTTAGCCCTGCTGACCTTCATTCCTCTTCTCTCTAGAGCATATCTCCACCTCTCCAGGGTTTCCTCCACCTGTTCCCTACTCTCACTACAGATCACAATGTCATCTGCAAACATCATAGTCCACGGGGACTCCTATCTGATCTCATCTGTCAACCTGTCCATCACCATTGCAAATAATAAAGGGCTCAGAACTGATCCTTGATGTAATCCCACCTCCACCTTAAATGCATCTGTCACTCCCACCGCAGACCTCATTGCTGTTACACTACCTTCATATATATCCTGTACCACTCTTACATAGTTCTCTGACACTCCCGACTTCCTCATACAATACCACAACTCATCTTTAGGCACCCTGTCATATGCTTTCTCTAAGTCCACAAAGACACAATGCAACTCCTTCTGACCTTCTCTGTATTTCTCCATCAACACTTTTCCAGAGCAAACATCATATCTGTACTGCTCTTTCCTGGCATGAAACCATACTGCTGATCACTAATGATCACCTCCCTTCTTAACATAGGTTCCACTACTCTTTCCAATAATGTCATGCTGTGACTGATCAATTTAATCCATCTGTAGTTACTACAGCTATACACAACACCCTTATTCTTAAAAATCATTACCAAAACACTTTTTCTCCTTCCTCAGGCATCCTTTCACTTTCCAAGATTTCATTAAACAATCTAGTTAAAAACTACACTGCCATTTCACCTAAACATCTCCATGCTTCCACAGGTATGTCATCTGGACCAACAGCCTTTCCATTCTTCATCTTCTTCATAGCTATCCTTACTTCCTCCTTGCTAATCCACTCCACTTCATGATTCACTATCTGCACATCATCCAACCATGTTTATTAAAAAGAGTTAACTTTTTGTTTTGTGGAAATTCAGAATAAAGGGCAATTCAGATAAGATGCACAGACTTGATACTGAAGCAAATATGTCCCAGCCATGCTTCATGGTCATCTTTAAACTGAATAATACATCATCACTTCAGTGGGATAATTATTATGATATGTATCGTACTCATCACAATTTTGAACATCTTGCTGAATTTTACAGCTATTACCATCTAAAAAGCTTTGTCTTTCTTTACACATGACAGTGCCAAGTGCAACACATATATTCTTGTCAACATTCCCTTTGTAAATTATTGAGGTCCTATTAAGGGTTCTGATCTAATCAGTAAGTACTATGCAACTAATCTCATACTAAAATTAAATATAATGTATTTATTTCCACATGCCTTTTTCTAAAAATTTCTGGCCAACCTGTCATAGCACCTCTTTTAAACATTTACATTTCTGAATCAGCCACAATAAATTTCTGTAACTCTTTAAGATTATTTTTTACCAAGTATAGGGTGTGTCAAAGAGTAGTAAACTTCTAGTTCATCGTGAAACACATCTTCCTAATGCTCTGGCTGGTATGTATTACATATCTGTTATATGCATCTCTTTTCCTGGCTTATAATTGAATCTCATGTCATGCTTCTATAAATACAACTGCATAATTTGTAACCTAGAGGTAATCTCATACAACAAATTATTGAATATACCCAGAAATTACTTGTGACCATTTTCCAGTACACATTTTCTACTGATGAAACTGTTTACAACTCAAAACAATGTTTATCTTTCCCTGGGATTCATGAACCTTCCGCCAGGCGCACGCACAGCGTAGGCGTTACAATGCCAAATATGGCCGCCGAACGATTCCACGTGCACTACCGGCATGCGCCAGATCTGCGCAGCCCCTGGTGTAGGTATGCTAAACACCCCATGTGCAGTGTATCACCATGCAAATGAAGGCATATAGCAATTCACGAAGTGGTGCAGGCGTAGCATAAGACATGGCAATGTAAACCAAAAAAAAACGGTTTACATTTTCCCAAACATAACATCAGAGTAACGGAAGAGTGTCAGACCCAGGTATCACACTGTTACCATATGCCAATGGCGAAATACACAGACAATGGCAAAAGAAAACATGCACAACACGTAAATAACAACTTAAATGGCATGTCCACAGTAACTCACATCAGAATCGCAGGACATGTGTGTGGAAGGTGCAACATAATGAAATAATATAACAATGTTATAAAACAGCATCGTAATAGACATCAGGTCCACAGCATAATACACCATGGTATGCATGGAACGCCACAACCACGGTGCAAAAGTTGCCAAAGACTCACGGCAGTCTTTGGCGTGGTAACTATGAATTAGTAGTCAATGCCATGCAAATGAGGCAGATAATACTGAATCGCAAATCCCCCGCCAGAGTAAGGCTGTACCAAACGGTGCAGCGGTAATACACCGAGGAGTGGCTCAGAGGGAATACATGACATCTGCAGAGGGGTGTGCCACCGTAGCAGTAAGCAGATTGGATCACAGCAAACCTGGGCTGTACATCGCAAATCAAAGCTGCAGGACCCAGGTGTGGGGTAATAGTTTAGCTGAGAGCACACAATGTGCGCAAAAGTGCATGTGTACGAGGATGTCAACGTTCCCGGAACCTAGTCATGTGACGCACGCCCCGCAAACAATATCGGAAACAGGAAGGTGATGTGAAGAATATAAGGAAATGCGGAAGAAGTGTAATTGGAGTACTAATGAGCAATCAACACCAATCAACCTACGAAGGCCAATCGGCGGCAGCTGATAACGCTGCATGCAGAAACCTGCAAAACGGGATAGGGGAGGCATATGAATGCAAAGAAAGTAGGGGAGGTAGCAGACTGCAAAGACAGAAGACCTGACACAGCAGAGCAAAGCAGACAGGCAGCACAACGGCAGTAGCACACAAAACGCATGATATGACATGTCCATGAAAGTAGAAATGACAGTGCTCTGCAGGATGCATGCCAGAAAATGGTAGGTGCAACGTGCAGAAATAGTAAGGGAATGTCAAAAGGTAATCCATGGCAGGCAAGAGTAATGCAACACCAAAGGCAACCCCATTGTAGTTCCATCGGTAAAACACGGAAGATAACCCTTAGATACAGCCATACAAACACACCCTATGACATCATCGGTGTGCACAGCACAATAGTATAAAGTGTGAATGCACACAACACACAGCCGTGTATTCCCAAACGCCGCACCATTGGTGTAAACACACGGGGAACTTTTAAAATGTACATGTTGGGTACTGCCGTAGCTGTGATCCATCAGCATGTGCTAGAGACAGACGGTGTTGTGGATGAGGGTGCCGACAACCACCGCAGGTCTCGGAGGAGGAGGAGAGTGTTCAGACCAAGGGTAACCTACCAGGGGCTACATGACCAGGAGATAGTGGAGCGTTACAGGGTGGACAGGGACATGTTACAGCAAATAGTGGAGCTGTGCCGGCCACGCCTGAGAACAAGAAACAACAGAGGGGATCCCATCCCAGTGGACACAAAGGTATGTGTAAGCTTGCGAATACTGGCCACAGGTACCTTTCAAAGGCCAACTGGAGATATAATGGGCATCTCACAGGCATCAGCATCCAGGGTACTACACCAATTCCTGGATGCCATGTTACCACATGCCAATGAGTATATATACTTCCCCTGATCTCAGGAGGAGTTGGCTAGCAATATGCGCCACTTCCACCGTGTGGCACAATACCCGGAGGTACTGGGTGCGATAGACTGTACGCACATACAAATCAAGTCACCACCTGGCGAGCAGGGTAGACGCTACATAAACTGCAAGGGATTCCACTCCATCAATTGCCAGGTCATGTGCAATGCCCAGGGCATTATCATGGATGTGTGTGCTGGCAGCCCTGGAAGTTACCACAACTCCCATATCTGGCATGCCTCACAGCTGTACCAGGTATTTGTCAGGGGGGACATCCCACAAGGCCATCTCATGGGGGATGCTGGCTATGCACTGGAGCCATGGATGATGACTCCCATCAGAAATGCACACACACACATGCAAGAACGCCATAATGAGGCACACGCACAAACCAGAATAATCATAGAGCGTGTGTTCAGGATGCTGAAATCACAGTTCCGGTGCTTGGATACATCTGGTGGAGCCTTGCAGTACTCTCCAGGCACATGTGCCCACATATTCATAGTATGTGCCATGCTACATAATATGATCCTGCGGAAGCAGCTGCTGCAGGGACATAATGGTGAAGGGCCACAAAGCCCACCACAATTGCCAAGGCCAGTCCAGGCACAGAGGGTTCCAGACCAGGAACACACTGTGCCAGCCCCAGTAGGCAGACAGAGGCGTACCCAATATGCCTATGCCTTGGCAAAGAGGGAACGTATAGCACATACTCTGACAGCATAGGCCCCATGGACTGACACCTCCCCACCTGCACACACAGTGAAATGGATGGCACACAAACATGACCACCTGTAAAGTGTAATGTATGGGTGGCCTTATGTGTGACTCCAACATAGGCAGCCCCCAAACACTGTAAACCCAACAGCCAGTGGAACATGTGACGCCAACACCTGAACAGTACGTGAGTCCTACAGCATAT
>NC_056751.1:614565760-614617617 GCF_019279795.1 Protopterus annectens | reverse complement strand
AAAAACAGTCACTGCTGTTTAAATTAAATGATGTTATAAATGAAGTACTGAACAAATTAGTAACAGAGGTAACTACTGTTGTAGTAAGCGTTGGTGGGCCCGTAGATTTATTTAAAATAGGGGAGTAAAAACGTGACTGACGTTTAGTCACCACTTCATCTATAAGTTCATCAATAAGAAATTCAGGATACTCACGGCAAAGAAACATTTCTTTGATGAACTTACACTCGTTGTGACAGACATCATCCACAGTAATAATGCGGGCAGCTCGAACAAGTTGGCCCTTAATAATAGACCACTTTTGATGTTGAGGATGACAACTGGAAAAGTATAACATAGAGTTACAATAGGTGTTTTTTCTGTAAATTGAAGCTGCCCACATATTACGTGTGGTGTCTTTTGTTAACAAAATGTCTAAGTAAGCAATAGATGATAAATCAAAAGTGTGTGTAAAATTCAGAAAAGAAGTAGTAGAGTTAAGGTATTCAACCAGCTGAAGACTACAAGTTGAATCCCCATCTAACAAAATAAAAATGTCATCGAGGAACCGTGTATAGAAGATAATATGATCCTTAAATGTACAATTATGAACTATAAACAAGACTGTCTTTAGCTATATGCATAGCCTCAAAAGCACTACACAATAGTGTGTGGAGCTGATTGTAAATGTAGCCACATACCTGTAACTAGACAATACATCAAATCTGCTGGCCAACAAATTCAGCTCCAGTTTTACCCCTATCCTCTGGCTGCCCCCAAGTAATACCATCATACACAATCCCCCCAACTATTACTAGGGAACAGGTCCTAGATACGCACTCTAAGGCCTAGAACAGTAAAAAGATGGGCCCCAATAATATCCCAGAATGCCGCCTGAATAGCCTGAAACATCACCTATCAGGATCACTGTAGTCGCTTTTTAGCCATAGCTTCCAGACAAACTATGTGACATGCAAATGGAGGACTGCAACAGTCATCCTTCTGCATTAGGGTGACCATCAATGAATCCTGGGAACTACAGGCCCATAAGTCTGATTAGTCTCTTATGCAAAACCATAGGAAGTATTATCATGGAAATGGTTAATAACAACATATGAAATTTTCATTTACTGGATCCAACCATGTTTGGCTTCATCAAAGGCAGAACATGCATGCTCAACCTGGTTGACTTCTTTGAAAAGATCACCAAGACTTTGGATGAGGGCAAAATGATGCATACTGCCTACATTGACCTGGCTAAGGCATTTGATACTTTACCTCATTAGGGCATTGTAAACAAACTAACAGAACTAGACAGCAACCTTTATGTTACAAGCTAGATAGCTAGCTGTCTCTCACACGGGACTCTGGAAGTTAAGATAGGGGAAGCCACCTCCAAAAAGAAGCTGGTCACTAGGAAAGTCCCTTTGTGCTTGGCCCACTCCTTTTTGGTACCCACTTTGCAGAAGTCAAGGCCAATGTCCAAGGGCCTTTGGCTAGCCAAGTTTGCAGATGATTACAAAATAGGCGCAGTCATGGAATCTCTCCAAAACACTAACATGCTATAGGAAGGACTAACATAGGCAAATGGCTGGTGCCAAAATCATGGCTTAAAACTTAATGGCAAGAAATACATAACAGTACCCTTTCATAAGTCAGCCACTGGGGATGCACAAGCCAGTGCATTTCTTTGTGCCGGTCCCAAGCCCGGATAAATGGGGAGGGTTGCGTCAGGAAGGGCATCCGGCGTAAAACTTCTGCCAAAAATTACTGATGCGGAGAACTTTTCATAATTGCATACCGGATCGGTCGCGGCCCGGGTTAACAACAACCGCCACCAGTACTGTTAGCCAACAGGGTGCTGGCGGAAATTGGGCTACTGTTGGCCGAAGGAGAAGAGGAGAGTGAAGCGTGCCGAAGGCAGGAAGATAGGAGGAAGGTTAGGAGTGTAGCAGTGAGGGTAGGAACTTTGAATGTTGGCAGTATGACTGGTATAGGAAGAGCTAGCTGATATGATGGAGAGAAGGAAGGTTGATATATTGTGTGTGCAAGAGACCAGATGGAAGGAAGTAAGGCCAGGTGTTTAGGAAAGCAGGTTCAAATTGTTTTATCATGGTGTGGATGGCAGGAGAAATGGGAGTAGAGGTTATACTAAAGGAACAATATGCCAAGAGTGTTTTAGGCGTGAAGAGTGTCTGACCGAGTGATGTTTATGAAGCTTTCGAAATTGATGGTGTAATGATGAATGTTGTTAGTGCATATGCTCCTCAAGTTGGGTGTGCGATGGAAGAAAGAGAAATTTTGGGGTGAGTTGGATGAGGTTGTGGTGAGTGTACCCAAGGGTGAGAGACTAGTGATTGGGCGGACTTTAATGGGCATGTTGGTGAAGTGAACAGAGGGATGAGGAAGTGAGGGGTAGGTATGGTGTTAAGGAGAGGAATGCAGAAGGTCAGACGATTGTGGATTTTTGCGAAAAGGATGGACATGGCTGTGGTGAATCACATTATTTTAAGAAGAGGTGGAGCATAGGGTGGCGATACAAGAGTGGAGGAAGATGCTCACAAGTTGATTATATACTATGTAGGAGGGCCAGTCTTAAGGAGATTGGAGACTGTAAAAGTGGTGGCAGGGAAAGTGTAGTTAAGCAGCATAGATTGGTGGTATGTAGAATGACGTTGGTGATCAAGAAGAGGAGGAGGAATGTGAAAGCTGTGCCAAGGATTAAATGGTGGAAGTTAAAAAAGGGTGATTGTGAAGTGGAGTTTAGGGAAGAGTTAAGACAGGCACTGGGAGGCAGTGGAGAGTTACGAATAGCTGGGTAACTACAGCAGAACTAGTAAGGGTGACTGCTAGAAAGGTGCTTGGTGTGACATCTGGACAGAGGAAGGAGGACAAGGAGACCTGGTGGTGGAATGAGGAAGTACAGGAGAGTATACAGAGGAAGAGGCTGGCGAAGAAGAAGTGGGATTGTCAAAGAGATGAAGAAAGTAGACATGAGTATAAGGAGATGAGGCGCATGGCAAAAGAGAGAGGTGGCAAAAAGCTAAGGATAGGGCATATGGAGAGTTGTACGAGAGATTGGACACTAAAGAGGGAGAAAAGGACCTGTACCGATTAGCTAGACAGAGGGACAGAGCTGGGAAAGATGTGCAGCATGTAAGGGTGATAAAGGATAGTGAGGGAAAGGTACTCACAAGAGAGGAGAGTGTGTTGAGTAGATGGAAAGAGTATTTTTAGAGGCTGATGAATGAAGAGAATGAGAGAGAGAGAAGGTTGGATGATGTAGGGATAGTGAATCAGGAAGTGAAACAGATTAGCAAGGAGGAAGTAAGGGCAGCTATGAAGAGGATGAAGAATGGAAAGGCTGTTGGCCCAGATGACATACCAATGGAAGCATGGAGGTGCTTAGGAGAAATGGCAGTGGAATTTCTAACTAGATTGTTTAATGAAATTTTGGAAAGTCAGAGGATGCCTGAGGAGTGGAGAAAAAGTGTTTTGGTGCCTATCTTTAAGAATAAGGGTGATGTGCAGAGCTGCAGTAACTACAGAGGATAAAACTGATTAGGCACAGCTTGAAGTTATGGAAAAGAGTAGTGGAAGCAAGGTTAAGAAGGGAGGTGATGATTAGTGATCAGCAGTATGGTTTCATGCCAGGACAGAGCACTACAGATGCAATGTTTGCTCTGAGAGTGTTGATGGAGAAATACAGAGAAGGTCAGAAGGAGTTGCACTGTGTCTTTGTAGACTTGGAGAAAGCATATGACAGGGTGCCTAGAGAAGAGTTGTGGTATTGTATGAGGAAGTCGGGAGTCGCAGAGAAGCACGTAAGAGTGGTACAGGATATGTACGAGGGTAGTGTGACAGTGGTGAGGACTGCAGTGGCAGTGACAGATCCGTTTAAGGTGGAGGTGGGATTACATCAAGGATCAGCTCTGAGTCCTTTCTTATTTGCAGTGGTGATGGACAGGTTGACAGATGAGATCAGACAGGAGGCCCGTGGACTATGATGTTTGCAGATGACATTGTGATCTGTAGTGAGAGTAGGAATCAGGTTGAGGAGACTCTGGAGAGGTGGAGATATGCTCTAGAGAGCAGAGGAATGAGGGTCAGCAGGGCTAAGACAGAATATATGTGTGTAAATGAGAGGGAGGGTAGAGGAATGGTGAGGATGCAGGGAGTAGAGTTGGTAAAGGTGGACGAGTTTAAGTACTTGGGATCAACAGTTCAGAGTACTGAGGTGAATGTGGAAGAGAGGTGAAGAAGAGAGTACAGGCAGGGTGAAATGGGCGGAGAAGAGTGTCAGGAGTGGTTTGTGACAGGCGGGTATCCGTAAGATTGAAAGGGAAGGTCTACAAGAGTGTAGTGAGACCAGCTATGTTATATGGGTTGGAGACAGTGGCATTGACAAAACGGCAGGAGTCACAGCTGGATGTGGCAGAGTTAAAGCTGTTAAGATTTGCAATCGGTGTGACTAGGATGGATAGGATTAGCAATCGGTATATTAGAGGGTCAGCTCATGTTGGACAGTTTGGAGACAAAGCAAGAGAGACGAGAATGCGTTGGTTTGGACATGTGCTGAGGAGGGATGATGGGTATATTGGGAAAAAGATGCTAAGGATGGAGCTGCCAGGTAAGAGGAATAGAGGAAGGCCTAAGATAAGGTTTATGGACGTGGTGAGAGAGGACATGCAGGCGGTTGGTGTGACAGAGCAAGATGCAGAGGATAGGAAGAAATGGAAAGAGATGATCCGCTGTGGCGACCCCTAACGGGAAAAGCCGAAAGAGAATGATGATGATGACCCTTTCATAAGTCAGCCACACTAGACAGCTACCTAATTGACAACATAGCCCTAGGAGTAGGCCAAGTAGTCTTGGATTTGGGGATGCATGTAGGTAATAACCTGTCATTTGATGAACATGTTTCTAAGGTAGTAAGGAAATCATTCGATGCTGTTTAACTTATAAGTAAGGGCATGGCAACTAGGTCTAAGGAGGTCATCATTTATCTGTATTTGTTTCTCATTAAACCCATCATTGAGTATAACGCCCCCAAAAGCATGTGGGGACATGTTTTGGACACCATGATAGAATCTCTAGTTGTACTTTTGTGACTTTTGACATTCAATCCCTATTTACTGTAATACCTAATGATATAGGACGTGATTATGTGTTAAATTATCTGAAAGCACACAGTACTTACACTGCAGTATTGATAGACCTCATAGTTCATTTTTTAGAACTGGTCTTGGAGAACAACTTATTCATGTTCCAAGACCAGATCTATAAACAGCGTGATGGCGTAGCTATGGGCACTCCATGTGCAAATAGCTACGTCACATGTTCCTTGCATATTGGGAGGAACATGTTTTATTTAAGAATGCACTTCTCTGTGAACATGTGGTGTTCTACAGAAGGTTTGTTGATGACCTTTTTGTTCTTTGGAATGGAACATCAGAACAGCTGGAATCAATGCTACCCATTATGAATGATTTAACTACATTCCTTACTTTTACCATGAACTATTCCACACACAGAATTGATTTTTTAGACCTATATATTGAGAGATTAACAGATGATATGATAAATATGGGGGTCTATCGCAAGGCATGTTACTGCAATTCCTTGTTATTAAGGTCTAGTATGCACCCACAATTTGTTTTTAAGAATATAATGAAAGGACAGGCCATTAGAGCCTCGAGATTGAACCCCACTGAACAGGGATTTATCTCAGAATTAGACAATCTGAGAAATAGATTACTGACCCGAGGATACAAGGATAATGAGATTATACCATACATGGTGGAAGCATACATGTCACGCACCACTTCAGGTGCACCATACTTTGGACCCAGGGTCCAAGATCAAACCATTGGAGATCATATGTTAAATAGATCTATTAAATTTTCTACTCTGTATACTTCTGATCAATATCAGTTAAAGGAAATTATTAGCAAACATTGGGATATTCTCCTGGTTGATGATGACTTGAAACACATTGTGGGGGAGACACCAAGTTTCCTATTTCGGAATAAGAGCAACCTAAAGCGATTGCTTTGTCACCCCAGACATGATAGGATTATGAAGAACACTGGTCACACTAAACCCTGTGGTCACTGCAACCTCTGTTCATTTATTGATAGCATTGACGTGTTTATACACCCAGATTTACACACCATTTTCTCCATCAAGGCAGATGCAGATTGTATGACACCTAATGTGGTGTATTTAGCTACTTGTCAGGCATGCCCGAGTTTCTATGTTGGTAAAACTAACCGGCTGTTAAGGGATAGAATGAGAGAGCATATTTACCACATGAGAAAGGGCACTTTACACAATGCCTTAGCAAAACATATAACCACCAATGACAATGATCATACTTTCTTGTTCCGGGTCCTAGAGATAATTGTTGTGAATAAGAGGGGTGGTAATACTATGAATCTTACTGAATCTAAGGAGACTGACTGGATCATTCATTTGAAAACTGATAGGGGGCATGGGTTGAATGATAGAGCTTCTATAAAACCTAAGCTGAGACAACGCAGGCACATAAAATGAACTATCATTTATTTGTATATGTTCTTGATTATGCATTTTATCAATATTAACTTATCAGAATGTTTATTTACATGTTTTTAGGTCACTATGCAAGTTTTATATATTTTTGTCTTACTTTACATTAACATGTTTATATATGGGAGAGTTCTTTAAATTCTCCAGCATTGCTTTTAATTGTTTAAATTGTTTTAATTGATTAATTGAGCTGCTTATATAAGGGGAGGCCTACTGTGACTTTTATACAAGGATCTGAAGAAGCTGTAATGGTGAAAGCGCTCATCCGTATGTTATAAGTGCACATTCTTGGAATTTTATATATATATATATATATATATATATATATATATATATATATATATATATATATATATATATATATATATAAGTGTGTGTGTGTGTGTATATATATATATATATATATATATATATATATATATATATATATATATATATATATATATATATATAAATGTAAGGGTTCCTATTAAATGATCGAAGATGCATTCTTTCAAATGCATCTTGATCGAACTTGAAAGCACAAAAAGGCAAAGTAGTGAAATGGCATATAAGCAAATTCTTTCCCTGGGAAAGAAATTGCTTGGCTGCTTCCGTTACTTTGCCGTTTTCGTGAATGTAGTGCGATACCGGAGTTGGTATATTTAAGTCAGGGGATGTGAGGAGGGGTGAAGCCCCCCACTTTATGCAATGTTTTAAAATTGTCTTTGTTTATTTATTTATTTATTTTTTGTGGAACAGCGATTTTTTTCCAAGCTCTAAGCATTCGAGATGGTAAGCTTTTGCACACACAGCCAGGAGATGGAACAGTTTGTTGTAAGTTCACCAAAGCAGATTCAATAAATCCAGGTAGGCACCAAACGAATTCAAATAATTCCTTTATTCAGAACCACAGAATGATAACACACAAGCGCTTTCGCTCAGACAAATTCTGAGCTTTATCAAGTGACACCATGCTGTTAAATCAGGTGTCTTATATATCTTGAAAATCCTAAATTAATTAGGAAGCACTGCCAATTGACATTTTAAAGAGACTGTGCGCTTTTCCACATATTTAAAAATTCCATTAAAACAAAATATATAAAACTAGTGGTAAAGTATGCTTAAAATAATGCATTGATGCATCTATTACTGCTAAATATGTTAATAACATAAAAGTAAAAATAAACAAAACATTGTGCACTATTTCCCTGATGTTTAACTTTGTAGTGAAACTTGCTGTGTGCAAAAATCTGCACTTCTTTTGAAAATTGAAATAAGATGGAATGACTTGACATACCAACTGTTGTTCACATAATTGTGATATAAAGCTAACGCCCAATGTGGGTATAATAATATTTTCTTGGCCTCGTTGACAGCCCTGCTAGAAAAAGAGAACAGTGTATCTTGATTAAACTAAACTGTGCTGTTCAATAGGTCATTTCTTAACATCTCCTGGGCTTAACGGTATGATCAGTATCAAGCCACTATTGAAATTAAGAAGGGCAAGATTTTAGTTTGATATTCCTCATATAATTATTTATGACAAGTATCCATGCACACAGACATGTTTTTTACTTAATGGTATATCACACAAAGTTTATGTTAAGAAATGACCTATTGCACAGCACAGTTTAGTTTAATCAAGATACACTGTTCTCTTTTTCTAGCAGGGCTGTCAACGAGGCCAAGAAAATATTATTATACCCACATTGGGCGTTAGCTTTATATCACAATTATGTGAACAACAGTTGGTATGTCAAGTCATTCCATCTTATTTCAATTTTCAAAAGAAGTGCAGATTTATGCACACAGCACGTTTCACTACAAAGTTAAACATCAGGGAAATAGTGTACAATGTTTTGTTTATTTTTACTTTTATGTTATTAACATTTTTTAGCAGTAATAGATGCATCAATGCATTATTTTAAGCATACTTTACCACTAGTTTTATATATTTTGTTTTAATGGAATTTTTAAATATGTGGAAGCGCACAGTCTCTTTAAAATGTCAATTGGCAGTGCTTCCTAATTAATTTAGGATTCTCAAGGTATATAAGACACCTGATTTAACAGCATGGTGTCACTTGATAAAGCTCAGAATTTGTCTGAGCGAAAGCGCTTGTGTGTTATCATTCTGTGGTTCTGAATAAAGGAATTATTTGAATTCGTTTGGTGCCTACCTGGATTTATTGAATCTGCTTTGGTGAACTTACAACGAACTGTTCCATCTCCTGGCTGTGTGTGCATTTACTTCCTGGTTTGGTTCTTTGCTGTTTAAATGGTAAGCTTTTGCTTACATGGGTTTGATAAATCATCATTCGATGATTTAACATAGACCTGAATGTAATTCTCAAATTGAGGCTTCTTTGAATAATATTAATATATATTTATATATTTAGTAATTCAGCAAGCTAAGATATTTTACATAGATTAATAATGCAAGAACTACCACTGTATTGAGTTTGTAGTGTCGTAGTGTTCCATATCTTCACTATTTACTCATAGGAGAGGCAGTGACAATGGCACATGCACCGATTCCTGAAAGTCTGGGTCACTGTTCATTATGTCTTCACACTGCCTTAACCTCTTCACTGGATGCTTCTCTGGACATCTTCTAGTGTCATGGATAGTGTGCTGTTTACCTTTAGTTTCACTCTGAGACTCATTTCTCACCTCAGTCAGAGATATTCTCTTTCTTCTAAGGACTTTGCCAGCTGAAAGCTTGGCTACTTTTCCTTCAGCAGCAAAAAATTCTTTGGGTTATTTTTCTCCATCTACTATAATTATCTTCTTTTGGTTTATCAGTTACACAGCTCATTCAAACAGCTATCACAGTCCATCATCTCATTGCCATCACATTCTTGCTCTGATTCTGTTAAAATAAGCAACATTATACCTTGACTGTATCACATACACACAAAAACAGATGCTCAATTGGTTTCACATTCCCCCACATGCAATAAAATTAATTCACAGATACACTCACCCTTAGATAGTGATCATTACCAATGGTTGTACATGCATCACACTGGCAAAGGCACCCCCATATTTACTCCTCCAGACACACACACACACACACACACACACACACACACACACACACACACACACACACACACACACACACACACACACACACACACAGTCATCCTACTCCATTCACACCCCTGTAGGCTTAAACACACACTGCCATGCATGTGAACACACTCATACACACCCACCACTACCTTTGAGCTATACTTTGCTAAGCTTACTTACAACCCAGACTCCAGTATTAGCTATAATAGGATACCATGGTATTTTGGCTGAGTTTATTATCATGGCTTGGCAGCATAAATCACTTACCTCAGTCATTTCTTGGGGTGTAAATAAATAATTTGCATTAGTTACTTCCCCAGAAAACATATTATCCTATAGTATGACTTGTGAGACAGCTAACCACAATGATTCCTATGACCATGGAAAGTCATTGCAGTAAGCCTTTCTCTAAACCGGAAATAGTTAACCAATGAGTTGGCCACTTATGCTAGCGCTTAAGGTAACCTTTTCTGAATCCCAGGGAATGTATTTCATTTTTTTTTTTTTTTTAGTTTTTGATTTACTTTATTACCGTTTTTAAATTAAATACTTTAGTTTAGGTGGTTTAGTGATATCTCTATCTATATATCAATATCCATCTGTCTATTTATCTATATATTATATATATAGTGTATGTGGTGTGCAATCTGTCACTTTTAGTTTGTAGTAAGTACTGTAACCCTGGCTGGCTTGGTGGAATTTTAGTAACTTTGATGATGCACTAAGGCAGTAGATAAATGCTGATGAGGCATCAGTAGTGTAGATAAAAAATGTAAAAATGTATCTTTACAATGTACCAGATTTGTGTTTTATCACACCATTTATCTGAAGGCCATTATTAGGACAATTAAGGATATAATCAAATGGTGATGAGAAAAAACATGAGGAAGCTTTTTAGTGAGTATGAGTAAAGAGAAATGAATGTTTGTGGAGTGGGAATGCATGGGGGGGGGCACTGTTAGAGATGGCACACTACCTACAGCACTTTGCATTAATTTAGGATCAACACTTGTGAGTAATATATGGGTGGTATGATGTAGGATCCTCAGGGATGGAAAAGGTCAGATACTAAATGTTGATAGTGGAGAATGAAAAGGCACGAACAGTGCATATGTCTGAGAAATTCAGATTGTCTAAGAAGAGTTTTGAGAAGGTAATGGAGAAATTGGAAAGATACAGATTTAGTCATTAATAACTACAGTTTAAGTGTATTAGGACTGGACATTAAACAAAAGAGGATAAGGAAATTAGTAAAGGTCCGGATATTAACACTAGCAAGATGGGTCAAGAAAATATATCCTTATTGTGGCAGTATAAAAAGTGTGAACGAGATGGATATTTTGGGGAAGAAAATTGCTATAATAAGGAAGGTAATACAAGAGTGCAAGCTGGAGAGAAAGGCAGCGAGGGAAGCAGTTAAGTGAGCATTACAATAAGCAGTGATTATGAAGTACATTGGCCAATAACAGAAAGGGAAATAAAATGAATCACAAGTTGGTGTGGATACTGTAATAGAGGGGCAGGGGTGGGTGGAGAAGATGTGGAGGAAGTTATTCACTGAAAGAAAGTTCAGGTCAAGAGACAAGACCAAGAAGGAACAAAAGCTAATCCTCCAGATACTTTGATAAGCTCTTTGACACAAATAAAACATAAACCAAAAATTAAACACAAGACAAAAGCAAATGGCAAAACAGTTATTTAACTTAATTAGCACTTTGGTTTTACAATTCTTTAAGACACTTCATTAGATTGGTAAAGTCCATTGTAGACTTGTGAGATGAATGCACAGACTGCATTAATAAAAGAGGTATTTTTTCCTTAATATGTAGTGTCATCTTTTATTTAATTTTGGTAAGATCAAGAAGGAATTAGGAGGGGGAAGAGGTGTGACAGGAGGTAGTTATGATGGCATGTGTATAAATATATATACAAAAAGGAAACATGGAGCACAAAACTGAGATGAGATGGTATGAACCTTAGAGAGCAGATGAGGGAGTTGCAGGCATCTTCAGGAGGGATGGTATCTGTAAAGAAGGAAAGCAATGGCTGCTTGTAACTGTTTCATCTCCCAAACCCCTGCTTACACTTATCAAGGGGATACGAACTTGTTAGAGATTTGGGATGCATGGCTAGGCTTAAAAAGGTCCATGTGGTCGTTAGCCTAGTAAACATGTATGAACCTATGCAATAGTTGAAGTGATAATTTAAATAAAGTGCTAGCAGATTTTAGGAGTAAAGGTATGATGGAATACAAGGATTGCAAATACATGTAATTAAAGGTTATTTAAAAGAAAAAAAATACATACAATAAGTAGCCATCCTCAAGGGAGTTCTCTTGTAACTTGTGTTACGTAAAGAATATTTACTTGGGCATAATGTCTCAGATAAAGCCTAGCTCTTTGAAATGCAGAGGACATCTGGAAAGCTTATGTAAGATCAAATAAAGGGAAAATGTTCATTATCCTTGTTTCATGGGAAAACTATATAATGTTCCTGATTCTGTGTGTAAGATTGTTGTGAAACCTATGTAGATGATGTATTTGCCACTGTATTCAGTGAAGTAGTCTAACAAAGGAATGTTCTGACTGAGAGTGCTTCTCAAACAATCTGGAAATATAGAGCTGATAAATATATTTTTGGCACTTTTGTAACTGTTCTGAGTTCTGCACTGTCTTAATTTTTGTTTGACAGATTATTTACATATTTGCTGGCATTATTGTTCTGATCTGTGCTGAAGCTGGTTTTCTCCTACTCAATTCCTGTTGTGTTCTTAAAGTTGGTAAAACTGGTCTAACAGCTTTTTTGTTATCTGACTGTCTCAAGGCTTGCTGGTATAAAATATTCCTTGTTTGTAAGATCCTGCATATCATTGCTAGAATCTCCACATGTTATGTCTGAGAGTGCTTCTCAAACAATCTGGAAATATACAGCTAAGTATATTTTTGGCACTTTTTTAACTGTTCAGAGTTCTGCACTGTCTTAATATTTTCTTGACTGAATTATTTATATATTTGCTGGCATTGTTTTCTGATCTGTGCTGAAACTGTTTTTATCCAACCCTATTCCTGTTGTGTTCTCAACAGTGGTAAACCTGGTCTAACAGCTTTTGTGCTATCTGATTGTCTCAAGGCTTGTTTGTATAAAAATATTCCCTGTTTGTAAAATCCTGCATGTCTGCTAGAATCTCCTTGTGTTCTGACTGAGAGTGCTTCTCAAACAGTCTGGATATACAGAGCCGATAAATATTTTAGGACTTTTTTAACTGTTCAGAGGTCTGCACTGTCTTAATTTTTGCTTGACTGAATTATTTATATATTTGCTGGCATTGTTTTCTGATTTGTGCTGAAACTGGTTTTCTTCCACCCTATTCCTGTTGTGTTCTTAAAGTTGGTGGGTTTTGCAGTTGCCTGCCCATACTGTAAATTTGATCTGGGACACTCCTCCCAGTCCTATCTCTTTAGCTCATTCTACCTAATACAGAGATCATTTGGCAAGGCCAAACTCCTTAGTCTCTTAACATTGAATTATCTTCTGTTCCTGCTCTCTCCCTTTTTACTTTAGATAAAAAAGACATTTTATTCATCTGCTTATATTTTTCTAATTTGTGTTTCTTCCTACTCTGTTACTTCATCTTGCTTTGCTTTTTCCTGCCACTTGCTGCCTGTTCTCTAAAGTGTTCAACTGCATCTTTTCTGTTGCATTTATTACTGCTTGTTTATAGCCTGTCGAAATTGTTTTGTTATTCTAAGCTCTTAATTTTGATTTAAGCACATGGGCTTTAGGCCCACCCCTTAGCTCTCCCTGGCATTTCTCCCTCAGATTCTAACAAATATGGATGGACAATTCCCTACAGTTTCTCCTGCCAGTCTGGTTGATATGGGTATCCTGAGACAGTGTAGCAAATGCATCATGTACAGGGACAACCATCTACTACTACCACCTAGGAACACAATATGTGAGAGATGCAGTTACATTAGGAACCTAGAGTCCAAGCTCTTTCCCCCTCAAGCCAGTATATCTGGGACTGAAAAGGTGGTCAACACAATCACTACACCTCACATACCACTCACACAACTATACAACACACACCTACATATGTAGAAGTCCTACACATAAACATAACCAAACAAAGGAGACCTGCGAGGCAAAAACACACACAATCTCCACAGCCCTCCACACCAAATACCACACATAGTTCACACATCTGTGCCCCACAACCACTAAGGATTCACCAGAAACCCAACATATGCACACAAGTCTCTCAACAACAGGTACTGTTATTACTCTGTCATAGTCCATGTTGGCATGATTGACTTGAGACATACCTCTCTGGACTATATGAAGAGAGACACGATTGAGCTTGCTGATTTTGTGTCCCAGGCAGATATGTCCCTAGCCTTAAGCAGCATTCTGCCATCACCCAGAATGATGCCCCAATACAAACAGAAAATGACTGACTTTAACAATTGGCTTAGTTCTGGTGTCATTCCAGGGGGAGCCAGTACCTGACAGCCTGGGACGATATGAGTGACAGACCATGATGCTTCTACATGGCCTACCTTATAATTAAACGTATTTCATCCAGGGACAAGGAACTCATAACATACCTGTATTCTTCCCTTATAAGGTCCATTATTGAGTATAACACACTTTTTGGCATGCATCTCACAAAGCACATGCAGCAGCTGGAGAGACCACAGAGGTTCCTCACCAGGAGAATCCAGGAACTCAGACATAGACTAAAGGCCCTATCCCTCTACTCAGTTTCATACAGACTTCTCAGAAGTGACTTCTGTCTGGCATACAAGGTGATCATGGACCCCACCTTTTTGGGACTGCTGCATATCCAGAAGTCCAGCTCCACTTAAGTAATCTGCACGCAAGGCCTCAATCTGGTCTGTGACATCAGCAAGACTTGTTGGTGGGACAGATTTGTGTCCCAGATACTCCCTCATCTATGGAATAGATTCCCTCTCCACATCTTTACCCCATTTTAAGTGCAACCTGGATAACTGGATTGGAAACAGAAAATATAGCCCTGGGATTCTAGCCATGTCCCTGCTGGACATGGGCATTGGGTACTGATTTGTCTAAACATGGGCTAAAATCTTGGCTAGGCTTATAAGGGCCTCAGGGCCAATAGCCCAGTAACTTCCTATGATCATATTATCCTAGGACATAATTGAGTAAAAACTGGATTTCATCTTGAGTGTTCTTGAAAATATAAAACATTATATAAAATTATGTGAAGTATATGTGGAGATGTTAATGCAAGCAAAGTATTACTTCTTAATTTCTTGTTTTCTTTGCAAATTAACATAGTAAAAGGAGAACTATTATTGCCAATTTTCTTGTGAATATCTTCATTTTTAATAAAATGTATTAACAGTTTTATACTAAATGAAGTGGTTTGTTAAAACAGTTTGTAATTAGATGGCATAACATTCTTACTGACTGCACATCTGATTTTAATGTAATATGCCAAGCGAACAATGCAATTTAATTTGATTAATTAATATTTTTGAAAACAGATTTACAGAGTGTATATGTGTGTGTTTGTGTGTGTGTGTGGGGGAGTTGGGCTTGAGCCAGTCTATTCTAAGGATAAACCTTTAATATTTACTGTTTAGAGTCTACTGTGAAATTAATTTACTATCCATGTGATAACATACTCTGCATTCTGAGGGTCATTAAACTGCTCAGGGTATCCTATACTATCCCAGGGATTCATTAACTTTGTCTAAATATCGCACATGATTGCTGTCTATGCATGATAAGCCACATTGCTAATCAAATATAGAAGAAAACAAGGCACTCTACCGGATGAGCAGCCTCTGCTGGAGCCCAAAACACAGTTCCACGGCCGCATTGAGGTAAGGCAGGGCTCATGTACACAATGTAAATAAAGGAGTGTACACGAACCTGAGATCTGTAAGTAAGTGTGTGCATATAGCACAACAACAAATAGGTCAATTAGGCATAGATAAAAGGAAGGGAACCTAGCAGCAAGTTGACAAGGAAGGTTAATACTGTTGTATATTTTACTGAGTGCAGTAATGCACATGTGGTAAATTCATTGGCATTGTCATGTAGATTAAGAAAGACAAGACAGTAAATGTGTAGAAGGAAAACTGCGTTGTTTGAAAAGATATGCAAGTAACAAAATCTTACACATTCCCATGGCCATATTTATCAAACTATCACTGCAGGAATAATGAAAAACACATACATAAATGTGTGGACAAAGTGAAAAAAATGACATTACTAATGGACATACTGCACATGCAAGTACTGACAGTGGATGCAATAGCAGTTATGACATTAACCTGCATGCTGTGAAAGTAGGAAGTGAGACAGAGAACACATCCAAATCATTTTATGCAGCATAATACACAACAATGTGCCGCAGCAATAGAACAGTCATGTTGAACAGAAAGTACATTTAAAAAATATACTGCACTGAAAACTGTTTCAAATTTTTAAAATATAATAGATAAGAATAGGCTGCAGTGGTGCAGCGGTTAGCATTGTTGCCTCACAACAAGAGGTTCTCTGGATCAATTCTCAGCTGGAGCACTTTCTGTGTGGAGTCTGCATGTCCTCCCCGCAGTTGAGTGATGTTTAAAGACATGCAGGTAGGTGTGTGTGAATGGGTGAGCTTTTGTTGAAGGTTGGGTGTTGGGCTGGCACCTTGGCATCATAAAAATCTACTGCCAGTCATAAGCAGACTGGCATTCTGTTGTGGCAACCACTAACCAGGGAAAGCCAAAAGACATTACTAGTAGATAAGATGTATGCACATGTGAGATGTGTGATGTGTCAGGAAAACATTACTAAGATAAAAATCTTGTCAGAAAGATTTCATATGGAGACAGTCCATTAACTGTCATGTGTTTATATGTATGCCTATGGACATGATTAAAAGTGTGACCATTCATATCAGTTACCTTTTTGGAGAAGTGCTCACAACACAAGTGTGCATGATGTCATTATTGTGTAAGAACTACTGGACGTGCTTGTTTCAAAATATTATGTGGTTGGAGTGAAAAGCATGTGTACCTATATAAGCATCATATTACATGTTTATTACTTGCTGCTGCCACTGCACATCCACAGTTACACTATGACAAAGTACACTTCTGAAGGATTTGTAGTATCATGTAGGAAAATGTCTAATGAATTCATCATTGTGCAAGAAATCTTAATAACTGGATCACTACATGCAGCATACCTTACAGACAGTTGCAACAACACCATCAGTCTCTCAACAACATGCACTCTTATGACTCCATCATAGTCCATGTTGGTGTGAATGACTTGAGATATAGCTCTCAGGTTATGTGTTTCAGGCAGGTATGTCCCTAGCCTTAAGCAGCATTTTACCTTCGACTAGGATAACTCAGTATAAACAAAAAAAATGATTGACTTCAACAATTGGCTTAGTTTCTGGTGTCAGTTAAAGGGGATCCAGTATCTGTCAGCCTGGGATGATATGGTCGCAAGACCTTGATGCTTTGTCAAGGATGGTCGTCATTTGTCACCCCTGGGATTTCAGTTACTGGCCAAGGCTTTAACCAACCCCGTAGTGTCTTTTTTAGGCAATGTCACAAGAACAAAATTCCCAACATAAAAATATCCTCTAAAAACAACCTTAAGGTTATGCTGCCAAATGCTAGGAGTATAAACCAGAAGCTCCACTAACTTGAAGCAGTCCCCACCCTGGAAGATGCTGATATTTGTGCAGTCACTGAGAACTGGTTTAAAGCTGTGGAGAGAACCCCAGCTATACCAGGTTACATTTCCTACTACACGTTCAGACCACAAACTGAAGGTGTGAGAACTAAAGGAGGTGATGTATCACTATTCATTAAAGATAAATACGTCTCCAGATTAGTTAAACAGCATGATTCCATTGAATTACTTCAGGTGCAATTGACTGTGGTTAAGACCCCTCTTCGGGTCATTGCCAGCTATGGGACCCCCTCCTTGAATCAGGACATCCACTCAGTCTACTTAGATCTACTTGAGTCAATCAAGATGCAAGCAAACATCCTGGTTTTGGGTGACTTTAATTACCTGTCCATAGACTGGGTAAATTATATGTGTTCTAACTCACTTGCCCAAAGGTTCCTGGACTTTGTTATCTACAGTGCCCTGGACCAGATGGTTGACACACCCACAAGGGGTTCAAACATCCTGGACCCGATGCTCACCAGCATGGGGGACCACTGCATCACCCCGAATGTGTGGCCATCCCTGGTGAGATCTGATTTGACCACAAATCAGTCTTGCTAGAAGTAACTATAACACAAGAACCCCCCTTAGTAACAACTAGACTAAAAAACAAGGTCAATTACAACCACTTATGTAATGGCATAAATAAAGTAGGTCCATAGCACCTCACCCCACTGATGGAACAGACCCCTATGATGAGTTATATACCATTGCTTTATACAAGCACCTGTACAATTGTATTGATTCTGCCATACCTGATAAACCAAAGCAACATCTTCAAGTTAAAACAAATCCCCTTCATGGACAATTGCCATTAATAGGCTATACAACAGGAGAAATAAATTGCTGTCTTAGAGTAGGAAGGAACTGTCTCAAAACTGGAAACACTCCCTCCTCAACTTAAACAAGCAAATAAGTCTCTTAGTAAAGTCCTCCAGAACTAACTATGAATCCAAATTAGCTTCCCTAACTGAAGATAACCACAAGGTGTTCTTTAGTTGCATCCGTACCCTCAAATGTAACCCTCAAACGTATTCAGCGTTCGATGTTTCAATATAGACCCCTCCACCATTTATTACTTATAGTGCTTTGTGCTAAGCATTGCACAATGGAAAATGCAATATATAAATCATATTGAGTATAGTCCTAAGGAACTACAGCAATTACTGGATGAAGATCACAAACTCATCCAAAATTCATAACAAACTATCATAAGACAGGTTCTACTATGCTCTGTGACTGCTATGTAGCATGTCACATATCAAGATGTGTTTAATAAGCCATTCTTGCCTGTTACCTCTATATTGTGAACAAAATAATAAATGGCACACAATAATGGATTCATACATATACAGTGTACATCGAGCTCCTCTTCAGCTGTGCACTAACAAGAAATCATATCCCTGCTATCAGAAAACACACATTTCTTGGATTCCTCACTCATATCACCTCTGTGCTTTAAATTGAGCACTACCCTCACCATTGCTTGCCATGTTTTCTCAAAGATCTCTGGAAAAAGTGGCAGGGAATTGTCACTCAAATCAGATCTCTCATTTACCAGCCTGTGTGCAGTCACAGGCAAGCTAGATAACCGTATTTGTGTGACAGAAAGCACAGAAATGGGCTAGACGTGAATGCATGTATTAACGTCTTCAGTGATAAGTTTAGGTGAGAAACGTGGCAATAAGAATTGACCATGTGTGCTGATCAGTATATATATATATATATATATATATATATATATATATATATATATATATATATATATATATATATATATACACACACACACACACACACACACACACACACACACACACACACACACACACACACACACATAAATGGTGCATAGTAACTCCAGCAAAGGCTAGTTGATGTTGATATCTTAGTTACATCACAAGTGATATAGTGCCATCTCTGGGCACGTACTCTGGGATGGTTGATACCTTTCATAAGATGAACATTGTCACAAACAAATATGAACTGAAAATCTACATGATGTTGTTGTTATTCAGTACTGTCCTTATGTATATTTTGTTTAAGTAATACACAATGCCTTGGTGGCACACAGTGATACCACCTCGGAATAGAACCCATAGAAAAAAAAGAACTTGAACTTCTAAACTGTGTATATTAGATATTAATGCCAAAGAGGAACTGACATTCAAGGGTGTAAACTGAAGTCTACAATGTTGTAGATGACTGGATAATACCTAATTTGACAACTCATTTGTTGCAATATATGGTGTTTAGTTATTGGAATAATGATTTTAGACAAATGTGTTTCTGCTGAAATTTTACCACATAGTTTATTTTTGTAATATCTGCAGTGCTAACTGATGCATGATGAAGCCATGCTTATTTCCATGGATAATTCCAAAGTCTTAGCACATGAATAATTATTTTCTGAGTTTTCCTTTTCCAAATTATGTGAACTGCCAATTCTCTACCATCATTCCTAAAGGCTGGCAGTGCTCCGTGCTAACTGTCGCTTAAAGAATAAGTCACACTACGATTGTAGATCTTGTGTGTGATGAGCTGTTGTTTTCAATGACAACATTACATATTTATGGGATAACACATATTTAGAAAAGGGCCATATGGAGTTTATAGGAGGTGGTCTTCTCCATAGTATCTTGTAGTACAATTTACAGTTGGAATCATTAAAAATACATGCCACTGAAACAATATCACAACATCTTTTAAAAGTTGTATTGCTGTACACTTCATGTTTCCCTAATGTATTATCTTCATAATGTTGGTACCTCATGGAATTGCAAATGTATTTGTTTCACAGCATTCGCATAGAAGTATGTTTTTACTATAATCATTGATATGAACAATTCAGGTGGCAAAGGTCACATTATCAAAACAATAATATTATACTAACATTATCATGTGTAGCAGCCATAATACATTATTATAATGTAACAGTAATATTATACTAACATTATCGTGTGTAGCAGCCATAATACATTATTATAATGTAACAGTAATATTATACTAACATTATCGTGTGTAGCACCCATAATACATCGTTATAATGTAACAGTAATATTATACTATCATTATCACGTGTCGCAGTCATAATACATTATTATAATTTAACAGTAATATTATACCAACATTATCATGTGTAGCAGCCATAATACATTGTTATAATATAGCAATAATATTATACTATTATTATTGTACTGCTTCATAGTTATATATTGATAACATATTTGCAAAGACTGCTGTCTAACCAGGGAAAACTGTGTGTTTTTGAAATGAACAAATAAAAAAAATGTTGTTCTAGCAGTTATTACTTGCATTTCATGGGGGCCGGGCTATCCTTAGGATGTTCTGACATGTCTGAGTTGCAAAAGCTCATGTGGGTTAAATTGTTACATCAAGCACCTCCTCTCTATGTATGCTATTCTATCTGCCTAGTAGTTGTATATATTCTTCTGTGTACATGGGAAATCATTTTGTTTACTTCTGCATTCATAAGTTTTATCCTTTTGTGGGGAGAGATGCATGAGGAGATATTACAGAGCTTGCACTGATATTTTCAGAACTGTTCTGTATGATGATACCTGATGCCTGAATAAAGAATATTTGCTCCCCTTAAGTATATCAGCCTGTAAGCCACCTCCCCCGGTGTGTAGTGTGGTCTGATATAATTTTTTTCTATCACAACAAAGATATGGCTTTAATATCATAAAAAAGGGGTCAGACTCACATAAACCTCTCTTCTTAGATACTGAGAATGAGGTACAGGACCTCCGTCTCTATAGGGTACAGCCCCTATATCCTCACTCAGCAGACAAGCTCTTCCATGACTATGTCTGATTCCAGGCGGCTCATGTTGTGACTGCTATGGGTGACCACAGCTGTAACTACCTGAGTGTCAGACATAGGACCAGTGATATAATTAAAAACACTACTGACAGAGCAAAGGCTGTGGCCTAGGAGCAAAGAGCTACTAGGGGTGATCCTTCAACCAAACCACTACTCACTGAGAGACTGGAGTTCCTATCAACTGTAAGGGATCCAGGCAGCTCAAAAGAGTTCTACAGTGTGATGCTGGATGTTGGGACAGAGTTGGAGAACAACCAGAGGATTTTCACTAGTGATGCTCCATATAAATTAGTTTACTGTTTCTATTATGGTGTCTTATGCTGTATGCTTATAGGGCCTCTATCAACTGAAATATGTGTGACTAGGGACATCTAGCATTGAGGTACAATGACTACTTGCACATGGTATGTGTGTACCTTTTTGTTTTCAGGTGTATATTTATTCTCAAAGATTATCTGCACTTGCATGTGTGGTTGGTTTATTTATGTGTAGGTATTATAATGTACTCATGTTTTCTTCTTCTGTTTTCTTTTGGTGTATTCAGAGGCTGACACCAGCACAGTAGATCTCTTTCCACCTGATGTCAGAAGATCAATAGTCTCTGATGATGATGAAGGTGATGAACAGACATAGTCTGCAGTTTCAGAGGGTATGTCTGATATGAAATTGTGGCTCCCACATCCCCTACCCACAGTATGGACACACTCATTATGCCTACACATACACATGACACAGACCCATCTGTGAGTGGATAGGTTGATGGGGACATGGTCAGCCAGGATAGTGTGGTTACCACAGTTGTACAGCTGGCAGAATCTCCCCTAGTCTTTGCAGGGGTGTCAGTAGTTTTGCTGATAAAAGATATGCTTACTGCCCTCCTCTTGATGTTGGTGTGTCAGTATCTGCCACCCAACAGGCCCATTGTTGAGGCACAGGCAAGTTCCACCAAGGCCTTGAAAGAGATAGTGGGATTACTGCATGTTGTACATTCTGATGTGTAGACTTCTTGGACAGGGTGAATTACATGCTGGAATGTGGAGTGTCTGTAATGCAACATCTGCTCCCAGACAGAGCTATCAGAGATGGTTGTGACGGCTCCTAGACAGGGTTATCAGTTATGGTTGTTATGGCTCCCAGACAGGGTTATCAGTGATGGTTGTTATGGCTCCCAGACAGGATTATCAGTGATGGTTGTGATGGATCCCAGACAGGGTTATCAGTGATGGTTGTGATGGCTCCCAGACAGGGTTATCAGTAATGGTTGTGATTGCTCCCAGATAGGGTTTGATGGTTGTGACGGCTCCCAGACAGGGTTATCAGTGATGGTTGTGATGGCTCCCAGACAGGGTTATCAGTGATGGTTGTGATGGCTCCCAGACAGGGTTATCAGTGATGACTGTGACAGATCCCAGACAAGGTTATCAGTGATGGTTGTGACGGCTCCCAGACAGGGTTATCAGTGATGGCTGTGATGGCTTCTAGACAGGGTTGGCCACATGATCATGGTCATGGGCATTATCATGATGCCAACTCATCCAGCAGACATCGTTCACATTCAGGTAGCACTCCAACTTTTATCCAGGGTCATGGAACTAGTAGAGCAACTCATCTCAGAGGTAGCACACATGGTCTGGGTGACTACAACAAAATTGATCCGCTTCCTTGCATGGATCGCATCTGTCCAGGATGCCATGGCATAGTGGTAAAGCAAATGTCGTGGCCATGTTCCTGCACACCCAAACACACAGTACACCTCACATTAATCATAACACCTCACACACACACACACACACACACACACACACACACACACACACACACACACACACACACACACACACACACACAAACTGTGCAAATGATGATGCTGACTGCGTTCTGCCCTTTGTACAATCTGTGATTTAGGGTTGCATATGTCTGGTGCACAGAGTGGCCCACTAATGCTTGTGTTTCATTAGGATATGTACTCATTTTCAATTTTTGTTTAGTCCATTTAACTTTAGTAGTGCTATTAGTTGTAGTAGTCATAAGTAGTAGTAGTAGTAGTTTTACTAGTAGTAAGAGTTGTGTTACGTATGTAGTACAGCTTTCTCAGTCCCTTGTGCAGATGATACTGAGATTGCCCTGATCCCCTTCCAAGGTGTCTGACTTGGGCTGCTTACACATAGTGAGCATGCAGTGTATGTGTTTAGTAAATACATTTATTCTTTTGTACTGTAAGATTCCAATTTATCATTTTTGTCTTAATTATCTTTCTTATGTGGTCATAAGGTTGAATGTATCACAGTTGTTTCATTTGTACTTGCTGCATTTATCAGTCCATTGTTATGACATACTATACTATCTGTTCATTACAGTTTCATCACTTACCTTTGTTACTGCTGCTGAGAAATCATAACCTGAGGTTGCTTATCTCTGATACCCACAGAAGCCATCCATTGCATGGGTAAGCAAAACCTAGTTTATTTGTATGCATTGATGTTGCTGTTTGTATCTGCTTACATCTTTTATTTAATTAAGTAGTGAGTGTATGTGCTATTCACTGTGTCTTAGCCAGTGTCATTGCATGTTGTGCATGCCTCTGTCTGCCACAATTGTCTCCAGCTGCAAGTTCCTCATCTGACCTATCATCATTGTCAGCTGGCCCTACCTATGGTGCTGGGAAGAGTGGCTCCTGTCCTGGATCACCCTGCTGCAACTGATTTCTATGTATAATGTTATGTAAGACATCACACACAGTCAATATTTTGGCAGAGGAGGCAGGGTCATATTGCAGGGGACCTCTGGATGTAGCTAGACAGCAGAACCTTGATTTAAACAGAACAAATACAAATATGATATTTCTAGCCTGCGCATGTGCAGTGTTGCAACTTTGATCAGTGGGGTTATGTGACTTTCTCATAGGAGTTATGAGCCAAGATACAAGTGCATCCTCTGCATCCCCTGCCAGATGTTCTTGTGGGAAGTTGCCTTTTGAAAACCATAGGTACAGGTCATAGTTATGCTATATGTGGGAGTTATTGAAACTGCCTGAGTGACCTGCATATGCATTATAGATGATACCTTGTGCATTAGAGACCATCTGACAGTTGATGGAGTAATAGCCTTTTCTGTTCACATATCTCTTTTGCAGTTCATCAGGTAGGACTTTTATTCCAAAGTGGGTACCGTCTATAGCCCCCAGTACTTCAGGATAAATGTACTGTGGCATAGAAATTTTGCATGGTGGTAACTCTGTTCTCTGACATACCTTACAACCAGATATGCTCCCCAACATGTTCCAGCATTGCATTAAGGAGTTGGTGGAGTATTCTTAAGGCAGAGGTGTGGGACACCTTCATCGACTCCCCTGTAGGTTATTAAAAAGACTCTGTAGCTAGTATATGTAAAGCTACACATGCCTTAGCTTCCATGGGCTAATTTCTCTCCCACGGGGCCCTTAGGTGAGGACAACAGATGTTCACGACTTACTGTATATAATCCTTGTCTACCCAGTAGCATTCTGGTATTTTAATTTCATGTAGTCCACGGTAGGTCAAACGTAGTCTAAACACCCTACACTTTCAAGTTCGAGGTATGGCAGCAGAAGCAACGTCACCTTGTATGAAAGCCTATTGTTGACATAGGTTTAGTATGGCTAAAGCAACCTCTAACATTTTTTTAAGTTCTTCTGTGGCTGTATTCCAGAATATACTGGAATTCAGAGCTAAAGCGAACACTATGCGTTCATGACATTCATGCTTGTTTTATTCATTTCTTAATTGTTCCACCTTGATTTTTTTGGTTCATTATCATACAGCACAGCTTATTGTATGGTCATTAATATATTTGGCAGATAACCGTTGTTTTTCAGCAGGGCACAATGTGTACTGCTGTTTACTGAATTACAAAATCCTTACTCAATGAGCTTAGCATGACAAACAGGCATTCATGAATCTGATCCTGTGTCTTTGTTTCATCTATATCCATCAGAAAACCCATATGGACTACCTCACTCAGACAGCTGTACGTTGTAGTGGAAGCAAGTCACAAAATGTTGACAATGAAAACTAGCAAAGATGTGTGTTTTTTCATATAGATATGTTACTTTTGTTTCAGTGGTTTCAATAAACTATGTTGCGGCTCTCTTTACATTCATTTTTAAAGAAATTCAATTTGGCTAGCCAAATGCATAGGCATTGTTTATTAAAACTAGTTGTTTATGTCAGTTAAGGAAAGACAGGCATACAAGACAGTATCTTCTAAGACAATTATCTAAATGTCTTGATGCACAAACGGGAAAATAGTAGTTTAAGAAAATCAGACTGAATAGTCATGTAGAAATGTGACAAGACATATTAATCGGGAGAAATGGCTTTCATTCTAAGCAATGACTTATCCTAAGCTTCATGCACCTAAATCTCTTCTAATAAACTCCTTTAACCTCTTTCTCTACTTATCCTAATCCTTAGGCTTTCACTGCAGATGAAAATTGTATTTAGTTAGATTATGTATTAACTTGGCTGTAGCACCATAGCTATTCTATGTTGTACTGTATGTAGTGTTTTGTCTCTACTCTGCTAAACTGTAAGACTCCAAGAACTGTTAAAGTACTCAAATGCTTTGATATGGCGTGTAGTAGTTAAGATGCATTTGTCTGGAGCTTTTCTCCCAGGGCCTCTGCTGAAAATGGACACTGTTGTCAGTCTGGACTATCTCGGTAAACAAATGTTAAATAAATAAATAAAATAAATAAATTGTGGGCCTATGAATCTATTACATCCTGCATAAGGGGGCATCAAAGGGTAGTGAAATGTAGTTTTTCAGAAATGGAACGATAGCAGAAAAAAAGAAATAATTGTAATTAAAGAAGATAAATGCTGAAAATAAATATTTTTAAACTGTGTATAGGACAGTCAATTCTGTCAAGAAGGGGAAATTATATTTTTCAAAATGCATATGAGTGTAAACACAAATAAATGACTTAGAATAAAATAAGATGGGCTCAAAAAGTATGGTGAAAACTGCTAACTGAATACGTCTGTTCAATATTTAAGAAGAAATAGAAGAAAGTTTTAACAATGGGCCACATGCAATTCACCTTAGAATTCTGAATACCACCAACTAACCCTTTTCAACAAATAACTGGAAGAGGATAAGGGCACTAGAGAATGTAGGTCAAAAAGTATGATTCCTTTCATTAATGCAAGAGCAAATGGAGGGGTCTAACTACTGAATTCTTGCCGTGGCCTTAATTGTTACGAAAAGCACAATATCAGTGTTGAATCAAATAATTTTAAATACCTGGAAGTGTTTGGGGTACAGTATACAATATGACATATAGACTTATAATGTGGTGGTCATGCTAAAACTTTAATACAGTTAATGGGCTTGATTAATAGTTTACTGGATGAAAATAATGCTATGGCTAGGACAAATAGAACAAGAGGTACATAGTTACTAAAAAAATAGAAAGAAAATTAGAGTAGGTACCAGAGTTTTTATAAGGGAAAAACACTGGCTAGGGAATAGGACATAGAGTTTCAGAGTAAATGAAATACTTTCATGTGAAAGGACAGTAAAAGGTGTGGTGACACATGGATTAAACAAGTGCCAATTCTTTTTCAATATATTTATATGTAATAATACAGGTCTAGAAGAAAATGTTTGCATTTTTGCTAATGCAAATTATTTATCAGGGCTGATACTCAAGAACTTTGTTTATTTATTTATTTATTGCTCCTGCTCCCTGCAGCTGTCCATCAGCTGCTAACAGCTCCTCTCCTCATTTACTGGACTTGCCTTAGATTCTCCTGGCTCAAACTGACCCATGTCCAAGGCCAGTGAGGAGAGCAAAAACGCTGCCGGTGAAGCATTGTATTACTGCTGTTGCTGTTGCTGCTAGGGTGGGGGTAGGTCCTGATCCTCTCCCAACCAGCCTTATGACTTTTGCAGTTGCTGCCTGCAGGATATGCAGTACATTTCCACTTATATACAACCTTCCAACCAACTTGCAGTTTGGAGCTTGGTCAGCTCTTAATTCTGCAACTGCAATGATCCTAGAAACCTTCTTCTTTCCAGGATGGGGGAGCTGGCATCAGCCAGTCACACCAGTTCCCCTATCATTCAGTCCCTCTAGCACCCATGCACTAGTCTACCTGGGTCATCTAGGGTGCAGTAAGGACACTCAAGAATGTGTTGATAGAATAAGAGACTTTTAAAAAATGTAGGACTGGATTAATGCATGGAATTTAACTTGCATTCATTATCACATTTTTTGCTCCTATTCCCAAATGCAACATCAGTTTTTACCTCACTCTGTATCATACAACATTGCCAGAGAAGGGGGTGGGGCTAGATATGATCCATCGAGTGCAGTTGTCACCCTGTGAAAGCAGAGAATGTTTTAGATGGACCTAATGCCATATGCGTATTGGTCAAAAAGTGTGTCACAATCCCCACGATGACTAACTAGAATAAATGAAGACTTCTGCACTTTCAAAACACTTGGCTGGAGTGCCTTTCCATGCTTTTTTCATTTAATTATGCATTTCCTGTATAACTATGACTCTAAATGTAACTATAAAGTTATGTAGATCTTAGGCCATAAAGAGAAGATTACAAGTAACAGGAATGCGGTGCTGTCTATTGCTCTACGATATACTCAGCTTGGAAGATGCATTTGGGGTCCTTTGTATATTTTATTGAGGCAAAGAGAAATGAGCAAATACAAAAAAAAATCAGCAAAAATACTGTTTACAGTGGAAGAGCTGTCATATCAGAAAGATTGCATATATTAAGTATGTTTCCCTTAAAATATTTTAATATTATAAATAAGGATAATTCAGGGTTTGTTCCAGCAGGACATTGGTGAATCCAGAAAATGCCCTGCTAAATGACATAGCTGAATCACAGGAGGGGTAAGACAGTGCAAAGTAATATAAAGCAGCCATAAGGATGAGGTATAAAGTTAACACAGATGCTTGTATATACATTTTAAGATGTAAGGGGCTTCTAGCAAACTGGATGGTCAATTAAGTTACTTGTTGATGGGTTAACTAATGATCAGCAGGTTTTTGCTGTGAATCACCAAACTGAAAAACCATGGCCATTATAAATGCTGAAAAATAATGCTCAAAACACATAAAGGAGAAAAGGTTTGCTTTACACGTTTTTTGAAAGGAGCAAACCCCCTTCACATCCCCTGAAGTTATAGACCAAATCCATGGTCTCACCAAATTGAAGAAGGGAGAAATCCTTGAAAAGAAGGGAACCATTGCCAATGCAAACTTAGAAATCCCAGTGGCAATGATTTCCAATGGAAAATTGTGATCAGTGTTTATGTTCCTTGCCTTCTTTTACTGTGCACAGTTGACATTTAAGGAATTTCACCTTAAACACTTGTAGGAGGACTGTATGGGGCATGTAATGTATATTCATTAGACATGTGGCCATTTAGTAGCAATGGTTTTCTCTTGTTGTTAGTTCAGTTGTACAGATTTCTGAGTAGTAGATGCTCACCTGTGAATACAGTCATCTACCAATTAAAATCCATTATCATGTTAAATATGGAGACCTATAAATCAGTGCCTCTTCTAGTGACATGCCAGTTATCCAGTTAAACATCTTTACAGAAGCTGTGTACAAGTTCATTTAATTTTTACAGGTATGCTAATACTAAAATGCTGGTGATTTTAGTAATGCAGAGTTACACTAATAGTGGATGAAGACTGAATTCTCGAGTGTCATTTGCCCAAGGTTATTGGAGCTCCTCCATAGGCAATCAGTTTTGACCAGCTGTGCCAGCAGTGATGGCACATTCAGAGGTAATTTACCCTTTCTTCAAGTTGTTGCAATTATAGAGTTTATATATATATATATATATATATATATATACATGTATATATATATATATATATATATATATATATATATATATATATTTATGCCTGGCATACAGGGCATTGTCAAACCCCACTCTGATGGACCTCCTGCATATCCACAAAACAAACAGTACCATAATTACCCATTCTAAAGACTTAAACCTTGCCTGTGATATAAATAGGACCTGCTGGAGAGATAGGTATGTATCCCAGAGACTACTCTGTCTATGGAAAAGGCTCCCCATCCATGTGAAGCAGAGTTTCTCCCTAACCCAATTCAAATGCAACTTGGACAATTGGATGGGAAACCGGAAATTCTTCCCTGGTTTGCCATCTATGTCTCTAATGCAAACAGGTAACATGTAAATGGTTCATCTCTCAGGCCCATGCTTACACTTATCAAGGGTATCAGAACTTGCCAGAGATTTGGAATGCATGGCTAGGCTTAAAAAGGCCCTTGTGGTCGTTAGCCTAGGAAACACCTATGAACCTATGAACCTATCATCTGAAATATACAGCACATGCATAGTAACTCTGATAGAAAATAACCTTAGAAAATATTTAGACACACAGACACATACAGATGTAATCAGACATACATATACAGTATACACACACACACACACACACACACATTCACACACACACGCACACACGCACACACACACACACACACACACACACACACACACACACACACACACACTCATGCAGCTCTTTAATTAGGTACAGATATTCACTGATATTTGCCAATACGTAAATATACAACATTTTAAATATTCTACTATAAATAAACAAGGAAAGGGACTCCTTAAAAAAGAAACAAACAAAAACATCCTTTAAAATACAATAAAACAGAAGCCATTTTTTCTAAGTGCCATAATTTCTGCTAGGCAGGACATTATTTGGAAGTAATGGACTTTCCGGGGTGGAAGCTGCCTGCTGTGCTGTTCCTCACAACACCTTTAGACAGTCCATTATTTCTCTATACTGCCCACTCTACCATGCATTATTGCTTGCATATTCATTGTTTATATATGCTGAAAGGGATAAGTATAAAACTTTAAATTCTGACATAGGGGTAATGATGGTGGTGGTAGAACACTTGACTGACAATCCTGGTAAATAATGTTAAGGAGTGCAAAATGCTTAGTATTTAATGAGGGGTAACTATAGAAAGAGTCAATATTTCTCTAAGGTAAAGTGACTGCAGAGCTGATTATATTAAAACTGTGCAGGGGTGAAGACACTGCATTGGAGAGACAATTCAGATTCTGTTTTAAACTTTTGTTTTATGCAGAAGCAAAATTCATGATGGGGTTCAAGAAGTGTCATAGATAATGACTTTTAAGTTAAAATTTATATAATATTTACAAGAAAAACACAACAGTTAATAGCAAAAGAAATACACATACCTCTATCTTGACTGTTATACCCTATGTAAAAAAGAAAACAATACATTTAATGGAAAAATAACTATTTAAAGGGATGTAATGCTTTTGTCACTATTTAGTAATCCATCTAAGCAAATTCCACCTTATTTTATGCTTTGTAACTTTAGAAAATGAAAACTGAAAACATTACTTCCCTCTGTAAAATGTTAATGCATTTTTACATCTTTGCACAATGAGAAGGCTGTGGCATCAGAGTATAAAACATGGGCAAGATGACATCTTCTTATAGTGCCTTTCTGCATTTCACCAGTAAGAAATAATTGGCGGTTCTGCCAGCTAGAATATGTATGGAAAATAGTGTGACTCTATCTCAGTCCTCAGACAAAGCTGCTTAAATGTATATTATCTGTACATTCTTGTTTAAGGCAGTTTGCATCCCACAGTGATGTACATTAGCAAGCAGAACTGTAATGGAGTAACAGGAACATCAAATAGCAACTTATGAGTGTTTGCACTGAAACAGAAAGTAATTTAATTGATGTAGATCAGAATTGGCAGCTATATAAATGTGATAACCAGTTACAGTTACATACCTCTCAATCTCTAAGGAATGTGGACAAAGCCATAAATGATAAGGGAACAAAGACCCAAAAATATGTACAGATTTTAATTATTGGTCTTATAAACTTAGAAAGTTGTTAGAATAATAGGATTTGTGGTAGCATGCATTTTTTGAAGGATATGAAGTCTAAAACTCAAATGTATGTCATTATTTAGTGACTTCAGTACTTAGGGGTTTGATAAAAAAAAATTATGAGGAACTGACCAAAAATATTAGGCAAACATCTGGACAATTGAGAGATACGAAGTTAGGGTTGCAGATCAGAAAAATAGCTACTGATATTGCATGACTTGCACACTAATCCTGTTTGAATACTATGAGAGAGATGCATGAAAATTTTGAGGTGGCTGTCTGCATACAAAACAAATACAAGCTTTAAAGCTTTCAGCAAAGAGCATCCTTTGCCTCTTTTTGCAGTTCATAACAGGTTATTTTATCATGAAATATCCAAATATGTTTGAAGATTCGTTTTTATTAGCCAAGTTGTTATTACTACAACTAGAACTATCTGTGGATCCTTATTCCATACTGCTCTAGTTTCAGCTTACAAGTATTGATATTTCACAAAATTATGTCTTTCAGATTGTAAGACACTGTACTCAGTGGGTGTAGCAATTTTAACAAGCCATGCTATTTATTTTTCCTTGAACTACAGCATCTGTTTACTTCTACCTTCTTAGTTGCTCATATGTGATGATACCATGTAATCATGTCTTCGTCATTTTCAAAGATGCTTTGCAGTTCATGTTTCCAATGTCTCTCAGCTGCTTCTAAGTTGTAATATTTACAGAGTCTTCAGTGTAACAGCCTTAAATAACAGAGATCACCAACGGGTTTGGTAAATCTTCTTTACATCCAGAAATCCTTTATATCACAAAAAGTGATTCACAGGATGTACAAGTACAAAAAAACACAACAGAGATTCGGGGAGATATCTGTCCCCACCGTTAAGGTAGAGGACTTACTTCACTTCCTTGTTATTTGTGAAAAAGGAAAAATAAAAACACTTAAACATTATAATATTAAACAACAGTAATAAACAGTCCAACATTTCTGATGTTAATTCCTTTTCTATGACAGTACTGATGAAACAAACCCAAACAGTCTTGGTCACCAGAATAACTCAGCTTTAATTTATGATAAGTGCTTTCATCTCTCAACTTGACTTCATCGGATCAATTTTTTTAATAACAGCTTTAAACCACAGAAAACTAATGTATGTATATATATATATATATATATATATATATATATATATATATACACACACACACATATACAAATATATAGATAGCACAAAGGATCATACATCATGATTGACAACCTTTTACACTGTAATGAACCTAGCCTACAAGTAAAAGCAAGCTGATGTAACACAGGTCAGGTTTTTACTATCCAAACTAAAATAAGAAACAGAAAGAGTACTAAAAAAAAGACCAAATAGATTGGAGTGCAGAACAATTCTGACACATTGTTATGTCTTTCAGTATATCGACTTTCAGCTATGAATATATTACAACCTGCAACAAGATGTGAAACTTTTTTCTAGTTCTGTACTGCAAAACCTGCATTTGTTAGTATCTTCTAACTTTTCTATGGATTTTGTGAACCATTGGCTACATATTCTGCTATCTTGGGCTGCCAATATTAAGCTTTCATTATTTGGTTTAAATTCATTTCACTTTTTAATTTCTCCAAATCTTTTGGGTTTCTAATACCATGACAGCAATGGACCCTACTCCTAAGTCAAAGTACAATTAAAGTTCATGAAATTAGTATTGTTTCACTCTTTGATGTCAGCCAGAAGTGCTCTTTGAAGCACACGCAACGTGCCCAGTAATGACTCCTTCCGCAGTTCGTACAAAGTTACATGTATTGGTAACATCTCTAAATATGATTGTTCATAGGGTCATAGGTTCATAGGTGTGTACTAGGCTAATGGCCCTGGAGCATATATAAACCTAGCCCAAGAAGATTCCCTGGCATCATGCCACCCAAAGTTAATTCCCAATGCCCCTGTCAAGCAAGGCCACTGAAGTGATCCCCGGGGTGAACTTCCTATTGCCCATCCACTCATCAAGATTTCTCTTAAAGAGGGCCAGTGAAGTGCTCTCCTTAATGTAAATGGGAAGTTTGTTCCAGAGTATGGGAAGTCGTTTTATCCCATCTATCTTTCTTAGTTTTTTTGTTGATCTATTCCCTCTTCTGTAGCCTTCTAACAGTGACACTTCTTGTGTTAATTGCTTTATAATTTTCTCTATTCAATACTTCCATGATGGTATTCAATTTCTTCCCTTCCTTTCCCTCACTACCATGTGTTCTTGTGGTAGAACTTTATCAGTTATTCGTTTAGCTTCTCAGTAATATATCCTGTTTATTTCTGTTATATCGAATGGATCTCTGTGGACAGTCCTAATTACTGCGTTCATTTATTTTATCAAACTTCTGACTTTTGGGATTTTATTGACCTTTTGCAGTCTATTTCTTTCATTGATCTTAATATATCTATATCTATTAAATCAAGCAACTCTTCAACTCTTCTCTTAGCTCATTTTCTTCCAAACTGAGGGCACATCCCTTGCTTTCAATTTCCTGCAGGCATTCTATAGAAAGTTCTAGAGCATCTTCCTGTGGCACCTTCTCTTCAATTTTGTCTTGTGCCATCTGTTGCTGTGTCATATGCGAACTCACTGGCCTATTACTCCTCAACATTGACTGCATCAGAGTTTCAATGGTTTACTGTTCCTTCCCTTGATTTCTGGCTTCAAGTGAATGTTTATACTGGTTTACTGTGGAAGGCTCCAAAAATATCTTGAAATGGTACTTGACCAGTTACTTCCTGTTCCATAGGTTTTCCCTTAATTTGGATATCCATTGCTCTATCCTGTTGTGGTAATTTCTGCATTAGATTTTCTACACTGAATCCTTCACCTTGCAGGGACTCCATAACCTCAATTTTGTATTTCTTTAACTTCTCCATTACTAATCTCCTTTTCTACTTTTCCTATTTGTCTTCCTATTTTTGTATTGTAAAGTTTTCCATATCCGGATTCCTTTGCCTGTATTTCTCTTCAAATATCTTTGGTGCTGCTCTTTTTGTATTGGTTAGTTTTGCTTTCTCCTTTGCATAAATAGTACACCATATTAAATATCACCAAAGGATGAGCAAGCCTGGAACACAGTGTCACAAGAACTCCACCAGGATAAACAAAAACCTTTTATTGAGCGCTTTCATCAGATTGTAACCAAAGACTTCATCAGAATACAACAAAACTTAATACACTCTTTTTAGGTATACTAAAACCTTAACCTTTGGTTGCAACCTGATGAAAGCGTTCAGTAAAGGGTTTTTGATTATCCTGGTGGAGTTCTTGTGACACTGTGTTCCAGGCTTGCTCATCCTTTGGTGGTATTAGTCTTTTTCGTTTTGGTTCCTGGTCTGTTTGTTGGTGGTTCTTGCTTGTGAATGGATTCTTGGGTATTGACCCTGTGATTAAATGCAGGAAACTGGAGATGGAAAATTTATATTTTGTGGAGTGCATCAGGAGCAAGGTGGTGCCAAAAGGGCTATGACTTTGGATGTTTCCAACAGGGCTAATAGCTGATTCACCTATGCACAAAGAACTGTTGGATTTGTTTAATCGTCAGGGGGTTATACTTATGGAAACTTTTATTAAGTTTAACAACAGATCTGTAGAGACTCTGCAGGCAGAGATTGTTGAACTTGACAAAGTTCTGCATAATGATTTGTTGTTTGACCTCTCTTTTCAAGTTTACAAGGATGTCTTTTTGACAACTAAACAAATAGTTGCTGAGGTTAAAACCCAAAAAGAAAAAAAGTTAAAAAGGGACAAGGAAGCTTACATTTCAGGTACTGCATATCCTAGACATCCTAATCCAGCCTCTAATGCTGTCCATCAATCTAATCTAGCCAATAGGGGTGATGAGGAAGCCCTTCTATCAAATATGGTTTATTTCAGCGTATGCTCTATCATTTAGTGAAACAACAAAGTTTTTGTTATCCGCATATTCTGCGTTCCTTGTTTGTTCAAGCTGACAGGATTTTAGCCGAAGGGCTTACGATTCAGTGGAGCGTACTCTTTATTCTCTGGTTTTACAACAAGGCTCCTGTCATCAGTTATGTGTACACCTTGAGCATTGGATTATTCAGGCGTTTTGAGCAATATTAACTAGTTAATGAAACGTTTTGAGCCTCATTCTCATTTAAATTGGGACATACATTTTGCTGCTCCGTTTTGGGATTTGTTGTAATATATATATATATATATATATATATATATATATATATATACACATGCTTGTACAGTGCATTGGTGTATGATTCGGCAGTCATGCAGCTATTTTCCATTGGCATGGGTCTGGAGAAGTTAGCCACCTCTGTTTTTAGAAGCCCAAGGTCAGCTTTAGAAAAGTTTTTCAGGGTGGTCACCTTGGGAGGTGTAGGTGAGATGGAGATTTCCATGGTGATCAGCTTGTGGTTAGATTTAACCAGGGAGGCATTGACTATAGGTGTGAAGCAATACTCTCCCATGTTGGTGATAATGAAGTCGAGGATGTTGCTTACTCTAGTGGGGGTCAGAATGGGCTGGCCCAGGGCATTGGAACTGATAAATTCCAGAAAGTGTTGGGCCTGTACAATGGTACTTGAATAGTTTTCCCACTTGATGGAAGGGTAGTTGAAGTCACCCAGTATGAGAGTATTGGGTTGGACCTTGATAAATTCTAAAGTGCTTAGGGACTTGGAGTGAGAGTCTAGGGACATGTTTGGGGTTTTGTAGCAGGCTATGACTTGTATCACTGTCTTACCCACTGTTAGTTATACCTGAGGTATCTGGGATGCATTATGCTGGGCTACCAGTCTAAAGATGTACGTATCCTTAAGAATATGGAGACACCATCGCCTTAGTAGCTTCCGGCCATATTCTGGGGTTGAAAGGTATTGAATGAGTTGTAACCTGGGAGTGCAGATGTGCTTACTGCCTCTTTAAACCAGGTTTCAGTTTCAGCACAGATGTCAACATTCTCCATTTTGAGGAGAGCTTCCACAAGTGCATCTTGAGATTTAGACTTAAAGTATTGAGCATAGCCCTTAGATTGCAGTTGTTTGGTCTTTGGTACACTGCCTAAAAAAAGCACTGTAGGGGTGGCAAGAGCCAGTACCTGGAATCCCAGGGGTGACAGATGCATGCCATCTCTGGCAAAGCATCGAGGTCTGTTGTTCATGTCGTCCCAGGCAGACAGATACTGGATCCCCTTAGAATGACACCAGAAATGTTGTCAATTGCTGAAGCCACTCATTCTCTGCTCGTACTGTGGTATCTTTCTGGGTGACAGTAGAATACTGCTCAGGGCTAGGGTCATACCTGCCTGGGCCACATAATCCGAGAGTTTCATCACATCTCTTTTCATGTAGTCCAGAGAGGTACATCTCAGGTCATTCACACCCACATGGACAATGACTGAGTCATATTTGTACTTGTTGTGGAGTGACCAGTGTTATGTGGCGGATCCTTGCACCTAATAGACAACTGACTGTCACCTTCTCCTTGTTCAGCCTAGTGAGAGTGACATCAGTGTGCCTCACAATTGAGTCTCCTATGATTAGTATATTGGGGAAAGTGTTTTGCCTTAAGTGCTTAGGTTGAGGGGTGCACTGTGGTGGTGAGCTATGTGTTCTGGGGTTGGTGTTGTGTTGGTTGAGTGCATTTCTGTCTCGGGGGTCTCTGTTGTTTGGGTAAATTTTTATTGAGATCCTCTGTGAAGTTGGCTGTATTGTTTGTGTTTCTGAGTGTGGGTTGTGATGGTTGGTATTTTAAAGGGCTGTGTGTTCTATGTAGTGAATTACAGGTGATGACCTTCTCCTCTTGACCAGTGATATAAGTGCATCTCTTACATGTATGAGTGTTGGGAGGTAAGAGGAGATGGTTGTCTGTGTACATTAGACAGTTGCCACACTGTCTCAGAATGCCCAAGTGCACCAGGTTAGCAGGAGAAAGTACAGAAAATTGCCCTACAATCATACCAGGAAGGGTGTTCAGAACTAATAAGTACTGGTGCTGTTAAGGCGTAGGAAGAACTAGTGCTGACAGCACCTAAGTGTGCTACATTAAATGCTACAAAAGCCTGTTAAAGTGTTAGCCAATTAGGCAAATTGAAGTGCAAGAAGTAAAAGAACAAGCACGTTCTATGGGAAAAATTGAAGAGCAGACTTTCTGGTATCAGTAATAGTTTACCTCAGCTCAGTGCCACTGCGGTAAATGTGCCAACACAGGCTTTTAAACCAGAAAGTTGAAAGGGATGGAGAAACTGCCCAAACAGCCAATAAACTACAATTTCTGGACCAGAAACCACTCCTCTTGTGGTAGATAGGCTACTTAGTGCTTACCACCCCCACTGATAAGCTTGAACGCTTCCCTCCAACACAGAAAGATCTGGGAGGCTCAAAAACGTACAGAACAGTCCTGGATACAGCAAATCAGTATCTGGACTAGACCAGTTACAGGAAAGGTGGAAAACAAGCTTAGAACTTTTTTTTGTTTTTTGTTTTGGCAGAAAAGCAGTTAAAACAGTAGCAAAACCCCTTTAAATGCAGTATAAGCTAGCACACTTCAGTGTGCAGCAATATTAAGGCAGATACAGTTTAAATAAATGCAGATAAATTAAAAATGACAAAGAACAAGTGCAGAGAGCAGTAAACTATGAAAAAATCAAAATGGAGGCAGAGTATCTCTTTCTCCTTCCTGTTGCTCTTGTAGTCTGCAGGATGCCAAAACTGGATCTGTGGAGCTTAAACAAGTGCAAACCCGGGCTTTTAAACCAGAAAGTTGAAAGGGATGGAAAAACTGACCAAACAGCCAATAAACTATAATTTCTGGGCCAAAAAACCACTCCTCTTGCTGTAGATAGGCTACCTAATGCTTACCACAACCACTGGTAAGCTAGAAGGCTTCCCTCCAACACAGAAAGGTCTGTGTGTGGGGGGGGGGGCTCAGAAACTTACAAAACAGTCCTGGAGACTGCAAATTTGTATCTGGACTAGACTAGTTACAGGAGAGGTGGGAAACAAGCTTAGAACTTTTTTTTTTTGCAGAAAAGCAGTTAAAACAGTAGCAAAACACTTTAAATTCAGTACAAGCTAGCACACTTGAGTGTGTAGCAATATTAAGGCAAATGCACTTTAAATAAATGCAGATAAATTAAAAACAAGTGCAGAGAGCAGTAAATTATGAAAAAAATCAAAATGGAGGCACTTAGAATATCTCTTTCTCCTTCTTGTTGCTCTTGTAGTGTGTAGGATGCCAAAACTGGATACGTGGAGCTTAAATAAGTGCAAACCCATGCAAACACTGGCTTTTAAACCAGAAAGTTGAAAGGGATGGAAAAACTGCCCAAACGACCAATAAACTATACTTTCTGGTCCTGAAACCACTCCTCTTGTTGTAGATAGGTTACCTAATGCTTACCACAACCACTGGTAAGCTATAAGGTTCCCTCCAACACAGAAAGGTCTTGGGGGGGGCTCAGAAACTTACAAAACAGTCCTGGAGACAGCAAATTTGTATTGTTTGTGTTTCTAAGTGTGGGTTGTGATGGTTGGTATTTTAGAGGGCTGTGTGTTCTATGTAGTGAATTACAGGTGATGGCCTTCTCTCTTGACCAGTGATATGAGTGGGGCTCAGAAACTTACAAAACAGTCCTGGAGACAGCAAATTTGTATCTAGACTAGACTAGTTACAGGAAAAGTGGGAAACAAGCTTAGAACTTTTTTTTTGTTTTGTTTTGTGTGTTTTTTTTTTTTTTGTTGCAGAAAAGCAGTTAAAACAGTAGCAAAACACTTTAAATGCAGTACAAGCTGGCACACTTGAGTGTGTAGCGATATTAAGGCAAATAAAGTTTAAATAAATGCAGATAAATTAAAAACAACAAGTGCAGAGTGCAGTAAATTATGAAAAAAATCAAAATGGAGGCACTTAGAGTATCTCTTTCTCCTTCTTGTTGCTCTTGTAGTGTGTAGGATGACAAAACTGGATATGTGGAGCTTAAAGAAGTGCAAACTCATGCAAACACTGGCTTTTAAACCAGAAAGTTGAAAGGGATGACAAAACTGCCCAAACAGCCAATAAACTACAATTTCTGAGCCAGAAACCACTCCTCTTGTGGTAGATAGGCTACCTAGTGCTTACCAGTCCCAATGATAAGCTAAAAGGCTTCCCGCCAACACAGGAAGGTCTGGGGGGCTGAGAAATGTACAAATCAGTCCTAGATACAGCAAGTCTGTATCTGGACTAGACTAGTTACAGGAAAAGTGGGAGACACGCTTAGAACTTTTTTTTATTTTGCAGAAAAGCAGTTAAAACAGTAGCAGAAACACTTTAAATCCAGTACAAGCTAGCACACTTGAGTGTATAGCAATATTAAGGCAAATAAGTTTAAATAAATGCAGATAAATTAAAATGAGAAAAAAACAAGTGCAGAGAGCAGTGAATTATGAAAACTCAAAATGGAGGCACTTAGAATATCTCTTTTTTTTCCTATTGCTCTTGAAGTCTGCAGGACACCAAAACTGAATCTGTTGAGCTTAAATAACACTTAAAATATAAACAGAATAAAAACAGCAGTAATAAATGCAGCAGACCAGATGCAATTGAACACTTTAGAGGGCAAGTAGCAGAAAAACCAAGATGAAATAATAGAGTTGGAGGAGGAAACACAAATATTGTAAAAGCAGCAACCAGCTGAATAAAGTTTTTTTAAGTAAAGAGGAAAGGGAGAAAGGAGGAACAGAAGATAATTCAAGGTTAAGAAACTAAGGGGGTTGGCCTTCTCAAGTGTTCTTTCTGTATTAGGTAGAATGAGCTTAGAACTTTTTTTGCAGAAAAGCAGTTTAAACAGTAGTAAAACACTTTAAATGCAGTACAAGCTAGCACGCTTGAGCGTGTAGCAATATTAAGGCAAATACAGTTTAAGCAAATGCAGATAAATTAAAAACGACAAAACAGCAAGTGCAGAGAGACGTAAATTATGATAAAATCAGAATGGAGGCACTTAGAGTATCTCTTTCTCCTTCTTGTTGCTCTTGTAGTGTGCAGGATGCCAAAACTGGATACGTGGAGCTTAAAGAAGCGCAAACCCATGCAAACACTGGCTTTTAAACCAGAAAGTTGAAAGGGATGGAAAAACTGCCCAAAAGGCCAATAAACTACAATTTCTGGGCCAGAAACCACTCCTCTTGTGGTAGATAGGATACCTAGTGCTTATTACTCCCACCGATAAGCTAGAAGGTTTCCCTCCAACACAGAAAGGTCTGGGGGCTGAGAAACTTACAAAACAGTCCTACATACAGCACATCTGTATCTGGACTAGACTAGTTACAGGAAAGGTGAGAGACAGTCTTAGAACTTTTTTTTGCAGAAAAGCAGTTAAAACAGTAGCAGAAACACTTTAAATGCAGTACAAGCTAGCACACTTAAGTGTATAGAAATATTAAGGCAAATACAGTTTAAATAAATGCAGATAAATTAAAAATGAGAAAAAAAATCAAGTGCAGAGAGCAGTAAATTATGAAAAATCAAAATGGAGGCAATTAGAATATCTCTTTCTCTTTCCTACTGCTCTTGAAGTCTGCAGGGCACCAAAACTGGATCTGTCAAGCTTAAATTACACTTAAAATATAAACAGGTTAAAACAACAGTAATAAATGCAGCAGACCAGATGCAATTGAACACTTTAAAGAGCATGTATTAGAAAAACCAAGATGAAGCAATAGAGTTGGAGGAGGAAACACAAATACTGTAAAAGCAGCAAGCAGCTGAAGTTTTTTTTTTTTTAAGTAAAGAGGAAAGGGAGAAAGGAGGAACAGAAGATAATTAAAGTTTAAGAAACTAAGGGGGTTGGCCTTCTCAAGTGTTCTCTCTGTATTAGGTAGAATGAGCTAATGACACTAGACTGGGAGGAGTGTACCAGATCAAATTTACAGTAGAGGTGGGCAACTGCAAAGCCACCAAGTTAATCTCAGACAAATCAGTTATATGATACACTCCTTGGCAGGAAATCAGAACAAACAAACAGATGCAATAAAAGCAATAAAATACAGTAAAAAGTATGCAGCAGACAATAAAAACATGCTATAAATGGCTAGAATAAGCAATAACTAGTAAAAATATGCAAAACAACAGGATACTTATTGTTATATATCACAGAACAGAGTTGTGGTCAGTGTCCCCCCTCTGCTCAGCTCAGTGTGTATAGACAGAAACTTTCTCAAAAGTAAGTTAAATGCCAGAAGGTACAACCAGAAATAACTTAAAAAAAGTTCAAAAGAACCAATGAGTGCTTACTCCAAGCCCTAGATCAGTCAACCTTTACCAGCCAGTAGCCAGTCAACAACAATTACTCTCACTAAAGTGAAAAAAGACTTCTGCTAAGCCAAGATGGCCTGGAACATGTTGCTCAGAACAAACAAACAACCAGGCCCCAGATTCAGCAAACCTAAACTGTGCTGTGCTACAGCTACTAGCTACACTATTTTAGGCAAAAAACACTACAGAAATATTTATCACAGCAGAAAAAAAGCAGTGAGCCACTAAATGAAAGTTTTAAACAGATAAAGGAGGAATGAGACTCTAGAGAATGTTTTTAACTGCAAACAAATCAGTTATATGATACACTCCTTGACAGGAAATCAGAACAAACAGATGTTTAACAAATGGAGAAAACTTCCAGTTAATACCTTTCACACAGTGAAACTAGCTAAAAAAGCTTTATAAACAGTGTGACAGTAACTAGCTAAAAAAGCTTTACAAACAGTGTGACAGTAACAAATGTGATTTAACAGGCCCTGGGCAGGCAATTTTAGTTTAACCGTGCAGATTAGTTTATAGCAATAAAATACAGTAAAAAGTATGCAGCAGACAGTAAAAAAGTGCTATAAATAGCTACAATAAGCAATAACTAGTAAAAGAAGCAAAAAAGCAGGATATTTATTATTATATATCACAGATCAGAGTTGTGGTAAGTGCCCCTCCTCTGCTCAGCTCAGTGTGTATAGACAGAAATCCTTTCAATGTTAGGGCTATATTTTTTGTATATCATCTGTCTGGAAATTCTGGGCTTTTTGCATAATAGTAACAATACATAATTTTTTTATTTTCCTGAATAGTCCACTCTGTCATCTTTATGGCTCTTCTTTGGCCTGTCAAGTTTTTGTGATTTTTGTAGACTGCTACTTCCTTAAACAACAGAGGTGCCATCCTCCCTCTGGGCCTGACCTGGCCCCATTGTATGAATGTTTCCACATTTTGAGGATTGCACACTGTCATTTTTTCCAGTCTTGGCAGCAGTGCCTACCAGGATTTCGCACTTTTTTATCCTGGGTCTTGTGCACACAGCTATCTTTTTTTGTTTTTGACTTGCTTCTGTCCATGATATATGCTATATAAATACAGTCTATATATCAGTATTGCCTTGGTGAGATTTTGTGAAAAACAGGGTCTACCTCATGAAGGTACTCACCAGGACTTGAGGATGAATTCAGTTTCAGTACTACTACTCTCCTTTGCTTGCTGACTTTTCATCTCTCCATTTGGACCCTATCTCACCTCACTCATTTCACATTTTAATTTCTCCAAATCTTTTTGCTTTCTAATACCATGACGGTAATGAACCCCAATCCTAAGTCAAAGTACGATTAAAGTTCATGAACTTAGTATTGTTTCACTCTTTGATGTCAGCCAAAAGTGCTTCTTGAAGCACTCGCCATGTGCCCAGTAATGATTCCTTCTGCAGTTCGCACAGAGTTACTTGTATTTGTAACAGCTCTAAATATGATTGTAGACTGTTCTTTATAAGACCTGTTGCTCCTACTACTATTGGAACTATCTGGATATCTTTTTTCCACATTGCTTTAATTTCTGCTTGCAAATCCTGATATTTTATAACTTTGTGTCTCTCTGTACACAGGACACTGTAGTCACTAGGTGTGGTGATTTCAATGATCAATATTATTTTTGTCTACTTTTCTTGGACTACTATATCCAGTTTTCTAGCATCTATCTTTTGAACTGTTGGTAATGGATGATCCCATATGATGTAGACTTCATCATTTCCTATAATGCTTTGTGGCTTATGTTTCCAGTATTTTTTAGCCACTTCAGTACCATAATGTTCACACAATCCCCAGTGTACCAGTCTTGCCTCATTATTATGCCTTTCAGTGTAAAGTCCTTCTGCCATTAGTATGTCACAACCAGCAACGAGGTGGGTGACAATTTCCAATTCAGTTTTAAAAAACCTACATTTGTCTGTTTCTTTCACATGTTCAATGGACTTTGTAAACACCAATGTGTACGTAGCCCACTATCCTAAGCCACCAATATTAACCTTTCATCTCTTGGTTTGAATTCACCTCTCCTTAACTATTCCTGTGTTCCTTCCTGATCAACATGAGGTTCTTCCAGAAGTTTTCTATACTTGCAACTATATTTATACATTTTCCGCAGTTCTTGCCTTTTCATCTGGTCCTTCACCTTGTATTCTTTCTTTTGTTTTTTGGCGAATTCAGTTTTTATCTATTTCTGGTTTGATTTCCATTCCTGCTTGATGCCGATATGCTGCTGCTAGATCAAGCAGAGAAGTCATCTTAGATTTATTCTCCTCATGTTTCAAAACTTTCACTACATTTGGGTCTTGTGAGGTCAGCAGATATGTGTGGAGTCCTATGATTTCAGATCTATACATGCAATCAATTTCAAGGAAGCCCATCCCTCCTTCGGAATGGAAAATATATAATCTTGGTATGTACTGATTTTTAAAGATCATTTGATGAGCATGAAGCATCCTTCTTGTGTTAATATCTAATTTATCCAACACATTTTGGGGCCAGTCGATCACTTCAAAACTAATGGTTTATAACTTGGATTTTGTTCCTAGGTGTCAATGCTGTTTTCAGAATTAATTTAAGTCTTCTAAAGTATTCCTTACTAAGTTTTGTTTGCATTTGTTCCTGTTTTATTGCTGATCCTTCATCAGTTCCCAAATATTTATAAACTCCCTCTTACTCGAGTTCTTTTGTATCACATTCTTGTCCCAAACTGACATTTTTCTGGTGCTGCAGTTTTGCTGCTTTAAAGGTTGCTTTTGCACCTTTTTTTCTTGATTTATCAAGACAGAATGACATTCTAATATCATCTGAAAAAGTTTTGACAACCTGCAGCTGTGCTTTCAGTTCTTCATCTGATGAGCTATACAGTTTTAAATCATTGACAAAGAGAAGATAAGAAGGATACAGATTATAGCCATGGACTAAGCTGCTCAGTAGACAGTTTAATGGGTTAAGGGCAAGGCATAATAGCAATGGTGACAGAGAGTCACCCTGAAATTTCCCCCTTTGAATGTTTATCCCTGGGATAACAATTTGACCTTCATCATGGCTTAATTGCAAAGTGGCCTGCGACTGTTTCATGGTCATTGTAATGTAGTCAATCAGTGTAGGGTGTATCTTATACATTTTAAGCACTCTTTTATCCATGAATATGGGATACTATCAAATACTTTTTTGTAGGCACGCCATACCATACATAGATTCTTCCCCTTTTTGCTGTTCTCCACTATGACCTTATTAAACAAGAAATGATCCTTTGTTCCATATGACTTTCTTTTATTGCCCTTTTGTTCTTCTGCCATAATTGAGTTTTCTTCTAAATTACTATAAACTCTGTTGGCATCAATTCCCATGTATAGTTTATATGTCGTCGGAAGGCAAGTTATTGGTCTATAATTTTTAGGGTAGCTTGCAGGTTCACTCTTAAGTAGGAGCATTGTTTTACCTGTTGTTAGCCAGGTTGATGTCTGTTCAGGGTGCGCATATAAATAGTTCTTACTCCTGGCTAATTCTTCATGCAAAGATGTTAATACTTTTAACTAAAAGTTAGGTACTGCATCTGGGTCTGAGGTTTTCCAATTAGAGGCTTTTCTTAACTTTGTTTCAATCCCTCTGGCTGTTACTTCATCCCATTTCATATCCTGTACCTTTAAACTTCTTATTCTTTCTTTTACTTCTTTTATCCATTTAGCATCTGTGTTATGTTCCATAGGATCTTCATAGATACTTCTCCAGAATGCATTGATTTCATCTTTTTTGGCAGTCTTTCAATTCCTTTTAACATGTTTCCCAATTCCCTATAAAACTTTTTTGGGTCATCAAGACATTGTTTATTATGTACTTTTCCTTTATATTTGTCTGCGTATCTTCTAGGTTTTTCCACCTGTGCTGAAATTTTTAGATGTTCTTCATCTCACATTGCTGCAGTCCTTACACTTGGGTAGTCCGCTGTCCTCGGTCGGCCCGAATATCAAAGTATAAGGCTGACGTCTGTCAAGGCGCATTTGACTGACATCAGGACGTCAGGGTACAAATGCGCATGACCGACGTCATATCCTCAGTCTTTTTTGCCGCATGGTCCGATGCAGAAGCAGCGTTGCAAGTGCCGGTTGGCGTTCTGAAATTGTTCGATTTCGGAGTTTCAGACCGAATCAAAGTTGGCTGGCACCCGTTAGAATATTTTAGTTTTTTCTTGCCTCAGTGGTTTACCGGATGTCAGAAAAAGTGAATAATTGTATTTCTTGTGGGAAACAGATACCGCATAGAGACTACCATACTTTGTGTATTCCTTGTTTAGGGCCTGAGCACGACGTTGTTGGGTGTCGCTCTTGTGCTAGATTCAATAAGCGCACTATCAAGAGGAGATTAGATTGTGCCAGGTTAGTCTTCGGGAAGCGGTGCAATTATAAAATGCCGTCGGATGCTCCGACGCCCGCTTCTTCGAAGAAGCGCAAGGACAAAGCTGTTAAACCTAGGCTAGAGGAACCGTCAGTACTGGACGTCGGTTCTTTAGAGGTGTCGGTGGAGCCGGGTGGTTCCACCGGAGGTTTCTTTGGGTTCCCAGGGAGACTTTGTTGTTGCAGGATGTGGTCTCTCAGGAGGCAGGCCAGGATGATGTGGGTTCTCAGATTACTATTATGCCCTACCTGCCTAGGGTGGTTAGGCCCTCTCCTTCTGTTTCCAAGGCTTCTCCCAGGGCAGGCCAGGTTTAGCTTCAGTTGGTGTTACCCCTAGTTCTTCAGGGACTGTGCCCAAGAAGCATATGCTTAAAATGGCAGAAGATTTGATTACTTTGATTAGGGGTTCTATGCCCCCTCCTGATAAGAGACCTAGGGTGGAGCCTGAGTTAGGGAGTTTTGAGCAGGCTTCAGATGTTTCAGAGTCTTCGGCTGAAGACTTGCAGGAGTACTCTCCTTATTCTGATTCTGATGTGGATGATTCTACTCCTTCTGCTTCTCCTCCTGAGGATTTTTCTTTTTCAGAAACTCTTCATTCCATGAGGGAGCATTTTAAGTGGGAAGGTCAGGACTTCTCTGATTCCAGGAAAAGGCTTAGGGAATTTTTACCCCAGCATAGGCCTTTGGCTATACCTCCTGTTTTGGATGTAGTGGAAGATGTTTTTACAGAGGCTTCTCTTAATCCTGATTCTTTGCCTCCTGCTCCTGTTAAACCGGATAGGTATTACAGGGTGCCTGAAGCTCATAAGTTTCTTTTTAAGAGTCCTAGGGCAGACCCAGAAACTGTTAGCCAGGGGCCTAAAGGTGTTAAGGCTTCTGTTGTAAAGAATCCGGTTCCTGCAGACAAAGAGGCCAGGGCCTTGGATAGATGGGGAAAGAAAGTTTATACTTCTTCCACTCTTGCTATGAGGGCGTTGAATTGCCAGTTTCACATGTTGAAATACCAAAACTATCTCCTTTCACAATTGAAGTCTAAGGTTGATGCTCTGGCAGAAGGTATTGATTGTAAAGAGTTGCAAGACTTAGTACATGTTTCTGAACAGGTGGGTAAGCATTCTTTGCAATGTGGTTTTGATGCTGTACAGGCCTCTTCTAGGGTGGCTGCCACTGGCTCAGTTCTTGCAGGCACGCCTGGCTGAGGGATCAAAATTTATCTGAACATGTTAAAACAAGGATTTTAGATGCTCCTTTACAATCTGATGTGTTGTTTGGTCCTCCTGTTGAGGCAGTTTTAAAGAAAATGGAAGACAAGGCTAAGTCTATGCAGACTGTTAAAGATTTTTGCAGGTCCAGCCAAAGTTTAGTAGAAATTGGCCTACTAAGGGGTGGATGTATCCTTCTTATGATTCCCAGTCTAGGGTAGATCTAGACGTGGTAGGGTAGAGCTCAGGGCTCTTTCAGGCCTAGAACAGGGAGTTCTCCTGCACAGTCTTCGGTGAGGGCAGGGTCAGTCCTTTCGTAAACAGACCCAATGACCTACCTTTTCAGCTGCCAGAGCCTTCTCGTTTGGCAGCACCTTTGGGAGGAAGGTTGGCACTTTTCAAAGAAAATTGGAGTTTAATTACCCAAGACAGATGGGTATTGGATATCATACACCACGGTTACAGGTTTTATTTCCATACCTTGCCTCCTTTCAAAGGCATGCCAGACGTTCCTCCTCAACAAAGAATAGAGGCTCACAAGCAAGTTTCTCTGTTACTCCAAATAGGGGCCATACAGCTGGTCCCTATGCCAGAAGTGGGCCTAGGATTTTATTCTCGCCTGTTCCTAGTACCAAAGAAGGGGAACACGTGGAGACCAATTTTGGATTTATCTACCCTCAACACTTATCTGGACATTCCCAAGTTCAAAATGTTGACGTTACAGCAGCTTTTACCTCTGCTGGGCAAAGATCATTGGATGGTAACTTTGGATCTCAAGGAGGCTTACCTTCATGTTCCTATCAGACTAAGTTGCAGGAAGTATCTGCGTTTTCGAACTGGGACTTCTCACTATCAGTTCTCTGCATTGCCCTTTGGCTTATCTACTGCGCCCAGAGTGTTCACGAAAGTTCTGGCTCCAGTGATAGCTTTCTTCAGGCTAAAAGGAATACAGATCTATCCTTATTTGGACAACTGCCTGATTCTGGCTCAAGGAAGGGAAGAGCTTCTTCATCATTTGGAATTTGTGATAGCAGTGCTAAGATGCCTGGGGTATTCTGTGAACGAAATAAAGTCCAGTCTAGTACCCTCTCAAGACATGTGCTTTCTGGGTGTGAGACTGAATACAGCATCCCAGATGGCCTTTTTAACCCCAGACAAACAAAAGAGTCTATCCTTTACTTCCATCAGCTATCTCATCAGTCCGGCTGACTGCAAGGACAGTCCTTCAAGCCTTAGGGTTCATGGCATCTTGTATTCTGGTGCTTCCAATGCCAAACTGCATATGAGGAAGCTGCAATGGTATCTCAAAATGTATGGACACAGCACTGCCAGGATCTAGACACTGTCATTCAAATAATACCTTGCATTCAAAAGGAATTTTGTGGTGGGCTCAGGAATGTCGCCTAAACAAGGGACTCTCTGTGACCCGGCCAGAGGCGAGTCAGATTTTAACGACAGATGCCTCAGACAAAGCTTGGGGAGCTCATCTAAATGGAAAGTGGATACAAGACAAGTGGCCTGCCAGACTACAACATCTACATATCAACCTGAAGGAGATGTTAGCAGTCCAGTTTGCATTAATAGCTTTCAAGGATTTACTTCTTCCAGGGCAGGTGTTGATTCTAACAGACAACACAACTGTCATGTGGTACATCAACAAGCAAGGGGAACGCATTCTTATCCTCTATGCAGGCAAGCAATGATTTTGTGGGAGACTGCTCTCAGTTTACAGCTCAATCTTCAGGCAAGGTTTCTGCCAGGAGCATAGAACTCCTTAGCAGATGTGTTGAGCAGCGAATTATGGATCCCCAATGGTGGAAATTGGATCCTCATGTGTTTCAGAAATTGACAGTGTCATGAGGAACTCCAGACATAGATCTGTTCGCTTCTCCACTAAACCATCAGCTGCCAAAGTTTTGCACAAAAAGGTTTCATCCCACAGCTTGGAAAGTGGATGCTCTTTCTTTCAATTGGAGCAATCTTCATGTATGCCTTTCCACCTCTGCCTCTCCTCCCAAAGGTACTTCTAAAGGTCCAGACAGGACAAGCCAAGGATGATTTAATAGCTCCAGATTGGCCTCGACAGCACTGGTACCCATTACTGAGAAGTCTGACGGAAGCCTCCATGGCCTTTGCCTTCGATTCCACACCTGTTGTCACAGGAGGACAGCCATTTGCTGAATGTCAAACTTCACTCTCTTCACCTAACAGCCTGGCATATTCTGTTTTGAACCATAGAGGGTCTCAACTTCCACAACAAGTTTTGAATGTGATTTTTGGAAGCTAGAAGGCCTAGTACAAGGAAAGTGTACGCAGATAAATGGAAGAGATTTTTATTTTGGAGTGCAGCAAAAGATTTTGATGTTTCTGAGCCTAATTTGAGTGTGGCTCTTCAATATCTTACTGAGTTACTGGACAAAGGTTTGTCTTTCTCTTCTATTAAGGTTCATGCTGCAGCAATTCCGCCTCACTATGATTGTGACCCACCATTGTTTTCTCATCCTTTGTTCAAGCAATTTCTTAGAGGGGCAAAGAATATAAGACCCCACGAAGAGCTCCTACTCCTGCTTGGGATCTCGATTTTGTGTTGGAGAAACTCACTCTACAACCTTTTGAGCCTGCAGCTACTTCTGAGTTGAAATATTTATCATGGAAGACTGCTTTTTTGTTGGCAATTACCTCTGCAAGAAGGGTTTCTGAATTGCAGGCCCTTATGGTTGAGCCTTTCTTAATTTTCCATAAGGATAGGGTATCTTTACGTACTAATCCTTCCTTTATGCCTAAAGTGGTTTCTAGTGTGGCTTTAAACCAAACTATTCATTTGCCTACTTTTATGCAAATCCCCAAAATAAAGGGAAAAGATTTTGCACACTTTAGATGTACACAGGCAGTTGCGATATTATTTGGACAGAACTAAAGGGTTCAGGCAGTCTCAGCAGTTATTTGTTTCTTTTGCTTTGAGTTCTCAGGGCAAGCCTGTGTCAAAACAAACTATTTCTAAGTGGATTGGGTTTTGCATTGCTTTCTGTTATTCCCATCATGGCAAGGAGATTCCAGCCGGGATTAGGCCTCATTCCACCAGGGCTACTGCCACTTCGACAGCTTTTTTGAGGGGGGTGGCAACCAAGGATATTTTGGAGGCAGCTACTTGGAGTTCAGTGTATACTTTCTCTAGGCATTATCACCTGCCACTTTACTCTAAATCCAGGGCTGGTTTTGCCACTGCTGTTTTGCAGGGCATTTTGGCAGCTCCTGCTTCCTTATAGTTTGGCCATCCTCCCATACCTCTGCTTTGGGATTCTACCCAAGTGTAAGGACTGCAGCAATGTGAGATGAAGAACATAGTACAGTTTTGTACCTACCATAAATGTAGATGTTCGAAGATCCACATTGCTGCAGTCCAATTTACCCTCCCTCCTTTCCCTCTGTAGTTAGAGGTGGTTGTGTGGGTTGAGTTGTACATATTGTGTATATAGTGTATATTTTGTACATATTATTGGCAGGGCAAGGGTGCTTGGATGTTTGTTTGCTGTCTTTTGGTTTTGACCTTTATTTTTAGGGTCTTCTGACATCTGGGGCAAGAAAAGACTGAGGATATGACGTCGGTCATGCGCATTTGTACCCTGACGTCCTGATGTCAGTCAAATGCGCCTTGACCGACGTCAGCCTTATACTTTGATATTCGGGCCGACCGAGGACAGCGGACTACCCAAGTGTAAGGACTGCAGCAATGTGGATCTTCGAACATCTACATTTATGGTAGGTACAAAACTGTACTTTTGTTATTCGCTATAGTGCATGATAGATCCTGGTCTGTTCTAATATTGTGCATTGCTTTTATCAGATCTATCTTTCTTAGTATTTTTGTTAATCCAAGCCTTCTTCTATAGTCTTATAACAGTGACAATTCTTGTCTTAATTGCTTTATATTTTTCTCTATTCAATATTTCCATGATGGCATTTGATTTCTCCCCTTCCTTTACCTCACTATCCTGTGTTCTTGTGGCATAACTTTATCAGTTATTAGTTTAGCTTCACACTAATATATCCTGTTTACTTCTGTTATATCACATGGGTCTCTATGGGCAGTCCTAATTACTGTGGTCATTTGTTTTATCAGACTTCTGACTTTTGGTGATTTATTGACCTTCTGAAGGCTATTTCTTTCATTGATCTTAATATATTTATCTATGTCCATTAAATTAAGCAACTATTCTCTTAGTTAATTTTCTAACAGACTGAGGGCACATTTTTCATTTTCCATTTCTTGTGGGCATTCTACTGAAAGTTTATAGCATCTTTTTGTGGCACCTTCTCTTCAATTTCATCCTGTGCCATCCGTTGCTCTGTCATATGGGGACTCACTGGCCTATCACTCCTCAACATTGACTGCATCAGAGTTTCCACAGTTTCCTGTTCCTTCCTTTGCTGTCTAGCTTTAAGTGAATGTTTATACTGGTTTCCTGTGGAAGGCTACAAAATAACTTGATATGGCCTCAGACCAATTGCTTCCTGTTCCACTGGTTTCCCCTTAATTTGGGTATCCATTGCTCTATCCTGTTGTGGTGCTTTCTGTATTAGATTTTATATACTAAATCCTTCACTTTGCAGGTGCTCCATAACCTCGGTTTCTATTTATTTAACATCTCCATTACTAATCTCCTTTTCTAATTTTCCCCTTTGTCTTCCTATTTTTTGTATTGTAAAGTTACCCATACCCGGATTTCTTTGCCTATATTTCCTGAAAATATCTTTGGTGCTGCTCTTTTTGTATTGGTTAGTTTTGCTTTCT
>NC_056751.1:614403187-614565260 GCF_019279795.1 Protopterus annectens | reverse complement strand
CACAGGCCTAAAGCAGATGCCATATGCTGACCGTCTAAAAAAACTCCAGCACAACTCTGTGGCATATCGTCTACTCAGAGGCTATCTCTGCTTAACATACAAGGCCTTGTCAAACCCTGAGGTGTTGGACATGCTCCACTTAAGGAAATCCCAATCCCTCAAAGCCACACATCCAGGGGACTAAACCTTGTCATCACAATGAACAAAACATGCTGGAGGGATAGGTTCCTGACACAGAGACTCCCCATACTCTGAAATAGACTGCCCATACATGTCAAGCAGAGTGCCTCCTTGGCCCTCTTCAAAAGGAACCTTGATGATTGAATAGGAGATAAGAAATTCACCCTGGAGATCATGTCAGATCATGTCATTCGCCCTGCTAGACAGGGTCCAGGGACGTAAATATTGTGTGAAGAAATATCCAGGGAATTGTTATGGCTAGGCTTGTATAGGTCCTAGGGCTGATAGCCTAGTACCAACCTATGAACCTGTGAACCTATGAACAGTAATCACATATCTACATGATATAGTATGCACTGACGTTTACACCTCCTTTGTGGGTATAGCCATATCATCATATAGTTATTGTATATTATGTGACTGTCACACAAGATGACATATCAGTCAAGAAGATTTTTTGTGATGTAAGCATCCTGACATGATCACTGAGAACATTTATCAAAGACGGTATATAAAATAGGAGGTAGGTGCATATTGTGAAGATGTGCAAAATGTGTTGTTTGAATATGAAAGTAATGACAGCATAGGTCTCAACCAGATGGGGCACATAGCAACAGGATCATGGACAACAACAAACAGAAGCGCACACAATTATGGACAATATTAGAATAATACCACCATTAGTCTGTGTCATTGACATAAAATATGTGATTGTGAGTTATTATGCATAGTTCTGCAAGAACACACTTCTCAGCAATCTATAGGGGGAATCAAGCACACCTTCCTCAAAAAATTAACATCTTTCTGAGGTGTTAAGTGGGGCACTGTTACACCTATAGTTTAAATTACAAGCAATCCTGCCTAGTTGACAGGTTTGCATGGTGTGTATGTGTACACACACACACACACACACACACATATATATATATATATATATATATATATATATATATATATATATATATATATATATATATATATATATATATCTATATCTATATATATATATATGTATATATGTGTGTGTGTATATATATATATATATATATATATATATATATATATATATATATATATATATATATATATATATATATATATATATATATATATATATATACATACATGCCACAATCTACACTTTCACGAATGTAACCCATGCTATGAATGTTCTCAGTCAGCTATGCATTTACTGTGTACCTCACAGGAACACATATCACATATGCATTTTGTATATACCATGAAAGTAGTTCTGCACTGCCAACTATTAATGGTTATGCATCAGAAGGAATACTCAGGTATGTCTAATAAGATCTGTGGGCGCTTGCTGGGGTAAAAGTGCTACACTTGAGTAAATCATCCCTGGAATTTGTATAGGGAGTTGCATGCAAAAGAGTGTATTGTACTCAATTATTGGTGTGATGAGGGCTGAGAACAATGGGACTATAATGCTGTTTGATGTGGATGTCCTACATATACTCAGAAGTTGTGCTATATGCAAGGAATTAGTCAGCACTGTGGCACATGCTGCTGGTGGACATTCCATATACCATCTACCTGAGTACAGAGGTGGCATACCACTTGGTCTGCTCATAGGGCTGTGCTGTCTATATTGTGATTAACATGTGTATTTGAACTAACCCCCCATGATTTCTGTTCATCTACTGTGTCTCCATGGCTCTGACAACAGTCCTTTGTGTGTGCTAATACTGTCTACATTATACCAATACAAATCTTGGATTCAATGATTGTCCACAATTTGTATTCCTCCACAAAGCTCTGTAGACAAAGGATGTGTAAGCTTGTTTTGACTTCTAAGACTTAAATAATAAACAGGAAAGGGCCTAGTATGCAATTCTGAGGTATGGACCTAGTCACTGGACTATAGATAGAGGTGGCTTTACACACATTATCTGTCATGTATGGGATTCATTTGTCTGCCCACTTGGTCACATAGATGTTTATGCCCACTTGAGACAGTTTATCTGTAATACCTGAGTATGGATTAGTGTCAAATGCCTTGACCAGGTCAAGTTATGCAGAATGATGGTGTTTTCCTCATGCATGCCCTCAGTGACCTTCTTGAAGACATAAAACAGATGTAACAGACATGATGTAGCTTTAATAACTCAAACATGGGTTTGGTACACAGTTGGGAGATTACCAGTGTCCTTTTTGATAAGGTCCGTGATGACTTGTTGGTTTGCCTCACAGATGAGGAGAGTCAGGAATATAGGTCTGTAGCTCCATGGATCAGGTGATGGTCACCCCAAGTCTGACAGATGACTGTTGCTGTATACCCTTCCATGAGAACATAGGCTGTCTGGAGGCTGTTTGGAAGTAGGGATCTAACTGTGTCTTGTAGGTCAGGTTTTTAGTCACACTATAGGCAACCTGTGATATTGTCATGACCCATTGAGTCTGTGTTATTAGCCACAAAGGATGCAGAGATGAGCTGCCCTCCTGAAAAGAAAAACTGAGTAATGTTTGCATATATACTTTGGCTGATGGCCAGTGGCATCAGGGGGGTTGAAGTTTGAGACAAACTGTCTGCTAGCAGATTGTCTATTTTCTCTGGCTGAGTATGGCTGGTGGCATCCACAAACAGCTATGTGCTTAGTTGTGTATTTCCCTTAACATTTCACATTTATTGAAATTAATGACTTGTGGAAACACCTCCAAATACAACCTCGATCATGCATCACATTCCACACACTGGTATTGTTCAAGCAGTCATACAACTGTACCAGTGTCACATAATTATATCAGCTGCACAACATATGACTATATGTGCTTCATAGGAAAGCTGTGTTTGAGTGGTCTAATGCCATATAAGGACATATTAAAAATCAGTTGTTTGTGGCTAATGCAGAACATTTCCTGACACAAATGCTAATAGTCATACAGTGGTGCTGCTGACCACCTCAATAATCTTTGGGAATAGCAACACAACTGCACATACAATGAATTCCACAGGGTTGCAGTTGAATGAAAACATGTGATATTTTTGTGTATATCACAGCATTACAACATGTGGATTAAACATATGTGCTATGTAATCTGTATGGATTTATGTTGATGTCTGTCACAGAGCACTTAATGATGGTAGGTAGACAACGTCACACCTGTGCTGTACTGCAAGTATCACTGTGATGGTGGAATGAGAATAGTGTAGAATGTTGATCTGTTCCACTGCAACAACACGTCCTAATAAGTCAATAAGTCAACAATATACATAAAAGTATATCATACCATGTCAACAGTTCTCAGGAAGCATATTACTACAGCTGTTATAGAAAGAGCATGTAATGAAATGGCAGCAACAGCCATCAATACATTACCTCACATCACAGATTGTAATATCCTCTTGTAGCCATACTGTGCATCCACACCTCAACATAGCACATGTCAATGACAACAATATTGATATGTCAAATGTTTGTAGGTTCATAAGTCATTATTAAGCTAATGGCTAGCATCACATAAAATTCCTAGCCATTAATATACCATTTAAAAAACTCTTTATATCTATATGATGGGCAATTGTCAGACTATTGTGTATATGTGCGTATTTGTTGGATTGCATTACATACTGCCATTGTCAATATGGGACATGTGTACCACGCCATGGTAGAATTAGCAATCACACATGCAGTGGTCAGGAGACAGCTTGCAGAGGCTCATGGAAAGAGTCTTCTTCATGATTTGTGTATGCATATTTAACATGATGATATCCTCCACTCTTCTACAGGAAGGATTTCATGTAGCCAGAGGAAAAAAGAGAATGGTGGATGTTGGGGCTATGTTAAAGATTCTCAAGTGGTAGTGAAATGAAAAACAATTCCAAAGATCATAGAATGACCATAATGTACCACCAAGCACACATGCAACAGTAGGCTGGTCCTGATTTGAATGTTATACCTGTGTAGGTATAGAAGATGAATGCCATGCAATGTAACATTAGCACCATGACATATGCCTGATTTTAACATTGTCACATTGCACTTTATGGAGTATCATTGCATCATTGTATACTGTGAAGAACATGCTTGGAGTGTCTGACATGTATATGGAGTCACAGGTCTGTGTAAAATTGTCTCAAAAGTAATATTTGGATGTATACACATTAAAGTTGTGTGCGGTCATAGTAGAAACCCTATACATATATATCTATATATACATATATATACATATATATATATATATATATATATATATATATATATATATATAGAGGTACGGTAGTTTGAGAACACAGTACTTAATGTTATTGCCACAACACAGGTTTGTCTTGAATACTAAGAAAAAAGCACTTGGAGAACAGCAATCAGTCCATGTTCTATTATGAGAGTAGAATGTCCACATATTTGTTACAGCAAACCAGTCCACACTTTATTGTAAAAGTAGATAATCCACAAAGTTGTTGACCTAGGTTTCATCCCCACAACAGGATTTCATCAGAACAATTAAATGAATGTATGTGAGTTTTGCTGGTTTGCTGTTACAAATTTGTGGACATTCTACTTTCATAATAGAATATGAACTGATTGCTGTTCTCCAGGTGCTTTTTTCTTAGTATCTGTTGATTTGGTTCCAAGTTGGTCTTTTCTTAAATACTGTCAGAGTACATATTATACAGAATGACATCATCAGTGTATGTTACAAGAAGATGTTTGGAGGACTGTCTGACATAGCTGTGGACTCAAATGTCATTCTAGAATTGCCACCATACTGGTTGTTAAATGCACACACAAACTAGTTGATCGCTGTGAGAGTAGAACCCTTACTTGACTGTCTAAAGAACACAGTACTTAACACAAGCACCACAGCAAAGTATGGCTTTTGTACTGTCAGACAACACTTTATAGCTAATGATATCAGCAGTCTCTGGTGAGAAGTAGATGGTAGTATGGGTGTCTTACATGCTGGTCTAAAATGGTTTCTTGAATGTCAGCCAAATGAAAATACACAGCAGTTGACTGCAGTAAGATTAGAACCGCTAACTGTTATAGACCACAGTACTTAATGCAAATACCACAGCACAAATATGGCTTTTATAGTGTCAGAAAACAATTAGCTCAGGACATCTGCAGTGTCTTGTGAGAAGAAGATGGTAGTAAGTGTCTCACATGCTGGTTTCGTGAATGTCAACCAAATGAACACAAACACACCACGCACACACACACACACACACACACACACACACACACACACACACATACACACACACACACACACACACACACACACACACACACACACACACACACACACACACACACACACACACACACACACACACACACACACACACACACACACACACAAATTGACTGCAGTGAGAGTAGCACCCATTCTCAACTTGGTACACCAGCTAGAGAACTCAGCACTTAATGTAAGCACCACAGAGCAAGTCTGATTTCTACATTGCTGCTGGACAGTTTATAGTGGACGACATCATCACTGGATGTTTGAGAGAAGATATTGTTAGGCCTGCATTAAATGGCAGGGTAGCCATGTACAACTGTCAAGATATTAGTTCTGCATGAGACCGGATTGATGATAGTAGAATGCAGACTGATGTTCCTCTGACTATGCAAACATGCTCAAACATATTGAGAGACATGCATAATGTGGCTGCTATGCTAATTTAACACACATGTTGCTCCCATCTAAAAAACACAGTATTCAATGATCACAACACCCCTGAAGTATGTTTTTGTCTTGTCATAGAGGTATTTATAGATGATGCTATCATCATTATATGTTGTAGTTAACATCCTGTTATAATGTCTTGTGTTTTCAATGTGCAGGCATGTTTTAAGAGTCATCTTGTCAAACTTGATGTCAAAAGCTGTCAAGAATGCATGTAGTAGAAATGAGACATATGCAGTGGTTTCCCAGTGTGTTGTGTACATCACACACTTAAATTGTCACATAGAGACACACACATTTTTGTGATCATATTTGTGTGTTAATATTTGTGTAGAATTGCTGTCACCTTTAATACATATATATAAGATAATCTGAATGTATTTTGTCATTATAAAGGTGTACATGGTATGTAATAATGGAATTTTGCTATTTATTTCTGTAGTGTAATTGACATTTAGAAACAAGCACTGACATACCAAGTTTCAAGTGCATGGGTGCAGGTAACACGTGACTGAGTGTAAATATGTGTTCAGTTATTAAAAAGTGCCTTCCCTTTGGTTGTCTTTTCACATGGATTTTAATGGGATGAAGACTAACAGGCAGTAAGCATGAGGAATGCATGCTAATAAGCACTTTCTATAGCGCATCACTAAGCAGCTGGTTTTGCATGATTGATAGCAATGTTTTTTCATCTGCAAGATACATATTTAAGGACTCCTCCTTGAACATGAGAAGTACTTATCCATATTGGCTAAGGTTGATATAGCTAACAGATACTATGGTGTTCATAACAAGTTCATATCAGAAATGCTGTGTCATAAGTTGTCTAACCTTAAAAAAGTATTTATACTGCTTTCCCTGTTTGTGAATAGTTAAGGGATGAGGAAGAGTGGGTCTCTGCTTCATTGAGAAAATTATGAGTTCTATTGGTTCGCTTTCTTCCATGCAAACACGCTAAGTGGAGAGGCGTGGAAGTCAGCACTTTGGACAGTACTGAGAGGGAAAAAAAACTTCTAGTGTCTAGCTGACTCTGTGGAAGCAAGTGTAATAGCAGTGAGTTCTTATTTTGATCCCAGATGATACAGGGTTCAAATCCAGCTCTTATTGATTCTGACATATGTGTTCGTAATATAATTGAATAATTACACATGATAATTAATGGAAATATGAGAGAGAGAATGATTACAGTGAAATACTCTATAAAATCAAGCAGTACTCAAGTGATTTATCTCAGCAGTGCACATGTGGATCCTTTATACAGTCATCAGTCTAAATAAACATTTTATATGAAATGTTTAATATGAGTACTTTTATTCTACTTTAACTATATATTTACTTAGGGCAGTGTGTTTAAGCAGTATTGCGCTGAGGTAACCACACCATGCCATAGGACCTGAAGAGCCATTTACCATCACTCAGCATTGGTGAGCAATGGCAAACACCTTGAAAATGCAGAGAACAAAAAGTGAAGGGTTTCATTAGGAATTTATTATTTATGTAGGTTGTGTGTGATCCTGTTTTATTTGACCAGATTACAGATGGGAAAATAGAGTAGATAGGAGAATAGGTGAAATGGGGACAAGCAGGGAGAATAATAATGGGTAAGTATTATAGGAATGTGCAGGAGGGAATTAGGAAAGAACCATAGCTATCCACTTCTTCAGCAGTGTAAAATGAACATGGATGCAATATTGGATGATTGTGTACTGTCACCTCAACAAAGATGGGTGACAACAATGTAGGCATGTTGCATAGCCAATTGGACCAAATCAAGTGTGTCATGAAAACACATGCACAAAGTGAGAACTATGTGTGGGACAATTTTTTGGTGGGACAGGTGCCAGTTTTTGTGTTTTTGCTTTTGTAAGAGCAAAATGTTGGGTAAGGTATGTACGTATGTCAGAGTCAGGTAAGTAGGGGTAGGACAGGAAGTAACTGCAGACAAACAGAGTAAACAAGACAAGAGACCGGGGTGGCAAGGGACACAACAGGTTGGGTACACCATGATTGGGGATAAGGAGGGGATATCAGATGCCTACACCAGTCAAACATGGGGACAGTGAGAATCTAGTCCTCACCCTCAGAACTGACATCACCATCCCTATTCTCAGCTTGTTGTTGGAGTGCTTGACATTTTATTTTACCCAGCTTTCTGGCAATCATCTTCTCCATCTAGCTGAGGTGTGCATCGGTAGTGCTTCCAAGAACCTCATGCACCATGTCTGGCAATTCCTGGCTGGTAACAAGATATCCAACTCCACCAATACTCCTGAGGGTACCACTGCACCAGCTGCTGGGGTAATGCTACTTGACATGGAGGGCCCAGGTAGTGCAAGGGCTGAAGAGGCAGTACTGCCAGATTGGGTCCCAGATGTGCTGGGCATTGGTGCAGCAGCCATTGGGGGGGGCAGGCTGAGTCACTACGGTTGGCCTACCTCCCTGTGCTGTAAATCATTTTGAGAGTTGTCAGAAATTGATGACATCAGAACGTTGTTACCATACATATAAAAATAAAAAAGAGAGATAAGGGGTGGGGGTAAGAGGCAAAGAAAGAGGAACATAATTAGTACCATCATATGTGACATACAGTTTACTATCAAAACCCAGAAGTGCAATCCATTGATTATTCACATCACCGAACCAGAATGTAGAAAGTAAAAATTATTTCACATCCCCATTTTGAATCATGTTAATATTGATGGTTCCAAATTTATTGTTATGGAAATGTGGCCATTAGATTACATGTGCTGTTCAGTGTTCAGTAATGCTGGTTTGTTACATTTCCATTTGATGTTTAGCCCTTTTGAAACTGTACTTAGATGTATCACCATTTGACGGCGTGCACTTCTGGGTTATGATAGCAAATTGTGACATACAATAAATTAGTAAAAAATAAATAAAAAGAATTTTAATTTTACAATAAGTATACTTTTTAACAACTGCAAACTATGACTGATGATTGTTCCAAGTAATCCTTACAATATGCATATATTGCACATATGGTTGATCAGATAAACAGATTACGTTAGCATGGCATGTATGCCAGTTTTGCTGAAATTATGTAATATATTTTTAATTGTTTTACTATATATTTGGTACCTGTGGGATTTGACCCTACAACATCTAAACACACTATTACAATTGACCTTTACAGATGGCTTGAGCTACAGACTGAAGTGGCATGCTTGATTTTACAGTTAAGATATGCATGCTTAATTTGTTAATAATGTGTACAATAACAATACTTTAGATAAAATAATAATCTTTTGAGCTGCATGCATACCCCTTTCTTCTCTTAGTCTTTCCAAATGCTCAGCATGGAGATCTCTGTTCAATGCTATTTACTAGGCTGCTGTAAAAGAAAAAGGGGAGAAAAAAGAATAGAATTATGCATACCAGTCTTGGATATATCCAGCCTTCTATTCAATTTAAAGCATCTTTATCTGGATACTTTCACAACTGTGGGATGTCAAAAGTCCTAAACTCATCCACCCACTGGTTGAGTTGTTCCTGCCTGTGCTTTTTTAAGTATTTATAGTGGTGTCTGCATTGCTCTTCAGTGCGTGGAATGCCAGTTGCACTGGAGATAGCCTTGGCCAGACAATACCAAGCTTCAGATTTGTATTGAGATTTGGTATAGTCCCCCTGCAGTAGCCTACAGCTCTAGCACTTTCAATGAGTCCAGTGAATATTCTACACTCCTCTACACCCCATCTTTGAGCACTAAATTGTGAACCTTCCCTTCTAGTTCCTGTCATGTCCTTATAGGTCAAACAGCAACAGTTAAGAGTGTTTCCCTGCCAGTTCAAGATATTGCATTTGAAAGCTTCTGCACAAACCTGAACAACCATGCCAACCATGTTTGTGTTTAAGTGGAGAGTAACAGTGCCAAACACAGAGGAAGGCAGTTTATGAACTAGGAAGAGTAATGTGATAGTCGGTATTAGTTTTTGGTTTGAATGCTGATGTAATTGTCAGTTGACTTAACTTTGCAGGCATGTATTAGGGGTATATATTTTATGACCTGACTATTTTTTATTTCTTTACACACTGATAAAGTTAATTTTTGCAATGTGGGACTCAAGCATATGTAAGACAGACAAAACATATTTTTCCACATAGGTGTTTTTTCCTCCCTCTACCCATAATGCAACATACTATCTGATATTGTTAATCCTCGTTCATTCCTTACGTATGGTTATCGGTTCCAAACTTGGAACCAAGCTGCCCATTTTCCAAGCTCGTGACAGCTTCAAACTCTCGAGCTAAACTCTTACCCACAATTCCCCTCTCTCTGTTACCTCAGATTTAATTTACCACATTGCCATCTGGTAGTGTCAAGCTACTTCTCTTGAGCTGAGTACAGTCAATTGTTGTTTATTTGCTTTACAAATTACTTTTCTGTCAGAAAAGTTGATATTTTATTGTCTCTTGCCCTATCGCATCTAGCATTCATAATTTCCTCTGGTTCTTTTTTTTTCTGTCCTTTACTTAACCTTTTTACCATGAGGTAATTTCTTCTTACCATCGTTGGTAATCCCTTTCCTTTTCTCTTTTATACCTTCGGGTACTCTCTTGTACCATTGTTGGTACTTTTCTATTTATTAACATGGCAGATAAAAAGGGTAGTCCGGGGTTTAAGTGGTGTTCTGATTGTGGACACAAACTACCAACTTCTGATGCACACTCTTTATGTGTTTATTGTTTGGGAGCTTCCCATTTATCTGTTGAACCACCTTGTGATATATGTGAAAACTTTTCTAATAGATTTGTTAGAAAGGAAAAATAAACTGTTACTGAAGGGACTTCTAAAATCTCCCTTTTCAGAGGCTATTTCTGGGCCAGAGGTCTCCACCCCTCCCAAACCCCATATGAAAATGGATGTTTCTACTAAGGCTAAATCCTTGTCTTCATCCCCGGCTGGGGACTCTCACCAACTAAAATCTAAGAAGGCTAAAATTCAGTCAGCCCCAAGGCTTTCGGTGCCCAGGCCTTCGGCACTGAGGCCTTCGGCTCCACTAGTGATTTTGGCTCCATCCTCTCCTGCAGCCTTCTACACATCGGCACAGTGGGGCTCCTCGGTTCAGACCTTTACCATTGTATCAGCACTGACCGTTCAGTCAATGTAGACCTTGGCCGTGTCGGCTCCAAGATCTTACTCGGAACTGAGGCCTTTATTAATGACTCCAGTACTGTCGGTTCCAGTTTCAGCACTGAAAACCACTTCGACACCAATCCCTGTATCGGTGCAGACAATCACATCTGCACCGATGATTTCTTCGGTGAAGACTACAGTAGTTCAGTCTTTCTCTACACCGTTGTCCTCAGTGCAATCAGATGAGATGGGCACCGAGTCTGCCTCTTTTGTGGACAGGCCTGTTTCTACCTGAGTCTCTGTGAGTTCCACTAGAAGTCTTTCTGAACATGATGTGTTGTGTCTTGTGGACCAGACATTCTTGGCCAGAGGTATTCCACCCTTCTGGAACTATCCTTCCTTGCGTGGTGATCACCCATCTCCAAAGACACCTTCTTATACTCCTCCTTCATTGCCTTTGAAGTCCATAGAAATAGTACAGTCTTCCCCTTCTGTGGTTCCCTTTATGGATCTCACTAACGAACCACAGTTGCCTTTGTGGCAGGAAAGTTTTGCTACGACCCAGGATGTCAACTGTGATATGCATAGCTTGCTGCTCCACAGCCATCCAGGGACTCCGAGTCGGCAGACTGAGCCACTTAGGGATGGAGTGCCCCCTGTCCTTGACATACACTCCTCTCTGGGTGGACCAGCCTTCCAACTGATGGAGAAGACTTTCACTGCTGCTGGCAATACTGGACTGTCTATACCTCTGCCCTCCTCTGTTACACTGGTTTCACAACTCGCACCTAGCAGACACTGGGTGCAAGGGCCTCCGGACATATTTCCTCATGAATCCCCTTTTCTGTTGTCTTCCCCAACTTCTCCTACTGAGGAGGTACACTGGAAAAGTTCATGTAAGTGGAAGCACATGGACTCCACAAAGGAGTCTCTCACGGAAGACACAGATTTTGATGAGGGGGAAGGATCCCCTCGGTCACCCTCTGAGGTATCCTTTGGCAATATCCTTGAAATCCTGAAACAGAGAGGTAACTGGCAGCCCTCTAATCTGACCCATGAGGAATCTGTGTTCCTGCAGGATTTTTGCACCTGGCCCCTACCTCCTGGGTTACTCCACCTGCTGGTGAACTTGTCAAGTTCATTGTACAGCGTGCTTGGAAGGCCCCTGATACTGTTGAAACTATTCCCCGGAGGCCAGATAAGATCTTTTCCCCTCCTGCTTCAGACCCCCCATTGGTCCAAAGGTCTTCCTGTAGATGCTTTGGTGGTGGTGGCTGCAACAAAAAAAGGATCTGGCAGAAGAAGAAAGCCAGACTGTCCATCCACCTAGCAGAGAGTCTCAGGCCCTGGACAGAATAGGGAAGTGCACCTTTGCTTCAGCAACCTTTGCTATCGGGTCCCTGAATTATATGGCACATTTTACCATGCTTCAAAGGGATCTGGTTTCTGAGCTCTCTGAAACCTTGAGTGGTGCAGTGTCTGATGAGGTCCATGACAAAGTGGTCTCTCAGCTGGCCACCATTGAGTTTATATCTAACTCCTCTATGCGATTGATATCTCACGCATCAGAAGGAGCAGCTAGAGTGGCGGGTTCAGCTGTGGTCTTGAGACGACACGCCTGGATGCGCTTGTGCAACTTTGTGGAACCTTTTAAGTCTTCTGTCCATAATGCTCTCATTGAGCCTTCCTCGTTCTTTGGGCCCAAAGTTAATAGCACACTGGCCAGATGTGAACAAGATGGTAAAACACTTTCTGCCGTAGGTGTCCGTTATTCTTCCCCTCAATGTGCTTTCCCCCGAAACCAAAAGAGTGGGAAGATATGGTTCAAGAAATCGCAGAGTCCTTGATACACAGGCCGAGTTCTTCCCTAGAGGCAGAGCGGGAAACTCAGAGGGAAGACGCCCCTTTTGGGGCAGAGGGGGACCGCATAACCAGGGTTCCAGGGATTCTTTCCCTGGTCAATCCTACCAGGGCTCCTGAAGAGTGGCCTGACTCCTTTCTGCTGGAGGTGGTTGGGGAACATTTCTCCTTGTACTCTTCTGCCTGGCTAACACTCACAACCAATTCTTGGGTACAAAGGATCATAACCAGAAGTTATCATATCCCCTTCGATCTCTGTCCTGTCCCTTCAAAAAATCTTCCCAACATTCCACCCAGTCAATGGGAAGAAGCAGCACTAGAAATAGAAAAGCTGCTAAGAAAAAGCGTCATCCAAATAGTCCTTCCAGACCAGTTAGGATACGGATTCTACTCAAGACTATTTTTGGTGCCAAAGATAACCGGGGACTAGAGACCAATTTTGGATCTCAGTGTATTGAACAAGTTTGTGAGAGTACAAAAATTCTGGATGGTCACTATACAGTCTATCCTCCTGCTTTTGGAAAAAGATGATTGGATGTGCTCTATAGATCTTCAAGATGCGTACTACCACATAAAGGTGGACAGACCATCACAAAGATTTCTGTGCTTCCGTGCGGGAGCCAGTCACTACCAGTTCAGAGTACTGCCCTTCGGACTCTCTACAGCTCCCAGAGTGTTTACAAAGTGCATGGCAGTTGTCACAGCTCACTTGCAACTTCAAGGATTCCAGGTGTTTCCGTACATAGATGACTGGCTCATTTCCACCCCCACCAGACATCTACTGGAAAAAGCCCTGGCATACTCTCTCCTTGCTGCTCAAAGGCTAGGCATAACTATAAACTGGCAGATATCCAATCTCACCCCATCTCAGTTGACAGAATTCATAGGGGTTATCTTGGACACAAAAAAATGCAGAGCTGCTATTCCAGAGCACAGAATTTTAAGGATAAAGCATCAACTAATTCCAATCCTTTCAAAGGAAAAATCCACGGCTCACTCTGTCCTACAGCTGTTGGGTTCCATGGCAGCCTACATCACCATTGTTCCTCTGGCCAGGTTTCACATGAGGCTTCTACAATGGCTACTGCTCATCCAATGGTATCCTTTTCAGCATCCTCTTTCAGCCATGATTCGAGTAACCCACAGGTGCAAACAGGATTTAAATTGGTGGATGTCACACAATCTCTCTCAATGGTCTCGCCCCTTCTCCCCCAGCAACCCAAGGCCACAGTGACCATGGAATCTTCCGTGATGTGGTGGGGGGGACTATGTCAGGGACAGACAGTCCAAGGCACTTGGTCCCAACCCAAGGCCCATCTGCATATAAATTTTCTAGAGCTGAGGGCAGTGCTTTTGGCATTGCAAGCATTCCATCCCCTGCTGCTGTCTGGGACAATTGTAATTCAATCAGACAACATAGCAGTTGTCTGGTACATCAACAAGCAAGGTGGAAACAAATCTTACCCCCTTTGTCGAGAGGCCATGAAGATATGGCAATGGGCGATGGCTACCAACCGTTTTCTTCTAGCAACGCACATTCCCGGGAGTTCCAATGCGATAGCAGACAGACTCAGCAGGTGCATTCTGCAACCTCATGAGTGGTCCCTGAATCCCTTGATAGCAGCGGAGATCTTCCACCGCTGGGGCCATCCTTGCTGCTACCTGTTTGCATCCCCGAACAACTACAAATGCAGTAACTACTTTGCCCTGATTCCCTCTCCAGGACAGTCTCTTAGGGACGCTTTAGTCCAAGATCGGCTCTCGGGTCTCCTCTACACATTTCCTCCCTTTCCTCTCATTCCCCAGTTTCTGAAGAAAGCCTGGCGTTTGAAGAGCAAGGTAATCCTCATAACACAATATTGGCCACGACAGATTTGGTTCCCCTTTCTTTGGCCTCACCTACTAGATTGACCATGGATTCTCCATCCAACCCAGGAGTTGATCTCACACCCACAGAACCTGATTCATCCCAACTTGAACAGCCTGAAGCTCACGGCTTGGCTACTCCAATTCCCTTGATTGCCAGGCAGAATGATCTGTCTTTACCAGTACGTGATATTCTCATTGCTTCTCATAAGTCCTCCACTAGAATTACTTATCTGAGCAAGTGGAAAAGATTTACCTGTTGGCAGAAAGATAAACAAGTAGACCCCTTTTCAGCACCAGTGTCGATAATATTAGACTATCTGCAATCGGGTTTATTGACCTCTACCATTAGACTTCATTTGGCTGCAATTTTTAATTTACATGAGGGTGTCCAAGATTCCTCACTTATGTCCCATAAATTGTGCAAGACCTTTATAAAAGGTGTGAATCATCCGAAGCCACCTTTTAGAGAACCTGTTCAACCATGGGATTTATCACTAGTTATACAAGCTTTGACAATGACACCTTTTGAACCAACCTCTTCTTGCGACCACAAGTGTTTGTCATGGAAAACCTTGTTTTTGGTCGCTATTACTTCTGCCAGACATATTTCTGAACTTTAAGCTTTATGTATCAAGAGTCCATACTTGATTTTTCATAGACATAGAGTGTCTCCCAGAACTAATCCATCATTTCTGCCTAAAGTGATCTCTGAAATGTCCATTAATCAAGCCATTGAATTGCCAGTTTTCTTTCCCAATCATTCAGACAGAGGAGAGTATTGCCTACATACCCTTGATATACACAGGCAAATCCGTTTTTACCTCAACAGGACTAAATGTTTTCATAAATCTAACCAGTTTTTCTTGGCCTTTTCTGGATCTAGATTAGGATCAGCTGTTGCTAAGGTCACATTAGCTAGATGACTGACGGACTGTGTGACCTTTATTTACACACAACATAATACCTCGTTGCCTACTACCATGAAAGCTCATTCAACTAGGTCGGTGGCAACTTCTGCTGCCTTTCATGCCAGAGCTTCTTTACATGACATCTGTGCAGCCGCAACTTGGGCTACACCTCATACCTTCATCAATCATTACAAATTGGATTTGGCCTCCAGGGGAAGAGCATCTTTCGGTTCTATGGTGCTCAGGAATGTCCTTCCGTGAGAGCTTCCCAGGAATAGAGGTAGCTGGGGACTCTGTACCATATGTAAGGAATGAACGAGGATTAACTATATCAGATAAAGAATTTATGTCTTATCATAACGTTCCATCTGTATTGTTGATCCTCGTTCAGTCATAATGACCCTCCCTCCTTCCCTCTCCTGTGGTTTCTAGTGGATCTCACCATCCAGTTCTCTTAGGTTGTTTGACCAGAGGTAGCGTCTACCTTCTTTAACTTTCAAACTCAATATGAGGTAACAGGGAGAGGGGAATTGTGGGTAAGAGTTTAGCTCGAGAGTTTGAAGCTGACGTGAGCTTGGAAAATGGTCGGCTTGGTTCTGAGCTTAGAACCGATACCCATACGTAATGACTGAACAAGGATCAACAATACAAATGGAATGTTATAGTAAGACATAACTTCTTTTTCCTCAACTGCCCAGATCTTGTTTGCTGCAAGTTGCGTCAGATGTGGTTTCAGTCTTGAGCTAGTGGTGTTGGTGTTTTTTGTCAGATAAGTGAGAAATTTCTTTTATTAACAGTCATTAGTGTCTAATTCTTTATCTTTTCTCTGTTTCACCTCCCTCTTTATAGTTGGAGAAGCATCAGGGACTTCAGACTTCCCTTTCTTCTTTCTTCTTTCATTCCATTGGCACTTTACTATTTAAAAAAAAAAACATTTTCTAGTTAATGTTTGTTGCTAATTGTCTCTTGTTAAATAGTCATACAACATAGCTATACTGATTCTAATAGTAGTTGGGATTTTGTTTTATTACAGTGTGTGTGCTGGTGTGACTAGTAATAATAATGTCAGAGAAACCAATTGGGTTCAATAGATGCACTTCTTGTGGGCATAAGATCCCTAACTTTCATGGCCACAAGAAGTGTGTGTATTGCCTAGCCCAGAACATTTAGATGTGGACTATGTGGTGTGTGCTGCTGTCAATCCCTGAGCTTTATCTGACCACAGAAACAAGTTCATTTTAGAGGACTTGTTGCCTACATCCTACACTTCTGGCACTCAAACCCACCTTAAGCATGCTGGCTCCAAATACTCCATCTTAGTCTCCTCTGGAGAGTTGGAGCATGGCAGGAAAAATTCTAAGGTCTTGGATCAATTGACATCTGATCCAAGCACCCTCAGTAAATCTTCAGATCTAAAGACTTCTTTGGATCAGTCAATTTCAGATCCTAAGGTCTTGATGCAGGCATCAGATCTGAAAGGTCTGACGTATCCATCTTCCTCAGCTCCAAGCACCTCTAAGACTTCAGATTCTATTGTCATGTCAGGATTCCCCGTGCCTGCCACATACTCCTTGGATCTCATGGGTTTGGATCCAGTGTTTAGGAGCCTGACTTTGGCCTTCCAGGTTGAACCAGTATCCCCAGCTCTTTCCTTGAAGATCCTGCAAACCCCTTCCAAGTCAAGACATCCATCCTTGGCTTCTTCCTGGTCTTACCAAAGGTTCACCAAAGCCAAAATTAACAGAATGATGCAGAAATTCCTCAGGGTGCAGATCCAGATGGGGGCATTGCCATCTCCAACCCATCTCAGATTTGTGAGTGCTCCTCCTTCCATACAGACTCCTTTTCCAATCCAACCAGTGGTTTCAGAATCCCAGGAGCCTGGTACCAAAGAGAGTCAATGTTTGATCCAAGGAAGTTTCCTTTATCAACTCCAATTGTATCAGTGAGTAGCACTGCTCCACTTTTGTCATCTCAGAGCAGGTGCCAGATCCAGGACATCAGCATTGGCTCTCAGGGTTGACTTTGGCTGTGACTTTGATGGATCCAGCACTTCCCCTTAGGTCTTGAGCCTTTGACAGCTTGGGTCCAGTTCTGTCTGGAGGCCTCAGATCCTTGAGTGGTTCTGCTCTCTCCCCTCTAGTATCTTTGGTTCCAAGGGAGAGAGAAGAGGAATCCCTGGGTGGTCAGCTTTCTGGGTTGCAGAAAGGGCTTTCTCTAGGTTTAGCGAGTTGTCTCTTCACACCTAGGGTTTGCCCTTTCCTGCATCATATCTGAGCATTGAGCTCGTCATCCTATCCTAGGTCAGCCTGTCCTGAGGAGCCACCAGACTACATTCCCTCAGGGATTCCCCCTGTCATTTGATACCTCCCTGGAACACCCCACAGAAGTGTTACCTCGAAAGAAAAAGTGTAAAAGGAGTCACAGAGGACACCAATTTTGACAAGAGAGAAGGATCTCTCTGATCACCACCTGAGGACATCTCCTTTGGAGACATTGTAGAACTCCTCCAGCAGAATGGTGGATGGTCTGCCCAACCTCCTTCTTCTGAAAAATCAGTGTTCCTGGAAGCTATCAGAATGGCCCCATCTATGTCCTGGGTGACTCAATGGGTGGATGAGCTAATTGACCTAGTCTCCCACCCGACCTGAAAAGAACTAGACATGAGCGAGCCTATCCTCAAGCACCCCAATAGGTTTTTAAGCCCTCTGTTGGATTGTATGCATTGAAGTAAAGGCATTCCTGTAGATGTCATTGTCATTGCAGCAGCCACTAAGAACGAGCTGTCAGAGCAGAGCTCCACCTTCTGTTCACCTGACAAGTGGTCTAGAGCATTGGACAGGCATCAGAAGTTTATTTTATGCCTCAGCTGCCTTCTCACTGAGGTCATTAAACTACTTGGCTCACTTCACTCTTCTGCAGAGAGATCTGCTTATGGAATTATCCAATGCTTTTGCTGAGACTATGTTGGAGGAGGACTTGAAAAAGGTTTCTCCCCAGCTAGCTACTCTTTCTTCCCTCACTCATTTCTTAATGAGGATGATTTCACATATGGTAAAAGGCACCTCACAAGCAGCCAGTATAATCATCATCATCAGGAGACATGCCTGGATGCATCTTTGTGATTTTGCAGAACCCTTCAATGCATCATTCATTAATGCCCCTATTGATGGGTCCTCCTTGTTTGGACCTTCTGTGAAAGACACACTAACCTGAAGCAGGCAAGAAGGAAAGACCTTGCTTGCCATGTGGATTAAGTGTTCTTCTCTTCAGAGGGCCTTCTGCAGGAACCAATGAAGAGGTAAGGAAACTTGGTTCAGGAAGTCGCAAGGCACTTTTCAGAACCCATGTGAGAATATTTCCACCAGAGACAGAGGAGGAAGTTTCAATGGCAGGCACAACCCCAGAGGTGGGGGGGTCTGCAGAATCAGGGCTCCATGGAACCTGTCCCTGATAGGCCTTTCCAGTGCTCCTGAAGCACTGCCTGACTGTCCTCTGGAAGCAGTCGGGGATCATCTATCCCTGCATCTGGATGCCTGGACAAGTACAACAAACAATACCTGGGTACTAAACATTATATCCAAAAGCTATTACATTCCATTTTCCCTAACTCCTCCAGGTCCAAGGACAAAACTCCCTGACATTCCACCCAGTCAGAGGGAGTGTGCACTATGAGAAGTTCCAGAAACTTCTACAAAAAAGAGTCATTCAAGAGGTCCTGACTGAACAAAGAAGATTCAAAACTTACTCTCACTTTTTTTAGTGCCAAAAAATAAGGGGGACCTGCGACCTATTCTGGATCTCAGCAACTTAAATCATTTTATCAAGAAGTCAAAGCTCCAAATGCTTACAGTTCAGTCTGTCCTGCCACTTTTATGCAAGGACAATTGGATATGTTTCATTGAACGTCAGGACGCATACTGTCATATCCCAATTGACAGGTACTCTAGAAATTATTTGTTCTTTTGGCTGGGAGCCAATCATTACCAGTTCAGGGTACTGCTCTTTGGACTCACCACAGCCCCCTGGGTGTTTACTAAATATTTGGCATTTGGCACCTAAGGCTAAAGGGATTCCAGGTATTTCCATATCTAGATGATTGGCTCCTTACTGCACTTGCAAGGCATCTTCTGATGCAGTCAAGGAATTATCTAATGAGAATCTTCAACCACCAGGGCATTATGATAAACCTAGTAAAATTTAACTTGACACCTGCTCAAAACTTAGGGTGGAATTCAATAAAGCCTACATGGACTATTTTTCCGTGTAGGCATGGTGGCATGGAGCTTACACAAAAGTAAGCAGATGTACAATTCAGTAAACAGAGCTGAGGGGCATACACAAATGCTCCAACACGGAACTATCTGTGGCATGCAAGTCACCTCATAAGCAGGAGAATTGCATGCAAATGAGAGATAAAGCAATCCAGCAAGCAGATAGGCAGTCCTGCAGACCCTGTGTTGGTGTCCATAATGTACACAGAAAAACTCCATGTACAGGATGTTAAACGGACAACAGGGGCTGTATACGTGCAGGTAGAAGGACAGAAATAGCATAGCAGACACAGATATGTGCAAAACTATCCAATGTGTAAAAAAAAACTAATGAAAAATAATTTAAATGTTTTTTTTTGTTTTTTTTTTAATAATTAGGGTGTGTTTGTATGGCACACAGTAGTGCTGTTATGAAAAAAAAAATAAAAAGAGTGTGTAAATGGAAGCTGGTAGTATGTGACAGTAATTCATGATAGCACCCTGCATAAAGTATCTAAATTGCTGGAATGGTGCTGTTGAGAGGGAGTTGGGTCCACTGGCCGTGTAGTTTCCATGTTGCATGCATAGTTCCCTATGCAAATGAGGTGGGATTACTGAATAGCACAAATGGGTATCCGTGTCTGCAAATCCCATCCGTGCAGGTACAGAACCACGTTGGTGTTTCCAGAAGAGGTAGCTGGCATCAAAAGGGGGTGTGTCTGCAGACTTTTAAGCTCATTGAAGCTCAGTGACACCTGTTTTCTCAGCTTGTCTTGGCACTCTGCTGAGCAAAGGGGGTGTGTACAGTGACAGCTAACCTTTCTTTAGCTTTGGGGCACATGTGTCTGTGGGTTTCCACGTGTTTGCATGGTGTGCCAATGTGTTGAGCGTGACCTTCCATGGGGTGTGTCTAGCGACTGCTGAACATTGTTTATCTTTGTGGCATGTGTTTGCACAGCAAGCCACAGTGCTGAGAGAGGAAGGCAGTCAAAAACAAAATTGGCTAAAAAAAGCCAATGATATATTAATTACCGATGACCCCTGTTTTACTTAAACTATGTCCATTAAAACCCCTTAATGATGCACTTGGCAGGTGGAATGCATCATAGGTAGCCAATCATACAAGATGCACCTACAGCAGAGCACTATAAAGGTTGCATACACCCTACAGTCTGATTTCACCCCCATACTCTGAACCAGTGGAGTACAAACTTGGAATTTTTAACTGAAGGCATGCTAGGGGCTGCTGTAGGTCTGCTACAACTGTATCTGCTAGATGCTGAGGTCAGTGCTGATGCTGTCAATAGGCCTAGACTGAGAAGGAGAAGAGTGTTCAAGCCCAGGGTAACCTTCTAGGAGCTACATGAGCTGGAGATTGTAGACCACTACAGGGTGGACAGGGACATACTACAACAACTCACTGAGCTCTGCCACTCTCAACTCAGACCCAGAGCCAACAGAAGGGAACTCATCCCAGTGGAAACAAAGGTATGTGTATCTCTTGGGATAGTAGCTAAAGATACTTTCCAAAGACCAACTGGGGACATGAAGGGGTCTCACAGGCATTCAGGGTACTCTACCATTTCCTGGATGCCATGCTATCGCATGCCAGTGAGCACATTTATTTTAACCACACCTCTGAGGAGAGGACCAACAGTTTGCAACACTTCTACCATATAGCACACTATGCTGAGGTACTGAATGCCATAGATTGCACTCATGTACACATCAAGGCATCACCTGATGAGGAGGGTAGAATCTATGTCAACTGCAAGGGGTATCACTCCATCAACTGCCAGGTCACATCAGAAATGCACGCACACCCACTGAAGAATGTCATAATGAGACACACAAACAAACTAAAAACATCATCTAATGTGTGTTTGGGCTGCTGAAGTCACAGTTATGGTGCCACAATATATCTGGTGGAGCCCTGCAGTACTCTCCAGCCACATGTGCACAGATGTTCACAGTATGTGCCATGCTACACAGTATGATTCTGTGGAAACATCTGTAGCAGGGTCAGCAAAGGGAAGGGATACACAGCCCGCCACCAGTGCCTAGGTCCCCACAGCTACATTCCACAGGGGGACTCGGAGGAGGAACCCCCTAAGGTTGTACCTGTGGCCAGACATAAGCATGCCCAGTATGCTCTGGCCTTGGCCAAGACACAATGCATAGCACTTGCAGTGACAATTTGTGGTCCTAGGGACTGACATCTTACTCCAACTTGTATACATATATAGCAAAAATGATGCCAGCCAGCCCACATAACCTGTACCTAACCATGTATTGGCTGTGTACTGCATGCCTCAGACAGATTCAGCCCTGGACTACAGGCTGTCAGCCTATACACCACTTGTACAGAGTACTAGAATATGGTAGCATATATATGGACCTGCTCCATGTATGCAAGGGAATATAATGGGATGTTGGGCTACTTGCAGAGATCTAACAGCCACTTGGGACAACAGGTACTCTGTCCAATAATATGTGCCCCATAAAATTCACTAGGCTAAATGGCTGTAAACTCCACTAAATTATTCAAGGGAGATGGCAAACAGTGGTGTCACAGGACAGTCACATGACTGTCTATACCAGCAGAGTATCACTGGTATAGACCACCCAACACATCAGTGTTCCCATACAACTGCTGTAACAGTAAGTCTGCAATGACACATCAGCAGACCAGATAATTCCAGGGCTGTGACACAGAACCTGGCCACACATTGTATTTCCTACATAATGCAGGGGTGACAATGTATGTCTGTATGCTGTTGATAGTGTGAGGAATGAAACCTCTCTGGTGGCTGGTATGGTTCACTGGGCTAGGGGCATCAGCACAGATGATGGTGTTGATGGTTCAGATCTGGCAGTATCTACATGTTTTGCATGTGAGGTACTCATATGGTGGTATTCCCACATGCTGTCATAAGTCCTCTATCTGTTTCTGCAGGAAAGCTGGACAAAGCACACATAGCAGAGCTATTAACAAGTATCCCACTCCTAGGACACTAGAGTCAATAACAGAACCAAGCAGTATCACTCTGCAGGCCACACATGCTGTCTAACACAAGGCCATGTTGTGTATTCCACAAGTACTGTGCCTGCATCCACATATACAACAGAAATAACCTGTGGCACATGCAATAAGTACTGCAAGCTGTAGTGTGTAATAGTAGATAGGTAGGGGTTCTAAACTCACATCAGCCAACTCTGTGTATGTATGTGTGTGTGTATGTGTGTGTGTGTGTGTGTGTGTGTGTGTGTGTGTGTGTGTGTGTGTGTGTGTGTGTGTGTGTGTGTGTGTGTGTGTAAATATATCCCCTTGCAGCACTACAGACATTCCCATATGGGCTTCCCCATGCAATGCTCATTCATTGTATGGCTCTGTGACTAGCTGCTGGCCTCTAAATTGGCCTCTTCTACAAGGTCTGCTAATATCATCCACTTTAACAGTGCTGGATGACAGTCCAATATCAGATAAACTCCATGATGCATGCGTTAAATACTGTGAGCTAGAGTATGTAATAGTAGATAGGGAGGGGTTCTAAACTCACAACGGGAAACTCTGTGTGTGTAGAAATACTGTATATACCCTTGCAGCACTGCAGACATACCCAGATGGGCTATCCCTGTGCAATAATTATGCATTTTATGGCCCTGTGACAAGCTACTGGCCTCTAAATTGCACTCCTCTACAAGGCCTGCTGATGTCATCCACCTTAAGAGCACTGGATGACAATCTAATATCAGATAAACTCCATGCCACATGCAATAAATACTGTGAGCTATAGTGTGGAATACTAGATAGGGAGGGGTTCTATGGATCAGTCGAGGCCTGGGTTAACAATGACCACCACCAGTACTGTTGGACAACAGGGTGCTGGTGGAAATTGGGCTACTGTTGGCCGAAGGAGGAGAAGAAGCGGAAGGCATGGCTGAAGGCAGGTAAAGCCTAGGACTGTGATAGTGAAGGTTGAAACTTTGAATGTTGGCAGTATGACTGGTATAGGGAGAGAGCTAGCTGATATGATGGACCAAAGGAAGTTGGTATATTGTGTGTGCAAGAGACCAGATGGAAGGGGAGCAAGGCTAGGTGTATCGGAGGTGGGTTCAAATTGTGTTATCAGGGTGTGGATGGGAGGAGAAATGGCATAGGCATTATCCTGAAGGAACAGTATGCCAAGAGTGTTTTGGAGGTGAAAAGAGTGTCAGATAGAGTGATGTTTATGAAGCTGGAAATTGATGGTGTAATGATGAATGTTGTTAGTGCATATGCTCCACAAGCTGGGTGTGCGATGGATGAGAAAGAAAAGTTTTGCAGTGAGTTGGACGAAGTGGTGATTGCACCCAAGGGTGAGAGACTGGTGATTGGAGCAGATTTTAATGGGCATATTTGTGAAGGGAACAGAGGGGATGAGGAAGTGATGGGTAGGTATGGTGTTAAGCAAAGGAATGCAGACGTTCAGATGGTAGTGGATTTTGCAAAGATGTTAGACATGGCTGTGTTGAATATGTATTTTAACAAGAGGGAGGAGCATAGGGTGACATACAAGAGTGGAGGAAGATGCACACAGGTGGACTATATCTTATGTAGAAGGTCCAGTCTGAAGGAGATTGGAGACTGTAAAGTGGTGGCAGGGGAAAGTGTAGTTAGGCAGCATAGGATGGTGGTTTGTAGGATGACATTGGTGATCAAGAAGAGGAGGATGAGTGTGAGGGCAGCACCAAGGATCAAATGGTGGAAATTGAAAAATGGTAATTGTGAGGTGATGTTCAGGGAAGAGTTAAGACAGGCACTGGGTGGCAGCGAAGAATTACCGAATAGCTGTGTAACTACAGCAGAGCTAGTAAGAGAGATGGCTAGAAAGGTGCTTGGTGTGACATCTGGAAAGAGGAAGGAGGACAAGGAGACCTGGTGGTGGAATGAAGAAGTACAGGAGAGTATACAGAGAAAGAGGTTGGCGAAGAAAAAGTGGGATTGTCAGAGAGATGAAGAAAGTAGGCAAGAGTATAAGGAGATGAGGTGCATGGCAAAGACAGAGGTTTCGAAGACTAAGGATAAGGCGTATGATGACTTGTATAAAAGGTTGGACACTAAGGAAGGAGAAAAGGACCTTTACCGATTGGCTAGACAGAGGGTCGAGCTAGTAAAGATGTGCAGCAGGTAAGGGTGATAAAGAATAATGAGGGAAACGTACTCACAAGCGAGGAGTGTGTGTGAGCAGATGGAAAGAGTACTTTGAGGGGCTGATGAATGAACAGAATGAGAGGGAGAGAAGGTTGGATGATGTGCGGATAGTGAATCATGAAGTGCAGTGGATTAGCAAGGAGGAAGTAAGGATAGCTATGAAGAGGATGAAGAATGGAAAAGCTGTTAGTCCAGATGACATACCTGTGGAAGCATGGAGGTGTTTAGGTGTAATGGCAGTGAAGTTTTTAACTAGATTGTTTAATGACATCTTGGAAAGTGAAAGGATGCCTGAGGAATGGAGAAAAAGTGTTTTAGTACCGATTTTTAAGAATAAGGGTGATGTGCAGAGCTGTAGTAACTACAAAGGGATTAAATTGTTCAGGTACAGCATGAAGTTATGGGAAAGAGTAGTGGAAGCTATGTTAAGAAGGGAGGTGATGATTAGTGATCAGCAGTATGGTTTCATGCCAGGAAAGAGCACTACAGATGCGATGTTTGCTTTGAGAGTGTTGATGGAGAAGTACAGAGAATGTTAGAAGTAGTTGCATTGTGTCTTTGTGGATTTAGAGAAAGCATATGACAGGGTGCCTAGAGTGGAGTTGAGGTATTGTATGAGGAAGTTGGGAGTGTCAGAGAAGTATGTAAGAGTGGTACAGGGTATGTACGAGGGTAGTGTGACAGCGATGAGGTCTGCGATGGGAGTGACAGATGCATTTAAGGTGGAGGTGGGATTACATCAAGGATCAGCTCTGAGCCCTTTCTTATTTGCTGTGGGGATGGACAGGTTGACAGACAAGATCAGACAGGAGTCTCCGTGGACTATGATGTTTGCAGATGACATTGTGATCTGTAGTGAGAGTAGGGAACAGGTGGAGGAGACCCTGGAGAGGTGGAGATATGCTCTAGAGAGAAGAGGAATGAAGGTCATCAGGACTAAGACATAATATGTGTGTTTGAATGAGAGGGAAGATAGAGGAATGGTGAGGATGCAGGGAGTAGAGGTGGCGAAGGTGGATGAGTTTAAATACTTGGGATTAACAGTTCAGAGTAATGGTGAGTGTGGAAGAGAGGTGAAGAAGAGAGTACAGGCAAGATGGAGTGGGTGGAGAAGATTGTCAGGAGTGATTTGTGACAGATGAATACCAGTAAGAGTGAAAGGGAAGGTCTACAAGAGGGTAGTGAGACCAGCTATGTTATATGGGTTGGAGACAGTGCCATTGACAAAAAGGCAGGAGTCAGAGCTTGACATGGCAGAGTTGAAGACGTTAAGATTTGCACTGGGTGTGACGAGGATGGACAGGATTAGGAATAAGTATATTAGAGGGTCAGCCCAGGTTGGAAGGTTTGGAGACAAAGTCAGAGAGGCAAGATTATGTTGATTTGGACATGTGCTGAGGAGGGATGCAGAGTATATTGGGAAAAAGATGTTAAGGATGAAGCTGCCAGGTAACAGGAAAAGAGGAAGGCCTAAGATAAGGTTTATGGATGTGTTGAGAGGTTGAGAGAGGACATGCAGGTGGATGGTTTGACAGAGCAAGATGCAGAGGACAGGAAGAAATGGAAACAGTTGATCTGCTGTGACGACCCCTGACGGGAGCAGCCAAAAGAAGAAGAAGAAGTAGATAGTGAAGGGTTCTAATCTCACATCAGCCAACTCTCTGTGTGTAGAAATATATCCCCTTGCAGCACTACAGACATGCCCATATGGCCTATCTCTGTGCAATGGTTATGCATTTCATGGCCCTGTGACTAGCTGCTGTCCCTAAATTGCCCCCTCTACAAATTCATAACTGATATCTGCCACCCGTCTGCCCTAGACACAGGATATTTGTAACTGTGTCAACTCCATCACCAAACCTTGTGCAGGCAACACATATCAAGGGTAGCTGACCTGATCCCAAAGTATAAATTCATGAGTATGCTGACTACTCCCAATGTCCCTGATAGACTGCTCACCATATATGCACCTTGGGAACCATGCACACATACTGCCATATCTTGCTGATGTCATATATCTGCTGTGCTGTCATGCTATTCTGTGCTGCTTTACTGATGCCATGGTTTATCTCCTCAGAACCCTGCAACAGAAACATACACAGGTCCATGGCACAGCTGTCATTCTGTAGCACTCCTGCCAGTACATCATGCAACATAAGATACACAAAATTTTATGTATAGTCATGCCACATGCCAGCATACAGTACCTGTTGTGGGCCACAAGTGACATGGCAAAACAAGACAGCACTACACAAGTACAAGTCAAGTAATATAGTCAACCTGTGCATCAGACACATAGTTGCTTTTCCCTGCATCGATGGCACGGATGACAGGGATGAGGCAAAGGTATCATCACATGCACAGGGTGTGGTGTGGGGGTGCTGGAGGCCTTGGCTGTGCCAAACAGTTGACAGGATGCGTGTGAGTCAGGAAAGGGTACGGGTTAGATGGGCAATGGACAGGTGCCGTGTGTGTCTGTAGGTGACCTAGTTGTGACAGTGTTGTTTGGATGTGTGCATGTACCCAACGGGCCCAATGCTAACCCTACATGTGTGGATGTTGGACAGCTGTGGACCGTAGATGGTAGAGTGGACAGTTCACCATCTCCAGCCACAAACATGGGAACTGGCTCTGCCAAGAGTAGCACTGGCACCACCATGCCCAAGGTCAGATACGGTGGTAGAAGCTGACGGTGACTGCTGTCTGCTGGAGCTGTGTCCCCCACGGGACCATCCAGGACCATATGCCCATGGCCTGTACATCATGGTGTGGACAGCACACTTCCCTCTGTAGCACTGGTGGTACTGCCACTATGGGAGCATGACTGTGCATGGCCACGTGGATTCTAAGCAGATGGTGTTGCTGACCTATGTCCACAAGTCTAATGCCTAACTCCTACCAGATGTTCCAGCACAGACAATGTGTGGTCCAAGACAGAAACTGTCTCAGCCCATCATCTGGTCACTGCATCAGTGAACCAATCCAGGTAGTCAAGAAAGTCAGACCGTGCTGCATCCATAACCTTAAGCATCCATCTGGTGTTGCATTCAGAACATGTGTGCCTCCATGATGGCCCAAAACATTAGTCGAGTGACCAGTTTTGTGACATCTGCAACAGATGGTGGATGGACAGCAGTCCTCCTATGAGCACCCCCTGTCAATCCGCCTGTGTGGGACCTCACCAGTTCTCTGGCTATGACCAGTGTCTACACTCACTGACACCATAGTTGTCACACTGTCCTTTTCAATGTCACCACCCTCTGACTGTCCAATATCTGCGGCCTCTGGGGACTGGGTATGTGTGGACATACTGACTGTGTGCGGTGTCAATGGGGGTAGAAGAGGGATGTCAACCTCTGGGACAGATTCATCCCCTGACAACCCCACCTATGCCTCAGTATGACCACCATCATCATCAGAGTCTGATGAGGCACTGACATCAGGTTGTGAGGGGGACAGACTCCAATCCCCCCATTCACCTGAGAGAAGCAAGACAAAAGCAGTACATTACTACCTGCACTATTATGTATGGTAATCCACACAGAATCATAAAGATGAGGATCTACAACTACATTACCAGTCCCACATCTTCTCAGCCCCATTCTCATGCTCAACAGACAACCTGACAACAACATACACAGACAAGTCAAGCCTTTTATAACATACACATCAGCTATGTCCAGTTAAATTTGCCAGTACACTATACCTGTAATGTATGATATAGACACTATATGTGATAGAACTACACAGAAAACCTAGTACACCTATCTTAAGAATGATATGCCAGTACTAGTGTCACTGCCTCAGGTATGTACCATCTCCCTTTTGTGTTTGACCAGGCATCTTGGAGTAATTGCCTATTGTAAACCAGGCTGTGTAGTCACTCATAACTATAAGTGCAAAAGTGTTAATGTTCATTCAAATACACACCTGTGATTACCCAGTTCATGAACTGTAGTTTACTCTTCCAGAATGGAACATAAAAATAATCAGCTCTGGCTAAACACAACATTTGTACATATGGCAATATGGCAGCCCGTAACTGTTATAGGGTATATATGATCCATAAAACAACAGTATCACACTTACCAGGTACAGGAGTATGGACTTGGGCCACACTTGATGGACCTATGAAAAGGTGGAGGATAGGTATTATCAACACCACCAAATGATGCAGCAGTACAAGGTAATATGTGCATATATCCACATGTACAGTAGCTGCTGTGATAATGGCTATATTGCTGACATTCTGAGTATGTGTGCAGAACTGAGCATAAACTTCAACCCCCATCCCTAATGCAGATATACCCGACACAATGTACTGGTATGTATAGCCTGCCACAATGACTGCTATAGTATTACACTGGTGAATACAGTAAGCTTACCTGGATACCCCTCTGCTGTGAACACTATGGCACCCTTCTCCATGATGTATGGTGTGATGGATGCCTGGGAACTGTCAAGTGCTCCTAGGTTTGCCAGTAATTCCTTTGTGGCCAAGAGTGGTTGTTCCACAGCAAGCCTTCCACTGATTGTGGCACAACCCCTGGCAACAGCAGCTGCCCTTTGTTGTGCAGCATTCAGCATGCCTATGGCCTGGTGTCAGACCTGCTCATAGGTCCTGTCCTCTTGGCCAATATGATTGACATCTCACACAAGGTCTGCTCACAATGATGCCCGCTGTTCCCGATTCTGGTCAACATCTGATGGTGATGTCTCAGTCCATTGAATATTACATCATTCTCTGCATGTGAGAAGGGGGGATGTCTTCTGTGGTACATGGTCCCTAAAAGACAACAAAAGAACAAATTACAGGACCCGATATGTGAACGTCCACTATGTACAGATCCAGCATGCCTATAATGGCCTGCCCTATCCACTGCTCCCTCACACGTCATACTCTACATTCTGGCAAAGCACTATGTGTGTGAATAACACCAAGATAGAAGCAATACTGTGGTATGTCCCTGTTTACTGTGACAGATTCTGCTGCTTGTTTCTGCACCCATCACTACAGTCTACTGTGGTGTGTCCCCTATTGGCAAACTCCCACTAGTATGACATATGGCCACTGCCAGACAAATAGCAGTGTGCTATTACAACAACTGTATGGGGACAGTCCAGCAACACCAGTGTTGCCACTATGACAGTGAACAATGCAAACCTGCTGTGGTATATGTTCCAGGTCTATATTAGAAGCCCGAAAATCCATTTGAGCAAATCGGAAAAGAGCGACACATATTGTGTGAACTACGGAAACGGCAAACATCCAAAACCATGAAATTCTAAATGTCGATTTGTCATGGTTGACCCACCTGCGGTATAGTTCCATAAGGTAAGTGTGTGATAGTTATGGACCTTAGGTTTAGGGTGCGGGCTAAGGTAAGTGCATACATAGGTAATGTATGTAAGGTTTAGTGTAGGGTTAGAAGTAGGGTTTTGTTAAGTGTATGTGTGTGGATTATTTGTTTTGTTTGGGTATATCTCCGTAGGGTAAGTGTGCGATAGTTACGGACCTTTGGGTTAGGGTGCGGGTTAAGGTAAGTGCATAGATAGTAATGTATGTTAGGTTTAGTGTAGGGTTAGAAGTAGGGTTTGGTTAGTGTATGTGGTTTATTTATTATGTTTGTGTAGGTAGTATGTAGTGGGCAGTGGATTTGGTTGACTATAACGATTCGAGATTTTAAATTTTGCGGTTTAGGGGGTTCGGCGTATTTTTGTGGTTCGGGCTATATGTGTCGCTGTTGTCGTATTCGCTCAAAAGGGTTTTTGGTTTTATAATATAGACCCATATGTTCCCTGTAGACATCATACCTCCCAACTATACAGATGTTTGCAGAATGTTTGTCTCATAGTATTTTGGTCATTTTTACACAAACTTGTGGATGTCTGCCAAATGGTTGGTCAATCATTGATGGTTGATGACAGAAAATAATGACAGACATCTGTGTTTCACACGTCATACCCTTCAGAACCCAGTCATGCTACTGTAATACCTGTCATTCTATCAACTGTCTTAGTTTGTAAAAGCACTATTTAACAAGTGTCCCTAATTTTGAGCCTTTGTCCCTCCATTAATTATGGCTTTGCCCAGATTTCTTGCTGTAAGAGGTTGACAGGTATGTTAGGCATAGCTGTCAACCAAACAGGGACAAATGTCAACAGAATCAGGGACACTTTTAAAATGTTAGAAATATTTATGTGAGACAGATAGAATGAGAGGAGGTAAGTTACTGTACATCATCTGACATTACAGGAGGGAACACCCTTACTTATTGTCACTATGTATTATGTGTAATGCACTAGCTGTCCTACAAAAGCCATCCATTGTAGGATGCATTAAGAGGGGCAGAGCTAAGACTTGAGTGAAAATCAGGGACAATTGAGGGGTATGCCTGTAGGTGTAGGACAGTAGAGTATCAATGGCATGTCATTACCATAGGTCTAACACAGGCTTACTGCTGTAATCCCTATTCCTCATACCTCCATCCTCCCATCTGTATTTTGTTATATGGATAAATCATTTACATACCTGGTGGCGTGCAGTACTCTTTTATTGAACTTTGCTTCCAGTACTGTTTTGCAAAGACTGTCTCTGTGTGAGGTAAGTCTCATACTGACTTGTTCCCATTAACCAGCTGCTTGCCTTTTGAATATACTGCTTATTAACAGGTAATTGCCTCTGTGCACCAATATGTGGATCTGATATGCTAATTGCAGCCAAAACAGCTGAATTACACTGTCAATTTGCCAACGGTATGCCACCACAGTGCAATATATAAGGCCTTCATGCAGACCTGGGCCTCTTTCTTAGCTGTTCAGATGGACATTACTTAGGCGTAGAAACTACAGCATCACAGAGTGTAGGTATCATAACTGTCAGCTGTAGAGATTTATGCAGTATATCCACAGTGTCACCTAATGTGTGTGGTCTGTGTCCCATGACATTGTGGTCATCTATCATATCACTGGTAAATCATTGTGGGTTGCAGTCAGTAATGAAAGACACACATTTGAATGTCAGACTTCATACCATTCAAAATATACATGCTAACACAATAACTGCTATTCAATAAACTGACTATCTTTGTAAGAGAAAACTGTAAAACATGTCCCTAACTCTGGGCCTTTGTCCCCAATTAATTATGGCTCGGTCAGGATTCCTTGTTCTCGGGAGTTGGGGGTATGATAGGTCTGTAGCAGCTACCTTTACATACAGCTGTGTAAGCTACAGGCTGTAGCTGCTACTGCAGGCTAGAACACATAGGGGGTAGTGTGAACACTTTGGAGGACAGTAAGTTGTATGTGTAACTGTAGCAGCTGTGGCAGCCCTGTTTTTACATCAGAGTCAGGGTAAAGGTACCCTTTACAGTCCACTTGAGCCATGTGATTAAGGTATGTTTATTATGCAACTGTGCCAATAACAGAGTACTAGGCAAAATATAGTTAGGCTATACGGATATGTGCAGTGTGTCTCTACCTGCAGGCCTTTGTCTTGCAAAACTGGGTAGCAGTTCATTAATTAGCGGTAACCTGTCTGGATTATAAATGCATGACTCAGTCATTACTTGCTGTCAGCACAATAATGTAATTGAACTGCAGCACAAAACTGGATTTAAACCCAGGACTGTGTGTGGCAAAATATACTGCATGGAAGGCATTTAACAGACTGAGCTACTGTGACACTGCTAATGCAGGTGTATTTGCAAGATATATGTGTACATATACATGCTGTGAAAAACATTTCTACATCCATGAGTATGTGCATGGCTTTATATTGTTGTATTTGTGCACCGGTGTCCCAGTTGTACATGTAATTTGCTATTGCTGCCTTAGTGGTGTCTTTCCACAAGGTGCTGATAAAAGGGCACACAAACCTGCTATCACAGGCCTCACTTACATCATTTATTATGTCTTTGTCTGTCCACTGCTGTATTATTGCACCAGAATTCAATGTGCGCTCCCATGTTTCCCATTATTTTCATATTTCAGTTACATGCTTAATGACTCTAAGTAGCAATCAGTATGTTTTGCTGGAAACATCTGTTTTACTTAAGACCTGTGTAATGTGGTGGATTAATGTAGTGTACTATAGTTGAGAGGGGCCCAGGTTTGAAACTTGGCAGAGGTGATTATTTTCTGCAGGTGACTAACAATGTAATAAACAGATATAATCATTAAAGTTCATTTAAGGTGAGCTAAGTGAAGTGATGTGGTGTGCTGTTCAGTGCAAATCTGTGCAAATGCATGCTAAAAATATAAAGAAAAGAAAATGGTGGTGATAGGAAAGTGGTGAAATGGGGGTAAGCAGGGTTAAAAATATTGTGAAAGGCAGGTATGGATGTGCAGGATTGGTGTAGGAAAGAACCATAGCTATCTATTTCTTGTACAGCAACAGCTGTGCATTTTGACAGATTGTGTAGATGAATTTCGACTCTCAAACCCCATAGAGAGAGAGGGGTGAGTACAACATGAATGTGTTGTCAAGCCAATTGGACCATATTAGTTGTGTCCAGTAGAGACATGTGCAAAATGGAAAGCTATGTATTGGAAAATATTTTTTGTGGGACAGGTGCACATTTTTTTTTTAAAAAGAGAGTAGAATGTTGGGGAAGGGACATAGGTACATGTGGGGAGTTTAGTTGGGTAGGAGTGGATGCATTTGGAAACAGAAAAGACAGACAGACAAGACATCAGACAGGGGCAGTGTGTGACATATGAGGAGGGTAAACACCTTGGATGGCATTGGTGCTGTGGAATCAGAGTCACATGTGCCGCCAGACAGCAGCAGCATGACTCAGGTCCCCACCCATGGGACATTCGACACTATTCTTTCACTGTCACAAAGGTGGCTGTGATGGAGGCTGAGCATTAGGGTCAGCCAGCCCTACCAGGTTGGCCAGTGTGCCCTCAATCTGCCGCAGGCAGTGTTCATAGGTCTGATGAACAATCCTACTCACCATGACTAGCAGTTGCTCTTGGATAACTGCATCCTCTCCACCACGGCTCCCAGGGTGAGGCCAGACCTTGTCCCCTAAGACAGTTCCACCTGACATTGCAGGTGGCGCAGAGACAGCAGAGGGGGCAACATTGGCTTGGGTCCCAGACATGCCAGGACCCGGTGCCACAGTCAGTTGAGGCAAGGTAGGCAGATCACTGAGAACCAGCCTACCCTGAAGTGCTGTGGTGATGGAGGCATAGCAATAAGTATAGGTTAGTCATGAACAAAACATTGCTAGTAATAACAGCATGCCAGAACAGTGGAAATGACCCAATTACATACCAATGCATATTATATGAAACACAACAAAAAATAACAGAACAGTCAGTATGTTAACAGCATGCCAGTAACAGTTCCAGCATAAGGTCAGCAAAATAGGTAATTTAACAAGATATGTTAATATGCAACTAATACTTAAGAATAAGAAAATACATGTCCCAAAATACAGTTAATGTAACAACATATGTTAATAGTAAACCATAACCAATGAATAACAATAATAAATAAATAAAGATAATGGGTGGGGAGAGAGAGAGAAAAACAGTCCATTAGTACCATTACAGGCTATTTACTTGACAACAGTACTACTGTCTATTCTATGGTTCTTTCCTTCCTTTATATGTACAAGTCCCCTATATCTGCTGTACCATTTACGTACCTCTCAAGCTATTCATAAGAGACAATGTGGGGCAAGCAGTAACAAATGTGGGTACACAACTACAAAGAACACTTGCACATCATGTAGACCTTTATAAATACCAAGATGTACTGTGGGCTGATGTAGTGATACTTTGCAATGTACATAACCATTTCAATGGTAGTGCTGTACCAGAGGGATTATGCACTACTAATTACATTATATGAAAACATACCACTTAGAGACATGTATGTGTACAGTATAGAAACTTAACAACTGTCATGCCTTGCTTGGCAGGCATGGGGATAGATCCCAACAGCATTGACTGCAAATTACAGCTGTTTGGAAAAAAAGCACACCATTATGCATACCAGTTTTGCAGACATTCAGATTACATATTGGTAAAAGAGAGGAAAAAGTACCTACATACATGTGTGACATTACCTGCCCTAGCTACTTGGACCCAGGTGTACAAGAGTCCCGTCTTCCATCTCTTCAGTTCATCATGGTGGTGATGACACTGCTTACCTGCATGGGGGATACCAGTAACACCGGTGAGTTCTCTTGCCAGCCAGTCCCAGGCCTCTGGCTTGCACTCTGAACCCTGGTAACCTCCCTGCAACAGCCAGTCATCATAATTATGACTCTGGATTCCAAAACACCCCACTGCTACGCCTGAAAGTCCCTTTGCCAACACCTGCCATAGCACCCATCACAGACAGAACTCCATTGGATTCTGCTGTATTCCTGCTATTGGGCTAAATATAGGCTGTTTTCCTGCACTTTCACGCCATTGGGCAATATTTAAAAAAGTGCCACATCACTTAGCAGCTCACAAGCCAGTGCAGCTCAGCTGAGCAGTGTGAAAGCCCACAGAATAGCATGCTTAGCAGTGCTTAGCAGTGCTTAACAGTGGCCAAATCAGACAAGCAGAGCCAAGCAGCATATAAACATTGGCAGCCCTTACCATCTTTCTGTGGTGGTTAGCAGGTCTTAGCTGGTCTAGCAGAGCTAAGCAGAGCACAGCAGGCTGTAATTTAAAATAATTGGCATAATTTGTATTTCAAAAATAAATCCTTATTTTCTCTTCCTTGTATTCAAACCCTGTGCCTTGTGCACAGGAGGCCATAACTTTACCCATTTAGCTACATGGATATGTGGAATTTTGCTATACCTTTACATATATCTCTGAACTACCTGTAAGCAGTGCTGAGCACCACACTGGACAAACCTGCTCAGCTACACTTAATACATTTAAATAAATAATTACATTCATCTGGTTTTCTATTTTTAGATGTCTGGCAGGTGTCAACTATTGTATCTGTGGGTGCCACTTAACAGTACTGTGCTCCTCGCTGTGCAAACCTGCTTTTAAAAAAATATATAAAAAAATATTCAAAAGAAATAAAACATTTGGACAGTGCAGGGAGTCTCAAACTCATCTGCAGACACAGTTAGCACTACACTGCCTACACTTATTCAATCACCATGTTCCTTGTCTCTCCCTTGGCAATGCATCATCATTAATATTTATTTATTGACATTTGTTGACCAAGAAAGTCCACTGGGTCAAATACCCATTTTCACTGGAGGCCAAGGGAGAAAAGCTCCACATGTATGACAAGTAAAATGAATCTAACATAAGCAAAATCAAAAATATCGCATGTATAAAAGGAGAACGTATATAAAACATTTTGGATCAGAGTTCTCATTCAGTAAGTGCAGGTTTATAAGTTACATAACTGGAACAGTATAGATATGAATCAGTACCATCTATAGTGAGAGTTAACAGAAAAAACATTGCATTGTTAGGTAAACAAAAAAAAGGAAAAAAAATGAAGTGATAGAGCTGGTTGTTATTCATTGCATAATACAAGAGTTTGCTTTAACTCACATTAATACATGTGTATGGACACAATAACATTCTGTATAGGCTCTACACTGTGCCTACATGGATTTTATTAAATCCTGGGGTTAGAGTTCATAGGAAAACAATTGGATTCAGTGACATAAGTGGTCTTCTTACCAGTCCATCGCATTTTATCTCTGAAATAACACATTCAAGATTTACTAGATCTCCCACAACTGGGGTACTTAACAAATGTGGCAGGTGTAAGCAGTGCTGATTTTTTAGCAACACTTAGTTCACATCAAAGCACTGAATGTAAACCTTTAGGTAAGAACCAGATATAATTATGATTCAAAAGGAGTTGTTCACTTGGCATTTTGTGATTCCTCCTCAGGGTTCTGTGTTGGAAAAGCTGTGAGAAAGCTGTTGAGAAAAATTTATGAACGTAATTTGGCTATAAAGAAAAAAAAAATACTAGCAATTCTTTAGCCAGTCACTAATGTGCCCTAATTTCAAAAAATCCCCATTTTTCATAGTAGATGCTGTCAGTATGGAAGAATCAGTAGGTAATTACAATGTCCTACTTGAATGCCATGAATCCTGAAGGCAAATAAGACTGTGGGCAGATAAGTTTCCCAGTCTTAATGAAACAGAAAACATTAAATGTTTTCTGATGGCACAAAGACTTTAAATGGTAAGTACTGTTGCTCCTAGCAGCCATTAATTCCTTATTTACAGAAAATATTTTTCATTTTACAAAAATTATATTAGAAGTTTTCAGCAACAGTAAACATTTCAGATAGGGAGTAACATTTCTGATTGGTTGATACTTGGTTATATTTATTGAACATGTTTTAAAATACACTAACTTTAAGAAGAAAAGAGGGAACACAGACAAGCATTTTATTAGTTAGGAGTGATCATGTGATTCATTTGATACTTCTTTTAAACTTGGATTGTGTACTGGGTTTTAACTCTGATGAAGTTATATTGAAAATAAAAAGAACAAAAGTGCTTAGTAGTTAAAACATGTGTTTGGGACTCCTTCCATTTTTGCCTTTGAGAGTTGCTCAAAGTTCACTTGTTTTTTTAATTCTACTCTGCATTTTGTTATATATTAAATTGTAATGTAGAAATTAATTGCTTTCCTGTGTTTTTTGCTCCTTATCATAGGTGATCCTGACAGTGGCAGTGTAGCACTCTTATCACCTGATGTTAGAGTATCAGCAAAATCTGATGATGATGATGATGATGGCAGCCAAACAGAGTCACAGTCAGGGGATGTGCAGTAGTTGAATCTGACACTCACGTTGGCATCCAGCCATCCTCTGTATTGCCATCAGACACAGCCAGTAGGCTTATGAATACCTGTTCCAATGAGCCCTCAGATATTGGACAGGTGGAGGGTGACACACTTGAAAAGGGTAGTCTGGTTACTGCAGCTTCAGTGCCAGTTGACACTGGTCGTAGCCAAAGTGTGGCTGAGGTTCAACACGGAAGGGTTGTTAGGGGTACTTGGAGGAGGCTTGCTGTCCACCCTCTCCCTGAACCTGTTGTGTCATTATCTGTCACTCAATATACATTTAGGGGCATCATGGAGGAGCAGGCACATTCCAATAGGGCCTCTAAGGATATGCTTAAGGTTGTAGATGTAGCACAGGCTGACATGCATGACTACCTCCTCCATGTGGCTGATACAGTGGATTTGATGAATGACATGATTGAATGGGCAGTGTCTGTGATGGAACGTCAGCTGGGAGGGGGATGGCATCCACATGGACATAGGTCAGCATCATCATCTAATGTTAGCAAAAGTGGCCGTGCCCAATAATGCTGCTATAGTGGCATGATTTGCACTGCTACTTCAGTGATTGAGTTGTCCACACCCAGCAATGATAGTCATGGGGTCGTGGTCCTGGGCATACTCATGAATACAGCTCGTCCAGCAGACATCAATCACTTTCAGGTAGCAGCAGCACATCTGACCATGGGCATGGATGTGCCAGTGCAACTCCTGGCAGATCCAGTTCTTGTGGTCGTAGATGAAGATGAACTGTCATCTCTACCATGTATGGCTTACACCTGTCTGACATAATAGGGTATAGAGCTAGCACAGGCTTGACTGTGTTCTTGCAGGCACTCACACACACATGTTTCACCATGGGTGCCAATACAGACACACACACACACATAACAGTTGCATGGGTCAGTCATGAGGCTTACAGCTCATTTGGTCTCAGTGGTCATTTAATTTTTGCCTGCCTGTGTTTCTTACTCACACACAGTCACTATCTTTTGTGTCACACTTGGCCTCCTGACCCCCCAAACAACACCCTGTGCAAATGATGATAACTGTCACATCACCTTGATTTCTATCTTTTGAATTCAGGGATACATAAATCTTTTGTCTGATGCCCAGGATGCATAGCTGACGGAGTGCATTGTATATTTGTTTTTGATGCACTTTTAAAAATTGTACTGCTTACTTACTGTTTTTTGTAATATTTGAATCTTTGATCCATGAGGTCTATTACTTGATAGAGAGTACATATATTAACATGTCAGTACTGCCATATATTGATGTCATTAATGTAAAAATCACCTACTTTCTACTTAGATACATTAGCAAGTAACAGTATGCAAGGATATGCCATTCATTTGTATTTTTAGCCATTTATTTACCTCTTTCAGTCCAGCAGTTACAGGAGTTTTAATTTGGGGATGAGTCTGTGTGATGCTAGCAGTATGCAGCCATTACATGGGTATGTAAAGGTTATAAGCATTGCCTGGCATCAGTGTTACTGTATGTATGTGCATAGTTTAAAGGTTTTACCCTATTAGGTGGTGAGCATGTCTGCTATCTGTTATGTCTTGGCCAGGCTGAGGGCCTACTGTACATACCTATATCAACCTACACCTACAGTGGCTGGTGGTTCCCTCTTTGACTCCTCACATGAGTGTGGCTATGGTGACCTTGCCAGTGCTAGTGGGATGTGTTCCTCTTCCCCTTAGCGTTCCTGCTGAAGCTGTTATCTCAGGATAATATTGTGAAGGATTGCACAGATGGTGAAACTTTCAGCACAAGTACAGGAATTGTACTGCAGGACTCCGCCAGCTGTATTGAGGCACCAGAACCATGACTTCAGCAGCCCAAACAAATGCTCTATGATATTTCTTATTTCAGCGTTTGCCTCATTTTAGCATTCTTCAGTTGGTGTGTGTGCATTTCTGATGGCCGTCATTAGCCACAGTTCAAGTGCATAAACTCCATCCCCCAGTAAATTATCATATGGTGATATTCCCCTAGAAAACATATGATAGAGCAGAGACTTGTGCCAGATGTGCAAATTGTGGTAACCGCCTGGAATGCAAGCACACACACATCCAGGATGATTCCCTTAGCGTTACACATGACCTGGCAATTAATGGAATGGAAACCCTTTATGTTTATGTACACCTTCACCTGTTCCCTGGATGGTACTTTGATTTCAATGTGCATGCTGTTTGTGGCATCTAACACTTCAGGGTGGTGTGCTACAGGGTAGAACTCCTGCATAGTCATGGCTCTGTTGTATGGTGAAAATGTATGTGGTCACTGGCATGTTGTTGCATTGCATTCAGGAACTGATGCAGGATCCTGAATGCTAATGCCTGTGACACCCCCAGCATATTTCCTGTTGGTCTCTGGAAGGCTCCTGTAGCTAATATTCTAAGTGTTACATATACCTTAATCTCCACAGGTATTGGTTCCCCCTTGTTTGCCCTTGTTCTCAGTTGAGGATGACAGAGGTTGCAGAGTTCATGTAATTTGTCTCTATGCATCCCGTAGCATTCTACAATTTCCACCTCATGCAGAACATGAAAAGTTAAATGTGGTCTAAACACCCTTCTCTTTCTTGACTGAGGTCTACTAGCAGCAGCAGCACCAGCAGCATAGACTTGGGCATGTTGCACATGCACATATATAAGAGCAATAGCAGTCCCTAACATTGTTTCTTTGTAGAGTAGTTTCCATGGCTTTATTCCAATAGGTTTTGGAATTCACAGGAAAACCGGCACTAAGTCTACATGATTGCTTTATAGCTTATTGAATAGCTTCTCCATCTTGGATTGGTTGATTAGCATACAGTTCAGCTGTTTAGGCTGTAATTAGCATGCCACGTTTACTGGCTCTACACAGCATCAATGAAGCATGTTTCCTTATCACGCAAACCACACCCCGTAAAACAGCTTTTAGCATTGAATAATGCTAAATCAAATGCACCTCAAAGTGTAAGGAAATATGTACCACCCACACTAATTATCTCTTTCATTCAGAGACAAGGTGAAGCTGCACAGCAAAACACTTCAATTAGTGGCTCAATAACATATCTCTGAATCGACCACTGCACTGTCTGACCTGACCCCACCAGTTTTCTCCCTGCTGGCCCATGTATTGTGCTTGCACGGCCAAACCCAATATAGACACACACACACACACACACACACACACACACACACACACACACACACACACACACACATGCACGTACATACACACACACACACACACACACACACACACACACACACACACACACACACACACACACACACACACACACACACACACACTATTAGACAGTGTCCCTGACATACAAATGTACATGAATTTTGTTCCAAGATGTCCTTGCTGTTTTCAGGAGTAATTTAAGTCTTCTAAAATATCCCTTACTAAGTTTTATTCACATTTGTTCATGTTTTATTGTTAATCCTTCATCAATTCCCAAATATTTGTACACTCCCTCTTGCTCAAGTTCTTTTAGATCACATTCTTGTCCCAAACTGATGTTTTCTTGGTGCTACAGTTTTCCTGCATTAAAGGTTGCTTTTGCACACTTATCAAGACCAAATTACATTCTTATATCATCTGGAAAAGTTTTGACTACTTGCAGTTGTCCTTTCAGTTCCTCTTTACACTTTTTTGTTTTCTAGGAGCCAAATTATAGCATGCCCTGATCTATTAAGTAGACAGTTTAATGGCTTAAGGGCAAGAAAGAATAGCAGAGGTGACAAGGAGTCACCCTGGAATATCCCCCTTTAGATTTTTATCCCTGGAATAATAATTTGTACTTTATCATGGCTTAATTACAAAGTGGTCTGCCACTGTTTCATGGTCACTGTAATGTAGTTGACCAGTGTAGGATGTATCCTATACATTTTTAAGCACTCTTTTATCCATGAATGTGGGATACTATCAAATGCTTTTTGTAGTCATTCCATGCCATACTTAGATTCTTCCCCTTTTTACAGTTCTCCATTATGACTTCATTTAGCAACAGATGACCCTTTGTTCCATACGACTTTCATTTACTGCCCTTTTGTTCTATTACCATGACTGAGTTTTCTTCTAAATGTCTATAAACTCTGTTGGCATCAATTCCGGGGTATAGTTTTATGTAGTTGGAAGGCAAGTTATATACTTTTTAGTGTAGCTTGCTACTTTTAAGTAGGAGCATTCTTTTTCCTGTTGTTAGCTAGACTGGTGTGTGTTCAGGGTGCGCATATAAATAGATGCAATGGGATCCTATCTCACCTACATTCATAACTGATGGGTTCGGAGCCGATCCGTCGGCTCTGACTCGGCCACTATACACTAGAATGAAGTCTTTCATTGGCTGGGCTACCCTTTATCCCATAATGCACCATGCCTGCTTCCAAAGATCTCGTTTGCCGCTTTTCAAGCCGGACGTGGTCTCGACTTGGCTGGAGCTAAGTTTTTTCTTGACCTTTTGGTCTTTTTTGACTAGGGTTTCTGTCAGAATTTCAAACAAACAGCTGTTTTAACAGCTTTGTGAGCATTTGTGGTCAGTTTTGTGTAAAATTTAATTTTATTCTTTTCACGCTACTAGTGTACTGGGCAAGGCCCGTTTAAGTTAGAGGGCCTTTGCCCTTATTGTATGTCTATCTAATTTTCTTGTTGTTGTGTGACTTGAAATAGTTTTCGGGCTAAGCCCGTTTAAGTTAGAGGGCTTTAGCCCATACATTAGTTACTGTTTTTTTTCTAGCTATCAGTTACCTGTTTTTTCTACTGTACCTAAAATGTCTAAGGAGCAGAAATCAGGGTTCAAAAAGTGTGCAAAATGTAATTATAAAATGTCTATTACAGACAGCCATGCTGTTCTGCGTACTGTTTAGGGCCTAAACATTTACAGGATACTTGCAGTGTGTGTCACGCTTTTTCCTCCAGGGTTCTCCAGGAGAGAAAAAACAAGCTGATACTTAGGGGTCTGATTAAGCCTTCATTTGAGGAAGCTTTGGCTTCATCCCCAGCTTCTAAAAAGAAGAGATCGTCGGCTCCGACCAGTCCGTCGGGCCCGACACCCAAGAAGCATAGATCGTCGGCTCCGACCAGTCTGTCGGACCAAACAGCAAAAAAACAGGGATCGACTTCTTCCTCTGGTCCAATGGCTTCGGAGCCGATGGCTGAAGGGTCTGCCTCGGTGCCTCTTCCCTCGGCTCGATTGGTGTCGGAGCCGCAGGTTAGTGCATTGAGAGGCCAATCACCTACTTCGGCTCCTTTGGTCTCAGAGCCGTTGGAGGTGTGCATCTCAGACTCTTCCCCCTCAGCTCCGGAGCCTCCTTCGGCATCGACACTGTTGCAAACGGTTCCGGTCTCGGGTCCGATAGTGCTGGAACCCTTTCGGAGCCGATCCCCTGCTTTATCGGAGCCAAGGCAGAAGTCTTCTCGGCCCCAATCGGTTTCCTCCAAATCCTCTAGGTTGTCAGATTTGGATTTGGATAGGGTTATCCAGAGGCTGTTCCAGTCCCCCGTTTTTACTAAAATGATCTCGGCTCCAGCCCATGTGGCTTCGGAGCCGATTCCACATTCCATGCATTTGATTCCTCCTCCGAACCCCTTGGAGCCGTTGGAGTCGGTGCAGGTAGAACGCAGCGGAATCGTCCAGTCGGAGCAGGGACCCCCCTCAGAGTTTCTCTGCTCCGGCCTTCATTCCTACCCTGTCCTTGGTGTCAGGGTTTGGTACCGGGTCTTCCTCGGTGGGGGCTGAGGGCAACACTCTGGAGCTCGCCTCTTCGATGCCCAGTCTTCCCCTCGGAGCATCAGCCGCAGGTATTCCCGGTACCGCCGTGGTCTCTCAGCAAGTGCCCTCTGCAGAGTCTGGAGGTCCTGCTTTTGAGGCCATGAGGAGTGTGCTGGCCACGACCTTGCTGGTTCAGCAGGTTTCTACCTCACCGTCCCAAGTTTTGGGTACTGGTGCCTCTGGAGACATTCTTTCCCACGACAGTGGGGCCCCAGGGATACCCCTGAGGGTTCCCTTCTTCCAGGGGTCCTTCTGAATCTGCTTCGATGAACCCCAAGGAAGAAACTGTGTAAGAGGAAGCACGTTGATTCCCAAGATGAATCCGTCACTTCAGATACTGACCTCGATGATGCGGAGGGGTCCCCTAAATCGTTATCGGATGACGTCTCCTTCTCAGATATCCTTGAGATCTTGAGACAGAGAGGTGATTGGCAATCCAAAGCCCCTACCGCTTAGGAGTCAGTTTTCCTCAAGGCGTTTGGGGCCCAGCCCTCCTCCTCCTGGGTGTCTCCACCCTTCGACGAGTTATTAGATCTGATATCTCGGAGGGTGTGGGAACATCCTGATACAGCGGAACCGGTGCCTGCCAGGCCTAATAAGTTTCTTTCAGCCCCTCCCCAGAAGGAATTCCTCACTAAGGGTGTTGCAGTTGATGCTATGGTGGTGGCATCTGCCACTCAGCAGGATGTGGCAGAGGCTTTAACGTCCATTCATCCTCCTAATAAGGATTCTAGGAGCATGGATAGGTACGGGAAGCGTACCCTTTCTTCAGCGACCTTTATCCTGCGGTCGCTGAACTATCTCTGTCATTTTACAAGGCTCCAAAGGGACCTCCTCAAGGAGTTAGGAGAGTCCCTTGCGGGTAACCTTCCTGAGGTGTTAGCACAGACCGTAGGCACCCAGATGACTACCCTATCTTCTATTGTCAACTCGTCCATGAGGCTCATTTCCTATGCAGCCGAAGGGGTGAGTAGAGCAGTGGGCACAGGAGTGGCTCTTTGGAAACAAGCCTGGTTACACTTGTGTCCACTCGCGGAGGCCTTTAAGTCTTCCTTCTCCGACGCCCCCTTTGATGGGTCTTCTTTGTTTGGATCCAAGGTGAAGGACACTCTTACTCAGTGTGAGCAGGAGGGCAAGACCTTGACTGCCGTTAGTGCCCATTTTTCCGCTCCCTCTAGACCTTATCCCAAGGCCCAGAGAGGAGGGAAAATGTGGTTCAGGAAATCCCAAAAGTTCTTCTCTACTCCATCGACTGATCACCCCTCCAGAGGCAGGGGAGGGGAATTCAGGAAGACGCCGCGCTAGAGGTGGCAGAGGCCTCCGTAACTCTGGAGACCGCGACTCCTTTTGTGGTTCCTCCTACCCTCAACATCCCTAGGATGTGGCCTGGCTGTGCTTCTCTGGAGCCGGTCGGGGGGTCGTTTTGCAAAACACCCACAGGCTTGGGAATCGATAACCAAGGATCAGTGGGTGCTTCGCATTGTAACCGGAGGCTACCGCATCCCCTTTTTCAAGCCCCCTCCTCCAACAAGGAGAATCCTGGATGTGCCACCCAGTCAATGGGATCTGGCAGCCATAGAAGTTTCAAAGCTGCTAAGCAAAGGGGTCATCCAGCCCATCCCCGCCAACCAGATCGGGTCAGGAACTTACTCAAGATTATTTTTGGTGCCAAAAAAGACAGGGGACGTAAGGCCCATTTTGGACCTAAGCTCTTTAAATCATTTTGTGAAGAAGTCCAAGTTCCGGATGGTCACCCTTCAGTCCATTCTCCCTTTATTGGTGAAGGATGTCTGGATGTGCTCCATAGACCTCAAGGATGCTTACTATCACATTTTGATACGTAAAGAGTCCAGGAGTCATTTACGCTTCCGCCTAGGAACCAGTCATTTCCAGTTTTGTGCACTGCCCTTTGGTCTCACCACAGCCCCCAGGGTGTTTACCAAGTGTCTGGCAGTGGTGACAGCTCACTTGAGAAGTCTAGGATTTCAAGTGTTTCCCTATCTTGACGACTGGCTCCTCACTGCCACCTCCAAGCATCTACTGATTCGAGCACTGATGGCCACAGTAACCTTGGGTATCTCGCTAGGAATCACTTTCAAGTGGAAAAAATCTGTGCTGCGGTCATCTCAGCGTATCACCTTTATAGGCACAGAGTTAGACACAAAAAGGATGCGGGCATTTTTGCCATCAGAGAGAATTCAGGTTCTACAATCACAGGTTCTAAATTTGTTACCCAAATCTGGAGTTCCTGCCAGACAGATTCTTCAGTTATTGGGCACGATGGCTGCAACTATCCTCCTAGTACCGTTAGCCAGGCTGCACATGCGGGTGCTGCAATGGCTATTATCGGTTCAATGGTCATACCAAGAACTTCCCCTGAACCACCTGGTTCTGATTATGGACAGTTGTCATCTGGACCTCCGTTGGTGGCTATGTCGGTCCAACCTGGACCGGGGGCGTCCTTTCGCCCTTCAGCCCCCTGTTGCCACAGTGACCACGGACGCCTCCCAGATAGGGTGGGGGGGGGTCATTATCTGGACAGGTCTGTCCAAGGCACTTGGTAGGATTGCGAAGCGCACCTTCACATCAATATCCTGGAAATGAGAGCGGTGCTTCTGGTTTTACAAGCACTTCATCATGCTCTCCCCCAAGGTACTATTGCGATTCTATCCGACAACATGTTGGTAGTTTGGCACATAAACAAGCAGGGCAGAACCAGATCCTACCCCCTTTGCAGGGAGGCCATGAGAGTATGGCGCTGGGCCATAGCCTCTCGACATTTCTTAGTAGCCACGCACATTCCGGGAAAAGCCAATGTGATTGCAGACAGGCTCAGCAGGACTCTCCTGTTGCCCCACTAGTGGTCCCTCAACAACAGAGTGGCTGCGCAGATCTTCACCAAATGGGGTCTCCCTTGTTGCGACTTGTTCACCAGCCCCAACAATGCGAAGTGCAGAGAATTCTTCACTCTGACTCCCTCTCAGGGGCAGTCCCCCAGGGACGCTCTAGCCCACAATTGGCCTCCGGGTCTGCTTTATGCCTTCCCCCCGATTCCCCTTCCCCTTCTCCCGAGGGTGATTCAGAAGGCTCTTCATGTCGGGTGCCACATGATTTTGGTTGCCCCACATTGGCCCCGTCAGGTTTGGTTCCCATTCCTTCAGAAGTATGCGGTACAGGGCCCCTGGATTCTGGACCCAGTGCCAGATCTGTTGTCCAATCAGTCGGGACACTCTCATCCATCCCTCCGGTCGTTGCGACTGGCTGCTTGGTTACTCCACTTCCATCCTTAGTTAGAGATCTTTCTCTTTCTTCGGAAGTGATGCACATCTTGTCCTCTTCCCACAAGCCGTCTACCGTTAAGCTGTATTCCAGCAAATGGAAAAGGTTTGTTTGTTGGGCCCAGCAGCGAGGCATTGATCCTCTTATGGCCCCAGTTCTGCAGGTCTTGGAATTTCTAGCTTCATTGTTTCATTCAGGCTCTTCAGTCTCCACACTTAAAGTTCAACTGGTGGCTATATCCAATTTTCATGTTGCTATAAAGCCTTCTTTAATGGCTAACAGACTTTGCAAGTCCTTTCTTAAGGGAGCCTGGCTCCTCAGGCCTCCTATGGCTCATCCCGTGCCCCCTTGGGACTTAAATTTGGTTCTGGCCTCTTTAACTGCCCGTCCCTTTGAGCCGGCAGCCACTTGTGATATAAAATTCCTGTCGTGGAAAACTGCCTTTCTAGTGGCAATAACTTCTGCTAAGTGGGTTTCAGAGCTTCAGGCTCTATGTTCTTCCCCTCCTTATTTGATTTTTCACAAAGACAGAGTTTCCCTTAGATTGAATCCATCCTTTTTGCCTAAGGTAGCATCCCCTTTATGCATTCAGCAATCATTGGAGCTCCCAGTTTTCTTTCCAAATTTTTCTAATGGAGCAGAATATACCTTTCACCAGTTGGATGTTCACAGGCAACTGTGTTTTTACTTAGATAGGACCACTCAGACACGAAATTCTGACCAACTGTTTGTGTCCTTTGCGGAGAATAGGTTAGGTCTACCAGTTGCCAAAACCACCATTGCCAAATGGATTAAGGATTGCACCTCTTTCATTTATTCCCAGTCAGGCAGAGAGTTGCCTTTCCCACTCAAAGCTCATTCTACCAGGGCTATGGCCACCTCTGTAGCTTTTCACTCCAAAGTTTCAATAGATGATATTTGTGTGGCTGCTACTTGGTCTTCTCCGCACACCTTCATTTCTCATTACAAGGTTGATGTGGCTTCCCGAGGCAGAGCTTCTTTTGGTTCTGCAGTTCTCAGGAGTGTGTTCCAGTGAGCCACCCGGGGTTTTAGGTGCTAGGGACGCTGTCCCATCAGTTATGAATGTAGGCGAGATAGGATCCCATTGCATCTTTTAGTTATGTACTTACCATAACTTTGGATGTATGGGATCCATCTCGCCTACATTCATACATACCCACCCTCTTTCCCCCTACCTTTTGGATTTGGAGGAAATATTGATCTTGCTAAGCTCTCCTCTGGAAGGGCTCTAGTTGGTTACAGTTATTGGTATGTGTTCTGTACCTGTATGTATGTATGAAAGCGAACAAACAAGATCTGGGGAAGCAGGCGTGGTGCATTATGGGATAAGGGGTAGCCCAGCCAATGAGAGACTTCGTTCTAGTGTATAGTGGCTGAGTCAGAGCTGACGGATCGGCTCCGAACCCATCAGTTATGAATGTAGGCGAGATGGATCCCATACATCCAAAGTTATGGTAAGTACATAACTAAAAGTTTTTACTCATGGCTATATCTTCGTGCAAAGATGCTAATACTTTTAACCAGAAGTTATGTACTGCATCTGGGCCTGGTGTTTTCCAGTTAGAGGCTTTTCTTAACTTTGTTTCAATCTCTCTGGCTGTTACTTCATCCCATTTCATATCCTGTACCTTTGAACTTCTTATACTTTCTTTTACTTCTTTTATCCATTTAGCATCTTTGTTATGTTCCACAGGATTTTCATAAATACTTCTCCAAAATATATCTATTTCTTCTTTTTTGGGTATTTTTTAAATTCCTTTTACCTTGTTTCCCATTTCTCTATAAAACCTTTTGGGGGTCATCAATAAATTGCTTATTTTTGTACTTTTCCTTTATATTTATCTGTGTACCTTCTAAGTTTTTCTGTCTGTGCTGATATTTTTAATTTATTATTTGCAATAGTGCATGATAGCTCCTTATCTGTTATACTGTTGTGCATTCTTTTATCACGTCTATCTTTCTGAGTATTTTTGTTGACCTGTTCCCTCTTCTATACTCCTCTAACAGTGACACTTCTTGTCTTAACTGATTTATAGTTTTCTCTATTCCTTAATTCCATTATGGTATTCAGTTTCTCCCTTTCACTTGTCTTACTACCCTGGGGTCTTGTGGTAGAATTGTATCTGTTATTAATTTAGCTGCACAGTAATATATCCTGTTTAATTCTGTTATATTGCATGGATAACCACAAAAACAGGCACAGTAGCTTGGCAAAAGATGTTTAATAGCACTCCGTGAGTAAAAACACCGCACAAACAGAACACAGTAGCGCTGCTTGTTGTTTACTAGTGTTTGGTTGTTCTTGTGGTTTACTAGTGTTTGGTTGTTCTTGTTGTTTAATATTGCATGGATCTCTTTGGGCAGTCCAAGTTACTTGGTTCATTTGTTTTATCAGGCTTCTGGCTTTTTGGGTTTTATTGACCTTCTTCAGTCTATTTCTTTCATTGATCTTAATATGTCTATCTATCTCTATTAAATCAAGCAACTCTTCTCTTAGCTCATTTTCTACTAAACTGAGGGCATATTTTTGTTCTCCATTTTGTGTGGGCATTCTGTAGTAAGTTCTATAGCATCTTCCTGTAGCACATTGTCTTCAATTTCATCCTGTGTCAAATGTTGCTCTATCACATGGGTACTCACTGGCCTATCACTCCTCAACATTGGCTGCTCCAGAGTTGCCACAGTTTCCTGTTCCTTACCTTGCTGTCCAGCTTCAAGTGACCATTTATACTGGTTTCAATTGGAAGGCTCCAAAATATCTTCATTTGGCAACTGACCAGTTGCTTCCTGTTCCACTGGTTTCTCCTTAATTTGGATGTCTATTCCTCTATCCTGCTGTGGTGCTTTCTGAGTTAGAATTTCTACACTGAATCCTTCACTTTTCAGGTACTCCATAACCACAGTTTTTATTTCTTTAATTTCTCCATTACTAATCTTTTCTACTTTTAATCTTTGTCTTTTTATTTTTTTCCAACACACAACTATGTAGTCACATTCATGTCCCAAAGACACACACACACACACACACACACACACACACACACACACACACACACACACACACACACACACACACACACACACACACACACACAGCTCTATAATGCCTACCTGTCATACAAACACACACACACACACACACACACACACACACACACACACACACACACACACACACACACACACACACACACACAACTCCACAATTTCTACCTGTAGTCTAAATCCCAGAGTGTGTCTTTTACCTGACAAATTATGAAATTCCCTAATGCACCACACTGGGATGACATTTCCGGAAAGTTATTGATTTAATTTCTGTTGAAACAAATGAATAGTTTGAAAAATGTGCTTTTAGTTTCTTCTGCACCTCAAAATATATGAGAAAAGGTAATGCATCACCATGTGCACTATTCAGACTTCTATGTGTATTGTGACCTTTCAGCTCATCTTTAAACACTACAAGTTAATGGCAGCAAGAAGAAGAAGGGGAAAAGGGTGTTATTTTTGTTATGTATTTTATGAGTTAAATTGCTATATTTTTTAAAAATTACAAGAGATTTAGCAGGACAAGACATGAACCCAATGGAAGAATATGCGCCATAAACTATTGTCGTGATCTAGACACTATTTTAGTTTACTTTCACAACCTTTGCAAGCCATTAATTATATCTGCTTTCTGGATCATGTTTTCAGAAATTGTTTAAACACTTTTGTTGCAGTGAGCGATTCATGGTGTTGACACAGAGAGCAACTTCATACCTATACTGCCACTGGGGTTTGGCTTCATGTAAACAAATATGCAATGTTCTACTCTCAACAAGCCTAATAAGATCACAAAATACACACACAAGAGCACACACATGGGCACACACACACAAAATGACGCATCTGCCAACTAATAGGCTAAAAATCATCTTCCAAGATGGAGAGACCACAGAAGTTCCTGACCAGGAAAACCCAGGGTCTCAAACACCTATCTTATACAGATAGGCTAAAAGCCCTGTCTGGCATACAAGGGCATATCATACCCAGCCTTGATGGAGTTGCCACATATCTGTAAGACAAACTCCACTTGCAGAACCCACATGCAAGGCCTTAATCTGGTCTGTGACATTAATAAAATTTGTTGGTGGGATAGATCTGTGTCCCAAAGACTCACCCCATCTGTGAAATAGACTCCCTCTCCACATCAAGCAGAGTACCTCTCTGGCCCTCTTTAAAAGGAACCTAGATGACTGGATGGGAAACAGAAAATATGCCCCTGAGCTCCCACCTGTGTTCCTGCAGGACAGGGGAAACAGGTGCTGACTTTGAGGGAGCATGGGTGAAATTCTTCACTAGGGTTATAAAGGCCTCCGGACCAATAACCTAGTATCATCCTATGAACCTATGAACAAGGATTTTATCTGGTATCAGCCAATGAAGAATTAATGTGACAAAAGTGGTAAGCATGTTGCCATGTTGGCTAAGAGAGTTGCTGAAATGTACTCTTTTAGGATGGGTTTAAAATAATCTAGGCAGGTGGATAACACTGAGTAAATCTGGATTCAGGGGATAGCTTGTAAGGTTATACCAATTTGGAGATAGCTTAGTTAATATAAAATGTGCTCAGCTAGCTGCAATAACTCAAAGGGATAAACCTCTGACTGACTCAGGTGACCCAAGTTCAAGTGGTATCTCAGGTACATGTTGGAAGTGGCTGGGGAGCAGAGGAAGGATGACACTAAAGTCTGCTGTTCCCTCCCTGCAGGGATGGTTAGAGAGTGTGTGTGTCCAGGTACATGGAATGACACTAAAGTCTGCTGTTCCCTCCCTGCAGGGATGGTTGGAGATTGTGTGTCCAGGTACATGCTCTGTAGTAGAATCTGCTGATGGGAAATGAGTATCTTGTTAAGTTACAGTCAGCAAGTGAGGAGAAGGCCATGATTATATTGTACACAGAGACATGAACATCAAGTGCAAGGCCCATTGCACACCCTCACTGTGAAAGTACAGGTGTGCACAGGGGACTGCCAGGGTTAAACAAAGAAAATGTACCTTGATGGCTGCCCAAATGATGATTCTCAGTAGGATGCCGACTAACAGCAGACAACTTGATAGCTTGCAAGTAGAAGCTTGAAAAATATATCCAAGATACAGTTCGAAATTACATGTCTGGACCAAGAAAATAACCAATTTACATTCCAAGCAAAGTCATGTTCATCATGTGTGATGAGTATTTTACATAAGTCTGTTTCAATGAACTCATACTCAGAAAAGATAAACAGTAACAGTGCATTGAAGTCTGAAAAACGTAGCTGCAAGTGAAAAAAATATTTGCTCAAAGAATATTTCAAAATGGTAAAATTGTTTACAATGACTAGGAAGAAGGTATATTTTTTCTGCTTGCATCCCAGATCTGCAAATAACACAGTCTCGTAACTGAGAACTCATGTCAGGAAGCACATATGGGCTGCTGTTCATGCTCAGTCATCTGCATTTTTGAGCAGGATGTAGTAGCCATGGGGGGCTGCCATGTCAGCATGTAACCAAGATCAGGAAGATAAGAGTGACAGCCAGGGGAAGGGAGTTGGAGCAAGTGGGAGTTTAGCATTTAGGTTCAAAGGACAACTGGGGGATGTAGGGAAAGGGGTTAGTGATAAGGCTTAGCAAGAGTGAGTTTAACTCATTCACTCCAAAAGAGTTTTGGAAGTTTGCACTGCCACAGAATAGACCTATGTATGGCTAACAGCAGATATTTATCAGTCTGTTTTCATATTATATAACATTCCTTATCAAATCATTTGTAATATTTAGTGAGTATAATCAGTATGTTATGATGCATCTAAAAGTAGTTACTGCTGAAGTATATTAAATGCTTAATAGAAAGTTTTCAGCACAATGCACAGCCCAGCAGAAAAAAATCAGCTAGCCAAAAGCAAATTTTATAAAATCAGTATCTGAAAGACTGTGGTTGGTGACAATGCATGTTGGGAAATATGAAAGAGTACTTAACATTGTCCACATTTACACCATTAGATGTGCTCAATGAGATTTTATTAGGTAATTTCCATGGAGGTATGTGGAGACCACACTTTTCATCTCTCTTCTAAAATATATTTGGTGGCATTACTGGGCTGTTGATGTGTTGGTGGATGAGGGTATTACTCTGCTGCATGAGCTCAGCAACAGAATTTACAAAAGTGGAAGAAATTCAAAAAGTATCAGTTTCTGTCAGTTTTAAGTGTACCAGAATGAAGTTGGCCAGGTAGGCAGAAAGTTATATGTTTTAATTGAGTTTTTAAAAGCATTGACCTTTATTGAAAAGACCACTACTGATTGTAACTATAAGCATAAATACGGGGTGTTAAACAATGTGTTATAAGATAAAAGTCTGTAAAAAGTGACCAAGCTTGAGGATATACATTTTTAGATCTTATTCCATTACCAGTCTAAGCTTTGCAATTGCGACTATACTGGAGTACACATTCAACCACCTGTAGACCATAAAGTTTAGAACAATTCATATAATTAAAAGAAAGAAATACCTAAAGTATTAAATAAGCAAAATCCATAATGAACAGTGTGGAAAGACAGTGTGGTCCATTAGAGGGGGAAGCCCAATACAGCCTCCTCCTGTAACAGTTTCATATCTGATGTATGAGAAGCTCTCCAGACAGCACATATTGGTATCAGCAGATCCAAGAAGAGACAGTGTACCAAGGGATTACTGTCCTTGGTCAAAAGCTTACTCTTGGTGTTAATTCTGTAACATTGCTTAGGTTATCATACTACAGTATGATGATTCACCACTAGTATGGCATGGAATTCCCTTTTTTGGTGTTGACTTGTGTGTGCATATGCAAGCTAAACATATTGCTTTAGGTTAGATGTTCCAACAACCTAGTATGCCAACAAATTTAAATCAAAATGATGTGTCTCTGTTTTGATCATTGCTTTCATAAATATTAGTGAAGTTAGGACTAGCAATGAAGAGGAGGGAGCATGCTCCTTTAGTGAGAAACTGAAATGAAGATTGGTGCTATTTTATTTTTCATTATCAATTTATGTCCAATTTTTATGAAGAAAAAGATGCTGCACTTTACTTTCCTGTGGTCATTTTAAAATGGGGTACATTGCTTGACCAAAATCATAAAGGGAAAAGTAAGATGTTTCATCTTAACTCAGGCAAAATAATTTACTGCATTAATTATAATGTCTACATATCACTAAAACTCAATGTAAAAAAAAAAAAGAAGCATAATAGTACCATGTGGAAAGATGGCCACCCCATGAAATTACCACATTGATAATAGTAATGCCTTTTGGCTTTTCTCGGTTAGGGGTCACCACAGCAGAACTCTGGTCCGCTAATGATTGGCAGTGAATTTTTACGGTGCCGAGTTGCCAGCCCGATGCCCAACCTTCAAAGAAGGCACACCCATTCATGCATGCACCTACCTGCATGTCTTTAACATCAATCGACCATGGGGAGGACATGCAGACTCCACACAGATGGTGCTCCAGCCGAGAATCCAATGGGGGAACCTCCTGCTGTGAGGTGACATTGCTAACTGCTGCACCACCGTGGCCATCTAAATTATCACATTGATAATGCACCCCCAAAAGAAGAAAGAGTGGCCTGATAATGCACCTCCACAAGAAGAAACAGTGGCCATTGATCTAGGAATGCATGTTGACAGTAACCTGACCTTTGACCACAATGTCTACTGTGCAAGAAAAACATTCCACATAGCACAACTTATAAGTAAGGGCATGGCAACCAGGTCCAAACTGGTCATTATTCTTCTACATACTCAGCTGTTATCAGACAAGTCATCAACTACAATGCACCATTTAGCATGTACCTGACCAGGCACTTACAACTTGAGAGACCATAGAGGTTACTCATAAAATGAATACAGGGAGTAAACAACAAGTCCTATGTGTACCATCTCAAAGCCCTATCCCTGTACTTGGTCTCATACCGACTACTGCTCAACGATCTATGCCTAGCCTACTAGGCATTCTCTGATCCCACACTGATGGTTTTGTTGCACACCCAAAAAACAAATAGCATGAAAATTACCCATTCTAAGGACTTAACCCTTGTCTGCAACTTAGACAGGACATGCTGGAATCCCTAATCCTATTCAAATGAACTTGGATCAGTGAATGGAAAATCTCAAAATTATCCACAGTTGTGCACCTACTGGACAGAGACTGTCTATGATCACTTAATGTACAAACCTGTATCTGTAAAATTCCTTTGGGTAGTGATGCACGTCAGCAGTATTTTGCTAAATTTGGGGTAATCTTGGCTAGGCTTAAAATGGCTTTTGGGCTGCTAGCCTAGTCACCACCTATGAAGTTATAAAGACAGAAGAACTAACAAGGAGCATGGTAATGACTGTCATATGCATATGGAAGGGCTTCACTGTGTGCCAGTGTTTGTGAGACTGAGTTCTGCTTTGTGGTGTGAGGTGAAACAAAGCAAGCTTGAGGATATTGCAGTGAATCAGGATAATATGCATTTTGGTCACTTCCTACCTCAGACCTTTGAGGACTGTGTTCATTTATAGAATGTATGAGAATTTAAGGCATATTTTTATGATAAGGACTGCAGTTCTTAGGGTCATAGGATGATAGGAGGTTAATTGGCTAATGGCTGTGGGGCCCTTTCAAGTCTAGTCAAGTTAAACCTTTGTTGCCAAGAGTGTCCATTTAGAACAGGTACTAAAATCAGTACCTATTGTCCCTGTCCAAGAGGGGCACAGATGGAACTCACAGGGAGAATTTCCATTTACTCATCCAGTCATCCAATTTGTACTTAAATAGGCTCAATGAGGGGCTCAGTTTAACATGAATTGGAAGCTTGTTCCAGAGGTGAGACAACCTGTGGGAGACAAATCTATCCCTTAGGCAAGTACTGTTTATGTCGAATACCAGGTTAAGGTCCCTAGAGCAAATGACCCTTGTGCCACTTGACTTGCAAATATGCAGCATTTCCATTAAAGCAGGATCAGAGATTGCCTTATAAGCAAGGCACAGGTCACCTCTGAGCAGTCTGTATGACACAGAGTAAAGTGACAGTGATTTTAGTCTGTCCACAAATGACAGATGTTGGAGGCCCTGAATTTTCTTCATAAGGAACCTTTGTGGTCTTTCCAATTGCTGCAGGTGCATGGAGAGGTACATACCAAAGGGAGCATTGTATTCTATTATTGGCCTAATGAGGGAAGAGTAGAGGGTGGCTATAACTTCTTTTTTTCTGGAGGCAGTGCCTTGACTTATGAGATGAGCAATATAAAACGGCCATCTTACCACTGTGGAGACATGGTAATCAAAGGTAAGGTTGCTGTCAACTTTTGTGCCCAGATCTCTCACCACTGAATGCAAGCTTAGGGTATTGCTATTGATGTGGTAATTTGCAGGAACATTGCCCTTACTGAAGGGGATGATAATGCATTTTTGCATTTAGTTTAAGACCATGACTTTGGCAGCAACCATTTGTCTGTGTAAGTCACTGTTGCAAAATATTGATATAATTTGGGGACTCAGTGACTGCTCCCAGTTTGCAGTCATCCACAAACTTCGTCAGCAACAGACCTTTAGTTTTTGCCTGGACGTCAGAGAACTAGATTCTAAAGAGTAGGGGTCCCAGAACAGAACCTTGTGGGACACTGCTGGTTACATATCTGCTAGAGGACGTGGAGTCCCCTATTTTAACAGTATGAGTTCTAACAGTGAACCAGTTCTCAACCCACCTGACAGTATATGGGTTGATACTCAACTGGGTAAGTTTATCAATGATGCTTGAGTGAGGGATTGTATCAAAGGCCTTGACCAGGTCCTAGTAGGCCATATGCACAGATTTACCCTTGTCTAGGGCTTTGGTTAGTGTCTTGAAGAAGTCCACCAAGTTTAACAGACCTGATCTCCCCTTGACAAAACCAAATTGGGTGGGGTCAAGTTTTTGGAGATTTCCTATACCTTTATTGATAAGCTCCTGAATATGTGCAGACCAGAAGACTTCAGTACGAAAGTGCTTTTATGGACCTCATTAATAGGGCACTTGGCAGCCATGGATGAACCTCATTAATAGAGCGGTTGACAGCGATATATGAACCTCATTAATAGGGCATTTAGCCATGGATGGACTTCATTAATAGGACACTTTGCAGTCTTGGATGGACCTCATTAATAGGACACTTGGAAACCATGGATGTACCTCGTTAACAGGGCACTTGGCAGTCATGGGTAGACATCATTAATACAGCACTTGGCAGCCATGGATGGACCTCATTAATAGGGCACTTGGCAGTCATGGATGGACCTCATTAATAGGGCACTTGGCAGCCATGGATGGACCTCATTAATAGGGCACTTGGCAGCCATGGATGGACATCATTAATACAGCACTTGGCAGCCATGGATGGACCTCATTAATAGGGCACTTGGCAGTCATGGATGGACCTCATTAATTGTGCACTTGAGAGCTTGTTGGTCTGTGTGTTCAGAAATGTAGTGTAGCTGTCAAATCATAAACATGCACATTTGACATTATTAATACTTCTGTGGCTCGCTATAATGGACAGTTATACCTTGCAAATCAGCTAGTTACTGCAGATTAAGTGTTAATTATGTACACCCACTGTGGTAGCTCAGGAAACACAATAATGGAGAAAGATGGACTGAGTGTAAGTTTCATCTATGAATACGCATACCAGTTACTCTCAGTCCAATATTCTCCATTAACACCAAATTAAATATATTGTAAGTGTATTTGCTTTAATGTTTTTGTTTTCTTGTGTATATGTTAACTGTTTTGTGTGAGACAGTGTAATTACTGTTATTTAATCAATTCACAAACTGTTCCAACACTGCTGTGCAATTCTAGTTTGTCTTCCTGTGGCAGCATTACAAGGAATATCTTGTTTGCAGAATGATATGGCTGTATATTCAACTGGTATTTCATAGCAGGCTGAAGGCAAATAAATTGATTACGTGATTATGAATAAACAGCTTCGGTTTTCTTACTTGGACATTTATGCCCTAGATAAATATTTCAAATTTGTTTTGTGGAACCCACCTGCATAATCATCATTCGGTGTTAATATTTTTCCTAAAAGATGAGCAATAATATAGCAATAACCTACGCCTGGGTGTGGGTAATGCTGGATTTACCCACGGTTGGCGTTCGCCCTCGGGACCAAACAAAGCCAACCGTGGGTAAATCCAGCATTACCCACATCCAGGCGTGGGTTATTGATATTATACAATGACATAATTTAAGAAAAGAAATAATTACTTTTCTTAAATAATGGCATTGTATAATGCCTCCTTGCTGCCCTACCACAGCTGTCTGGTATCCGAAGCAGTTCTGATGTACTGCGCATGCCTACACAGTACATCAGAGCTATGAGCAAAAGCAACGGAGAAAGCAAGATCTCCATTGCTTTTTACTGTTTTGCTATGTTAAATGGGTTTAACATAGCGAGACAGCTTTAAAATAAGCAACAGAGATCTCCGTTGCTTTTTTTAAACCTGTGTCGCTATGTTAAACTCTATTAACATAGTGATACAGTGTTTTAAAAGAGACTTATACTAATGGAAAAAGTCCGGGCGACCGGACCTTTTTCCATTAGTATAAGTATAAGTATAAGTATAAGTATAAGTCGATTTACAATGTGCACGCTGGCCAATCAGCGTACACGTTTTGGAATAATAATGGATGGTCATGGTATAATGGGTAACAGTGGACTGAAATAGTGTCTGCAATCATGCCTTAAAATGTTATGAGAGCAATGCACATGTGTACAACTCCACTTCTGCTGTAACACTTCAACTGTCACACAAATGACACTATTTCAGTCCTGTGCTCTCCATTATCACCTGCTCCCCCTCCTTCACTCATGCCTTGAGATGGAATCAAGTCGTGGCATGTATATTCCACACTATTTCAGTCCTGTGCTCTCCATTATCACCTGCTCCCCCCTCCTTCACTCATGCCTTGAGATGGAATCAAGTCGTGGCATGTATATTCCACACTATTTCAGTCCTGTGCTCTCCATTATCACCTGCTCCCCCTCCTTCACTCATGCCTTGAGATGGAATCAAGTTGTGGCATGTATATTCCACACTATTTCAGTCCTGTGCTCTCCATTATCACCTGCTCCCCCCTCCTTCACTCATGCCTTGAGATGGAATCAAGTCGTGGCATGTATATTCCATTAGATGTAATAAGCCCTGGCAAAACATTAATGCTAGCAGTAGGCTACAAAACCTTAGCAAGTGAATCTGGTTTTGTGTTTCTTTCCAGATTCAGGAGTGTAACCCAGCCAAGCAATGTAAGAGCATACAGATTTGAGATATAAAGTGCATTTTGATGAGCAACTGGCCAAAACATCACAGATGTGTTAGTAAAGTGTTTCCATTTTTCATTAGGTGTTTGTTATATTCAGGCATCTTCAAAGGTCAGTCCCTAAAAATAAATTTGGTTTTACCTTTGCCAGGACATTTGTTTATTTCCCTTTATCTTTACTATGCTTTGCCATCTAGGGTGGTATTAACCTCGCAGTAAGGGAAAGCTCATATAGTGACCCAAACAACTGAATTAATGTTGCAGCCTGTGATTCACAGGAAAAGGACAAATAATAAACTTAGTGTGCTGCTAGGTCTGTGTAAATATACACTATAATACTGCATGTTTTCTTGTCTGAAATGGGTTCTAACAACACATTGAATTTGCCCAATTTAGTGAGTGCTGGCAATAAATCTGTAGCTTTAAAAAGTAAGACAGTACAGTTGTGGTGCTCGTCTTGATTATCAGAGAATCAGTAGATTACTTTGTCAGTAAGAAGCATTAGAATGATTATTTAAGGAAAAGCACTTAAACTTATCCCCTTATAGTCATAAGGCATACAGTAAGGCTAGGCATGTTATTTATGTCAGGCCACTATTTTCCCAGGTAACCTTTATATACATATAGTAGTGCAGCTTTTTCAATTGTGTTAGCATCTGGAAGGAATTACAGATGTCCTTACACTCACTGCTACAGTATTCATAACTTATAGGGATTCCCTGCTGTGGAAGCCCATCATCTGGCCAGTCTACCAATGCCTACCATTGCTTTAAGGTACTCTGAACATCACTTAAACACTCCTCATGTACCATAGGGCATAAATGTGACATTCAGTTGTACCATCCTCAGAACTTCTTTGCCAACAGTCTGAACACTGTTTTTAATGGTTAGTCTGTTTATTTCCATCTGTTCTCTGCCATTTTTTCTGTTTGTTTTTATTCCAGTGATTATTCCTATTTACTGAAGTTCTCACCATTGCGAATAAGTACCCAGTTGGGGTTTTTTTTCTTAAATTTTTTTGTGCTGTTTGGGTGGTTAATGTCATCCAGGAAGGGGAAATGTCATTGTGGGAGACAGATTCCCCATAAAGACCGCCACAATAAGTGCTTTTTTTGCCTAAGAGTTGCTCACAACCATATGGCTTGTTCAATTTGTCAGGCATTTGTCCCTAAAACCCTTCATAGTAGGTTTTCTTCCTTTTCATTCTATCTTGAGAAACAGTGTCTTGCTAAAGATACTATGGATGGAACTTCCCACCCTGAGGGTTACATGTCAGGGAAGAAGAAGGTGAAAAAGGTAAGAATGGAATCTTCCACTCTCCAGTCTCTGCCAGGTGTTTCTCCTGAGGCTGTTACAAACTTGGAGGCTTACCTGGCTGTGTTGTCAGATTCCTCTGCCTCTTATGAGTTGGAAGCCAGTGAGGATCTGGTGAGCAACATGCCCAAGAGGCTTTGCAGGCATCCATTTTGGAGTTTCAGGGGAATGACAGTTGATTGCTTCAGAGGGGTCTAGTGGGGGGTTTCCACAGATACTTCTTAGAGAAGAAGTTCCTGTTATGGTTGTGGAATGCTGTCCTCAGTCAGAGCCTTCTCAGATCTCTAGGATGGATGTTCCCTTAAAATAAAAAACAGAAAACTAAACATGTTTCTTCTGCTCCTAGGGATCCACAAAGTGAGTGGCAGGCCTTTACTCAGAGGTTATGTAATGCTTTACTGTCATTAAGGCCTCCTCAAGGGGTTTAAGTTATTGCTCCTCCTTGGTCCTCTTCTACTCTTAAAAGGCCCAAGGAATGGAATTATTCTGAGGAAGAGTTGGATTCGGATGGAGTCCCTTACTTATTCTGCCCAGATTCCTTCTCCTTTAGACTACAGGTCTGAAGAGGAGGAATACAATAGTCCAGATACTCCTTCTGAGAAAATTTCCTTTGGGGACATAAGCTCTAAGATGATGTATTTTTTAAGTGGGATTGTGCCCAAGTTTCTGATATCCATAAGAAGTACTATGAGTTATTGCAGATCAAATCTCCTAAACCTGTGGCTTTTCCTCCTTTCTTGACTTCTTTACTCAGTGTTTTTTCTAATGCCTCTAAAGCACCTGATTCTCTGCCCCCTGTTCCCAATAAATCTGATAGATTTTATAGGGTGCCTTAGGATTGTTCGTTTCTGTTCAAATGTCTTACTGCTGACCCTTCTGTGGTATCTGTAGCTTCTGATAAGCCATTTCAGTTAATTCCTTCGTACAAGTTACTGCCTTCTGACAAGGACAGCAGAACCATGGACAGGCTGAATATGAAGGTTTATACTTCGGCTACCCTAACTTTTATGGCTATTAATTATCAAACCCACATATCTAGATATGTGTTGGCTCTTCTATCTCAGGCTTGTCCACTTTTTTCTGATCTTCCACACCCTGAGAGTAAATCTTCTGCTCTTTCATTGTTAGGGACTTCCTCTCAAGTAGTTTGTCATTCTATCAAATGTAGTTATGATGCAGTAGATGCCTGTTCTAGGGCTGCTGCTTTTGTTCAGTACTAAGGAGGTATTCTTGGCTTAGGCTTCAATCTTTACCCAATGATATTAAGGCTAAGTAATGGATGCTTCTCTGGATAATAAACTTTTGTTTGGTGAGGTGGCTGCTGGTTTGTTTCATTCTCTTCAGGACAAGAAGAAGGCCTTGCAGTAGCTTAAACATGTCTTTGCTTCTCCTGTGCCTAAATTTCATAGAAACTACCCTTCTAAGCCAGCTTTTGTTTGTAGGCAATCTCACCCTCCTGCTAAAGACAAAAAAGGTGTTAAATGGGCTCCTCCTACTAAGGTCACTCAGACTGCAGGGATTCAAAAGCTTTCATTTCCTAACAAACCAGGTGCTGTCTGACTATCCACATGTTCACAGCCATGTTCCTCCTTCTCTTTCTATTTGTCTTTAAATCTCCCAGGATGCTTGGGTTCTGTCTATCATTTGTCAGGGGTACGTCATGGTGTGGATCTCCCAGTCTCCTTTTATGAGCATTCCTCAGCTTCCTCCTTTTTCCCATTGGATATTTGAGATCTCTTGTCTCAGAGTACTATTCAAGAGGTTGACAACAACCAAAAAAGATCCACCAAAATGCAGTTTATTAAAACTCTCTGACATCTCGGCCACAGCCTTCAAGGAGTACAAATAACACACACCACTCTATCTATATATATATATATATATACATATATATATATATATATATATGGGTCTACTTCTAATGCCCGAACTGCCGATTCACCGACAGGGAAATGACCGACGCCAGAAACCCGACAACACACAAACCCGACAACGCGAAACACCGAACACCATAACACCGACACACTACACGTCAACAACACAGTACACTACAACACATATCCACTAGCCCTAACCCAAACCCTAACCCTAAGGTCCGACACTACCGCACACTCTCCCTACCTGCACCCTAACCCTAACTCACTTACACACCCCAAACCCCAAGCTCCGACACTACCGCACACACTCCCTACCTGCACCCTAACCCTAACTCACTTACACACCCCAAACCCCAAGCTCCGACACTACCGCACACACTCCCTACCTGCACCTAACCCTAACTCACTTACACACCCAAACCCCAAGCTCCGACACTACCGCACACTCACCTATCACACACCCTAACCCTACATCCCTGAGTATTCAACACTTACCTGTCCGCTCCCTACTCCTACATCCCTCACTATCGCATACTTACCAGGTCGCGCTTACACATTCCCCTTGTCGGTCTTCCGTCTGTCGGGATCCGAGCGTGTCGGTCAACTGCGTTGTCGGGTTTCTGGCGTCGGTCATTTCCCTGTCGGTGAATCGGCAGTTCGGGCATTAGAAGTAGACCCATATATATATATATATATACTAAAATATTCAGTCAATGAATTCAATTAAACAATCAATTAAAATTAAATTATGTAATTACATTCACTTTAACAACATTTTCCAATTGAAATCTTCGTTTAAACCAACTGGGTATAACATTTTAAACTTTAAAATATACACAGCTTCCTTATGTTGCAAACATTGTTTAATGCTTATACTATTATGATAATAATATTTAACCTGTTCTAAAACACATCCTTTAAGCCCTTTGCTATCACTATTGTGAAAATTCTACTATTCAAGAGGTGCCTGTGTCCCAAAGGGTTTTATTCAAGAATGTATCTAGTTCCCAGATAAATGGATACTCAGAGACCAATTCTAGACTACTCTCATCTAAACACTTTTCTGAGGGTGTCTTCCTTTTGGATGATGTTCCATCAGACTGTGTTTCCTCTCTTACTCCCTCAGGCCTTTCTGGTGTCTCTGGATCCCAAGGATGCTTATTTCCATATTCCAATACATGTTTGTATTTCTTTGTTGTCTCCTGGCATTTTCAGTTCTGTGCTTTGCCATTTGGCCTTTCTACTGCCCAAGGGGTGTTCACCAAATGCCTCGTGCCTGTGATTGCTCTTTGCAGGCTTCAAGGGATTCAAATACTTCCTTACTTGGATGACCTGCTGATTCAGGCATCCTCTCCAGAGGTCCTTTTGCAAAATCTTCATTTTGCCATTTCTCTTCAGATCCTGGGGTTCATGATAAACTTCAAAAAGTCTTCCCTGACTCCTTCTCATGATCATGTCCTTCTGGGTTGCATGATTCAGATGATGCCAATGCTGGCATCCCCACTCCTCCAAAGGCCTTAACTCTCATTTCTTATTTTCAAACTCTTCTTCCCCCTGGCCTCCATTATAGCCAGGGAGTTTCTGAAAGCTCTGGGGTTCATGTCTTCCTCCATTCCAATGCTCTCTCTGGCCAAACTCCACATAAGGAAGTTCCAATGGTTTCTGAAGTCAGTGTGGCTTCAACATGTACATCCTCCAGACTTTACAGTTCCTCTTCTTCTTTTTCTCAAAAAGGAACATCTATGGTGAATTCAGCAGTTGTCTCTGAATCCAGGGTTCTCTTTTCAACCTCCTCTTCCCTCTCAGGATCTGTTCACAGATGATTCAGATGTGGGATGGGGAGAAATATTTGGCAGAAGCAGAAACACACAGGCATATCAGCTATTCTGCTGTTACACACTGTGCAAATAGCTTTGGAAGGAGTTCCAGAAGCATACCCTTATTTGGGGGTACAACACTGAAATACCAAGGGATGTAGCCATGTACTGGTAGCAACCAACTGTGACAATGCCATTGTTCCAGTGCTGAAAAGACCGGTGTGGTGCACAAAGAATAACAGGCTAACCTCTAGCTACCATCTGGATAGGTCCACAGTTGGGAGCTACGCAGACAGACTACTTGCCTTGGTAAACTAACAGGTACACAGCAACCATTGAAGTCCAGCAAGATAATGTTCACACATTAAGACATAATGCTCTCTGTCCTACTGCACCCCTACCCAAATGTACAATAAACCTGTGTTTTCAGGTTCTACCAAGGATGTAGGTAGGCATACTCAGTACAGAAATTTATACAGTTTTCTTGAGCAGCCTGTGCCAATGTCAACAGTAAAAAAGCACAAACTGTTCAAAAGTGAGTGAATAAATATTCACAGTATAGCAGTTCACAAACAGTTCATGTGCCAAATGAATACATCTCAATAACTACTTTTGTATGGCAGTAAATTGTATAAGTAAAAAAGAAACTACATACTCCCATGTATCTTGTGTTAGCATATGTAGGGGTGAGTACAATTCTACACTGACAACTGTGTAGTGGAAGTGGCAACATTCAGGTCTGAGTACAACAATTATATCACTGGCTACACACCTAGCTTCAGATATAAGAACTATACCAACCTTCTGACTTACACAACGGTCTCCACAGCAAACAAGCATGGGCCCCACTCTGGGAAGCTGAAAGGGCTACACCTACCTGACATAGCAATTTATAGCATTGGGTTGCTGTGACAGTGAGTACTGCAATTACCACACAGCAGGCTGCATGCAATTACCAAATGGTGGCTACCAATTGGTGCAGAGGCCATTACATGCACATGTGGAGATACCTATAAAAGCAGGCTGTACCTGCTGACCACACATCCAATCATGCCATTGCAGACAGTGTGAGAGAGAGAGAGAGAGAGAGAGAGACAGAGAGAGTGAGAGAGAGACTCCCACCCCCACCCACACCAGTGGAAAAAAATATATAAACTAATAAAGAAAAGAAAAAAAAATATAAAGCAAATTTATTACATTCAGCCAAAGAGACAGCCAAGTGAAAAATACAAACGCATACAAAGGAAAGGTATGTAACACATATATATGTATTGGCATGTAGTAGATGTATTTGAAGACCACTCTACATACTTTGAAACATCAGTATGTGGCAGCAGTACGTATCTATGCACATATGCCCTGCATAACTACTGCCATGGACATATCAATGTGTAGCTGTGTGCAGTGGGACATAACTGTGATACATGTAGCTCAGCATTAAATGTCAAACATCTGAACCATGTTATCTGTGTTCTGTACAGTAGTGTGGACAATGTCTGTTTGGGGGAGTAGCGCATACAGCTATATAACCATGGATGTGACAGAGTAACAAATGCATGATAGTCATATCAACATGTAGCTTAGCATTGGCAACAGCTGTACCAGGCTAGTATGGTAATTAAGCATTTGCAGCTATATATACACCCTCTAATATTACTGTGTGCTCACATGTGACACCTGTTCATGTTGCAGCAAGGCACAACAGGTCAGCCATGAGGTACATGGACTTACAACAGTGTGGTTCTTGTGTGTGTATGGCACACACATACAGGAGAGGTCTGTCTGTGTCAGATATATTAGCATCTGTACATGTGCATAGAGCAATGGACATACTGCAACCATTTGTGAAAGGTGGATACATATATGTTTTTGAATGTTGTTATGTGCATATTCCTATATAGGATGTAGTGTGTGGCAAACCAGACAGCATACAGTGCTGGTATATGACATGTGGTGGTTGAACGCTGTGGGTATGATTCGTCAGGTTTGCAGTGTTGCAGCCAGTGAGGCCTGCTAAAGCTACATCGGTTGAGAACACCTTCAATGCATTCCGCACAACACTGTGAAATATTATGACATAACTGTATACCTCACAACCTTCCCATACTCAATATTACCACCATGAAAGGTGGACTGTATATGTGCCTATATGTATATCAATATGTACACCAATGGATGTTCATATGTATGTGTGTATATATACACATATATATAGAGAGAGAGTGAAAGAGAGAGACAGGGTCAAATTTACTGCAACAGATGCCTGGTGACAAAGCCATGGACTCAAGTTCAATGTTGACACTGCATTGGCATCCCTCCTTGCAAAAACTCAGTACCCATGAACTACCACATAGGTTGTAGTCTACTTAACACTGAAAGTGTGATAAGAGACCATGGGACACAGGTGGACAGTAGTCTCCCCTTTGATTGTCACAGTGCCATACTAGTCATGTAACCTGTCTACATGGCACATGTAATCACAAAGGGTGTGTCATCCAGGGAAGTATAGGTCAGTGTTCCCCTCTACTCCACACACAGAAAACCCATTATAGAGTACAATGCCCCATGGGGTATGTACCTCACAAGACATCTACAGTACCTTGAAAGGACACAGACATACCTCACAAAGGGTAATACCAGCCTCAAACAGATACCCAATGCAGACCATCCTACAAAACTACAGCTAGACTGTGTCACATACCATCTACCCAGAGGTGACCTCTGCCTAACATGCAAAGCTATGTGAAACCCAGAGCTGTTGGACATGCTCCACATAATCAGATCACAATCCCTATGAGCTACACGGTCTAGGGACATAAAGCTTGTCACCTCAATAAACAGCACATGCTGGATGGGTAGATCCCTATCTCAGAGACATCCCATACCCTGGCACAAACCACCTATCAATAGCAAACGAAGCTCCTAATTAGCCATCATCATATATAAACCTGATGATTGTGTGTGAGATAGGAAATACACCCCAGGAATCACCTCTGTGGCTCTGCTTGACAGGGCCACGTGTAATGAAATCACCCATGTGTCAAAGGCCAGGCTAGCATATGGCTAGACATCTATAGATCCTAGGGCCAATAGCCTATAATCTACCTACGAACAGATACACACCCACATGTACCTGTTGCAATAATTGCTTTGTGAGGTTGGCTTAGTGTGATGGTGAATGTGTTGGTGAATGTGTCCAAGTTCTGTATATGTGTGATAGCTAAGTGGGAAACTGTTTCTGTCATGGTATGTAGTGTCCTAGCTGTGATCCCAGCAAAAGATGTGTATGCTATTGCTAGGCACAAAAAGCAGTATGCCAGATGGTCTAACATAGTGTGTTGGTGTCGACTGGGGTGTCCCATTGTAGGCTACAGCAGTACATGTATGCTTATTGAGTGTTACTGCTGGTGAATCCAACCCCTGAATGAACTGTAGTACTACCTGAAGCTGTATGCCTAAACAGCATAGTAAGGTGTATGTACACATGTCCTGGAACCACTGTTTTGTTTGTTCCCCATAGTCCTCCAGATGACATACCTCAGGCATAAGGTCTTGTAACTACTGACACACAGTACTGTATGGTACACAGGTAAAGGTCATGTGTGTTGCCATACATTTGTATCTGGTATGTATGTCTGATGTGTGTGTGTGTGTGTGTGTGTGTGTGTGTGTAGGCCTGTACCATGTCCTCGGTCATATGTGTGTTACAGGATATAGGTGTGTATCTAGCAACATGTATAGTGTAGTACAGCAGTATGCCACCCATATTGATGAATGAGCACATATGTTAGGCAGGGGTTTGCCATCAATGACTAGTGTGGTATGCTGGTAATACTGTGACTGGACCCTACATTCATTGCACTGGATTACATGTTACATTATGCATTAGTATGATATATACCCCCTGGGGCTAGATGGTGGATTGTGTTGCATACAGTGTGCCATATACTGTTGTATAGTCTTACATACTGGTTTATCTTTGTTGCTGTGCAGAACATGGTTTGATATATGGAGTGTGCCAGGCACTGTCAAGCAGTTGTGGGTTGAGCACTGATATGTGGTATTGAAAGTGTGTATCCTTTGACAGCCAATAGGTTGCTATATATGGCAGTTAAATGATATCCGTACTTTAGAATATTAAGTGTGTCACTTGACTTGCTCACACATATTTTTCTTTGTCTTCCAGGCTTATGGCCCACCATCGTAATCCCTCATATAGCACAGCAGAGGATGAAGTGATAATGGACACCATGGTTCAGCACTACACCATGCTGTTCTCAAGAACCAGCCAGGACCAGCATGAGCAGACTGCACTGTGGCAAGATCTTGTCTGTAGGGTAAATGACATAGGCATGCATAACCGGACATATGAGCAGGTATGTCATCACTGCAGTGACTTAATTAGACATGTCCGGCAGCATGCGTCTGATATCCTTAGACAACAGCTTGCCACAGGTGGTGGGGTAGCCATCCATCCCCCCCCTCACCAGAGTGGAGGACCTGCTCCTGAGCCAGGTGGCTCCTGGCCAACAACAGCAACAACAACAACAACTGACATGCGTCATCATGGAGACCGGAGCCACCCATCAAGTTGACATGGAGCGTGCAGGTAACATGGCATAGCTGTACACTACTGTTACCTCTGTTGGTAGATCATGCTTATGTGAGATGTGTAGTGTGTAGTTACAAGATGTGGTGCCTAGTGTTGTGCAATAATAATATTTTGGAATATAATATGCAGGCCTGTGACTGTCAACAGTTGTACTACTGTAAGATTGCAAACACACAGTAGCAATGCCAGAGTTGTTGCCACTGACAAACTGTCTCATACCCTTGTAGGTCCCTCTGGTGTGACAGCAAGGCAGCAGACCAATGCTGGTGAGTGTGTTCTGCATTCATTATTGCTAAATAAATGTGCATGTCATAGGTGATGTGTAGGCCATGTACACGTCACACACCAGTGCATAATGCATGCTGTGCATGTTTGCTGTGAGACTATGCACATCTCAGTAATGTGAGTAGCTGACTCAAACATATGCAATACCCAGAGCATCCCACACAATTGTGGCAACACTGTAGTGGATGTTGTATAGGCACAGTCGATACACATGCACACAACGCACACAACTGTGTCATAAGCAGTACATGTTAACATGCTACACATGGTGTATTCATACACACGCTTTATGGTCACACTTCAGTATTCCAAATGTCATCCACACAACACACATAACGTACCTGAAGGGTAGAGGACTCTCATGTGGCTGTGCGACACTCTTCAACACATAACACATTCATGTTAGATAATGACCCTACTGTGCACCTTACAAACCCGTGTAACAACTGTCCGTGAAATGGTGAATGTAACCATGGTACTGCAGTTCAGGTACAGCATGCTATGCACTGGTCTGGCACACATTAGTAGCCTTGAGTGACCACATGATGCTGCATGATGATGTCACATTGTACTACACCACATCCAGTTAAAGTGGTTACAGTACTACACATATCATTAATTGCTGTGCACCTCAATGTTGTATGTGTGCAAATATATGCACCAATACACAATCTGCATAGCAATCACCATTTGTACAAAGTGACACACGTCTTGTAATACTATTGAGTGTATAGTTCACATGACACACATTGTGTATGTGTGAGGTTTAATGTTGCAGTTGTGTAGTAGCATGCCATGTCATGCTTGGTACTAGCATGTCCACAATATGTCCTACACTCACCATAACCACTGTCCAATGTCTATGTTGAGCAATGGTATTCCATCAGGTATACATGCACCACTCATCCTGTGTGTATACATAGCATGCATGTGCTAAACCTGCGTCCACAACTGTCTGCTAAAGACACAGATGCTTTAATCAGAAATGGATATCTATGTGACACACTGATACACATCCAGCCATGGTATGTATACCAGTGAGTGATGGTGCACAGGACATTGCAGAGACGTTAATACTTGCACAGCAATGTTGTGTCCATGTACACATTGCGTTCCAGGGTGAGGCCAATCACTGAACAAAACACACATGCATCAAAGCCATGTATACTGTTATTAGCAAGGGATGTCTAAACTCACATTGCATGCTGTTGAGCAACACATGTCCTGCATGCTGTCAAGTTTGATATAAATGTTTGGCTTGTGATACTGTACCCCACCATTACACGCTATTGAGTATGTTCTGGATTGCTGGTGGTGTGTGTGTCTGTGTGTGTCTGTTGTAGTGAGGAGTGTTTATGTGTGCATGTGTTCATGTGTGCATGTGTTCATGTGTTCATGTGTTCATGTGTGCATGTGTTCATGTGTGCATGTGTGCAGACATCATGTACAGGTCGTAAAGTGTGTTTCCTGTCTCCCTGTCACAGGTGCTGATTTTGGGCTGGTTCACTGCAGCAGGGAAACTGATGTCACTGAGCATGATATGATGATGATAGGTGTGTTGAGGCACAGGCATGTTTGCCAGGGTCTGTCATTGAGCCAGCAATCGACATTACACAAGTGTCCACCCCCATCCATGCACACAGTCATACTGCCAATACATCCATCACCAATGCCCTTAGTTGAGGGACAGCGTACAGCCGGCATTGGCCAGGACAGTGTGGTATCTATGGCACATGCATCCCAACACAGTAGCCATACCCAGATGTCTGGAAGGGTACCACATAGGCAGATGTCCAGGGGTTCTTGTCGGAGCACTGCTGGCCATCATGCCACTGGCAGACATGCCACAGGTCTTACAACCCCGCACATGTTCCAGGCTGTCATGGAGGCACAGGCACGTATGGAATGGTACACCAGACAGGGACTAAGGGCACAGAGGGCACATAACACAATGTTAAATGACAGTATCCATGAACTAGCAGGTGCTATCTGTAATTACACTGAGGTCATGGATAGACATTGGGTTGAGACATTAGATGTCCTCCGCAATGTCATGTCCATGTGTCAGGACAGTGCGGGATGGGTGAGACGTCAATGTGGACGTATGCCAGCAACATCAGCAGCTGGCAATCACAGCAGACGTCCCTCTAGTCACAGCCGCTCCCATAGTGCCAGTACCAGCCCCAGCAATGTTGGGGCTGGGCTGTCCATAAACCATCCTAGAAGACCATGTGCATGTGGCTCTGGACAGTCCCAACAGGGACCTGGGTCCAGTGTACATCCATCTACCTCTGGGGATAGTACCCAGTCAGGCTTAACACCTGATAGTGTCAGTAGCACCCCTGCCAGGCACAGGTACTGTATCCTTGGCCAGAGATGGTGATCTGTAAAGCCTGGCAGGTACAGTCTCTGGCTGTCCCACAAATACCCGTATATGGCAGCCACATGGTGGAACTGTGTGCATGCAGACACACACACACACACACACACACACACACACATAATCAACACAGCTAGGGCTACCACATACATGCACACATTACATCAACATTGGCCCATAGCAGTACTCTTGACCCTCACACACACACACACACACACACACACACACACACACACACACACACACACACACACGCACACATGCATGTCAATTGTATGGCTCACTATATGCCTCTGGCAAACCAACCACACACCCTGTGCATATGATGAATCCTGTGCCACCTCCTGTCATCTGTGACATCGATGCAGGAACAGGCTACCATGGTGCTGATTCACAGGGTGACTTAATAGCAGTATAGCAATGTTAGCATGTTGTCAGCAGTAGAGTGTGATGATATGCTTGAAGGTGTGGCTGAGCAGGCATGATGCATGTAAACTATGATTGTCAATGTAGTAATGTTCACACCAGTGTTAGTTCCAATAGTGTATAGTCTGTCCACGCGCCACTTGGCTGATGTGTGTAGTATTGGCAGCATGTGTTAGAGAGTGGACAGTATGTGTGGGATGTGTGTGGCACAGATATGCAGGTGTACATTTCTGAACATGGTGGAGGTGCACTGTCTGCATGTACATGCATAGTGGACACATGGGCAAGGGGACATTCCCTGTATTACACAGTAACACTCCATAGTCTCGATTGGTGGCCAGTATGCATTGTACTACACACATTTCGGAACTTGACTACACATGTGTGTATGACATGGTTAGACACTGTGCTGTGGGTGATACTGTTAATATCTGTCATTGATTTGCATTCTGGTAGTATACACAACTTCAACAGCCTGACCATAACCAATCGTTATATGATGTCTTGACAACTGACACACAAATATAGGACAGACAGTAACATTTGGACACTTCAGGTACTATACTAAACCAGTAACCAGTGGTATTTACCTGTACACATTACTGAGACCACTCCTGTTTGGCATATAGCTCTCTTTGGTACAAGCAATCACAGTAGGGATATGTCTGTCCATGTGTGTTGATGCATACTGTGGCCTATAATGCACTCTCCAGATGACACACATATCCTCCACAAGGGTATCACACAGACAAATCCCTGTTGTCAAACCCATGCTGTAAAGCTATAAGCCAACCAAAGCATAGTCATCCACCTTTACTGAACATAGTATCCCCACAGTACCACATAGGTAGTAGCTACCAACATGAAGAACACGTACCGATGTGTACATGCAACCAAGTGGTACGTCATCTCTCCTTTGATAATCACATTTCCAAAGGTATGTTTAAATCCCTCTGTGGATCACATAAGCAATAAGGGGTCTGCATGCATATCCACAAAGGTTGTTGTACACCTATAATGAATATCCATCAGTGATAGACCCTGCTGCGTTTGAACAGATCTGACATCTACCTCGGCCATGAACACTCACTCACACAATTCTAAAGAAACCATAATGAGTGTGTGTGACACAGTTGACCTAGGCCTGGGATCACTGCAGTGGCTGGCCTTGTCACAGGCATACAGATGTGACCTAAGGTCCGGAAAGCAGCAGCACACTCTTGAATAGATTACAGATGTGTTCTTGGAGAAAGCAGGGTTCCCACACATGCAATAATTGAGGTCACATGTACGTATATGTATTTGCCACACAGCTACCTCATGTGCAATGCACATACTGGTGTCATACAGTAGTAAAAGCAAAACCCACAACCCATTGACCAACAGTCCCACATACATACTCATCAAGTGCAGGATACAAACCTCTACCTAACTGCTTTATGTCACTACAAGAGTACGCATTTATACGACGCGCTATACACATTACTGTTGGCTGTCTTTCCACGGGTATGTTTCTAGGGTGTTGACATCATCAGACCTGACAAAGACTAGTATACCACTTTTAAGGTGTTTGACTACTCTCCAAAAAGGTTGCTCCTCTCTAAGGAGTTCACACACAAACACAGTTGTCATGTGTTGGATTCAAACCCCTATCTAACCGTGTTATGTCACTACAAGACTACGCATTAACACGACACGCTACACACATTACTGTTGGCTGTCTTTCCACAGGTATATTTGTAGGGTGGTGACATCATCAGACCTGACAAAGATTAGTATACCACTTTTAAGGTGTTGAGTACTCTCCAAAAAGGCTGCTCCTCTTCAAGGAGATCACACACAAACAGACACACACTTGTCAAGTGCAGGATTCAAACCCCTACCCAACTGCTTTATGTTACTACAGTAGTACGCATTAACACAATGCGCTATACACATTACTGTGGGTCCTTTTTTCACAGGTTTATTTGTAGGGTGGTGACATCATCAGACCTGATTAGTATACCACTTTTAAGGTGTTTGACTACTCTCCAAAAAGATTGCTCCTCTCCAAGGAGTTCATACACACACACACACACACACACACACACACACACACACACACACACACACAAACCTGTCAAATGCAGGATTCAAATCCCTGCCTAACTGCTTTATGTTACTACAGGAGTACACATTTACACAACATGCTATACACATTACTGTGAGTTTGCTTTTCCAAAGGTATATTTGTAGAATGGTGACATCATCAAACTAGACAAAGTGGGTTACATTAGGTGACAATGGGTGGGCTACATAGAAGGAGTGTCTGAACACTTTGGTCATGTGATCATCAAAGGGGAGTTCACTATCTAACTGTGTCCCCAGGGCCTTCATGACTTTCTCCATACATACTGGTGTACCACCTATGTGGTAATTTGTTTGCACTTTGTTTTAGCAAAACAAGATGGCTATGCATTCTTTGTCATTCTTGTTGGGGCATTGTTTTGAAACCAGGTATCTGTGCCTGTAAGCCCCTTCTGAAGGATGTGTGTGTCAGCCATAGAGTCGATTATGGACCACAGTTAGCAGTCATCTGCAAACTTGTTCAGCCATACTCCTCCCGTGCTTGCCTGTACCTCTGAGCAGTGCCCACTGAACAGGTGGGGTTCCAGGAGCAAGACCTGTGGGATGCTATTTATGACTGTCTTACAGTCGTACATGGCACCCGCAACTCTGAGCATGTGTGTTTGATCTGAGAGACACTAGGCCACACATCCTGTGACATACCTGTTGATGTTTAGGCTGGTAAGCGTGTCCATCATGACAGAGTGAGGAATGGTGGTTAAAGTCCTTAGTGAGGTCCAGGTGGGCTGTGTAGACTACTTTCACCTCCATCTATGTCCTTGGTGACTGTTTGAAGTAAGTCAAGTATGTTTAGGAGACAGGATCTGCCTTTAACAAGGTGAGCTTGTGTAGAGTCCAGTGTCTGGAGGTCCCCATTGTCTCTGTTTATGGGTTCCATGACAATTTGATCAATAGCTTTGTAGACCAGGTTGAGTAGGCATATAGGGCAATGGTTTCCAGGTTCTGTTGTGGCACCCCCTTTGTGGAGCTTGGATGACTGTTAGTTTATGCCATTCTTTGTGTACATACCCTGTAGTATGATTGAGTCTGAGCAGTGAATATAGGTGAGGGTGTAGTTCCTTTTGGGCCTAGTGTAAGACGTAGCCTGGGACACCATCTATTCCCATTGATGCTGTGTTCTTGGCTTTGGAGAGGGCTGTCCTTACCTGCGTGTCCATGACGTCTGGGGCTCTGCATCGTTCTGTGATGGACACAAGCCCTTTTGGGGGTGATGGGGGGAGGTTTACACTGAACTTATCCCCCAGGATGTGGCCAATGAAAGTTGGTTCAGTGTATTCCTTGCCATTTGTCAGTAGCTGACAGCATATTTGGAAGTTGACACCTACATGTCTGGTAAAGCTACAGCAGGCTTTGTGATTGTTATTCTTATAGTCCTTGGCAATTGTCTTTTGACAGTGTCCTTGAATGATTCCATGAGCGATCATTGCTACTTCCTAATAATGATCAGTGATGCCTTTCCTTTAGTGAAGTTGGCTCTATCGGGTGTTAGTTTCCTCCTTCTGTTGTCTAGCTTATTTATGGCCAACCACCACCAGATTGTTTTCTTATTTTTGGAGGAGTGTATCTTGGTTTTATTTGTGATGTCTCGATCCATGCATCCCTGTAGATGCTCATAGGATGCACTTGTAACTGATTTGGCAGATTGTATACCATTTTCCTATAGCAAGAGGTCTTTGGAACCTTCCACTTTTGTCTTGGGATGTGTGCAGTTTGCTTTTGAAAATGTCTTCACAGTGGTTTCATTGGCTGGGTGGGGATGCATGATGTGGATGTCCAGTATGATTACTTTATGATTTGATATTACCAGCGAGGGTTTTATCTCTGTTGTGGAACACTGGCACCCATGTTGGTAATGATCATGTCCAGTATGGTGTCACCTCTAGTGGCCATGGTGACCAGCTGTTCCAGGGTGTTAGAGCTTTTAAACTCTAGGTAACATTGGGCAATGGATGCTGTACACAAGTGATTCTACCACTCAATGTTTGGGTAGTTGTAATCACCTCATATAATGTTGTTTGATAGGACCTTGATATATTCCACTGTTCTCAGGAATACTGTGTGAGGTTCCTGTGACAAGATAGGTGATATGTAGAAGGCTACAATCTGATGAGCAGCTTTGCACATTCTTAGTTGCACTTGCATGGTCTCCAAGGCCTCATGCTGTGCCACTAACCTGGAGGTGGGGGTATCCATAGGGTAAATGTGTACACCCCTTCCTTTTGTATTTCACTTGTGGTTTTGGGTCCAAAGGTCAGGGGGATTGTGAGTGTTTTACGTGGAGCATGTCCAACAGCTCTGCATTTGACATAGCTTTGTATGTTAGGCAGCAAACACATCTGAGTAGGCGATATGCAAGGGAGTACTGATGGAGCATTTTGTGATAGTCTGTGTATGGCATTTATTTCTTGCCACTAATGCTCTTTGTGAAATATTGCTGCAGGCTTTCCAGTTGTTGTAGTTGGATTGTGAGGTAGATAGTAAAAGTGGCATTGTACTCTTTTATAGTTCTAGTGAGTGATGAGTAGTGGGGAACAATGTCCTCTTCTATTCTGCATGAGGCACATTTTGTGATGGGGTGTGCCACATAGCAGGGTTTCCTGACTACTGTGGGGATGTGATTATCACCGTTGTGTCCAGAATCCACCTGTGAACCAAGGTCTCTTGTCACACTTTCAGTGTTAAGTATACTACTGCCTATGTTGTCGTTCTTGGCTAAAAAACCTTTAATAAAGGGGATGACAATGCACCTTTTGGCATTGAGCTAGAGCCCATGACTTTGACAACAGCCATCTGTCTCAGTGAGGCCCTTTTGTAGGCTGTCCACATCTTCAGTCTTTACAATTATGGCTCCTAGTTTGCAGTCCTCTGGAAACTTCAGTAGCCACAGACCTTCCATGGTGAAGTTTACTTCAGGGAAGTAGATACTAAACAGGACAAGACACAGGACTTGACCTTGTGGTACTGCACTCATCACTGGTCCAAAGTCATACTTGGAGCCTGCTACTTTCACAGTGTGTGTTCTGTCAGTAGGCTTGTTGGCAGCACATCTTGTGACATAGCAATTTATACCTAGTTTAGTGGGTTTATCTATATTTCCAGAGTGTAGGTGGTGTTGTAAGCCATGGCAGGATCAACATAGGCTGTACCTTACCCTTGTCAACAGTTCTGTTGACTGCTTCAGTGTCATCTATCAGGTTTAGGTGACATGATCTGCATTTTACAATCCCTACATGGTTGTGGTCCAGGGTTTGGGGATTACAAATGTAATTTTTATATGTTGTATGATGATAAATTCCATGGCCTTGAAGAGTGTGCTCGTCAGGCTAATGGGGTGATTGTTCCTGGGGTCCGTGGTGTCTCCACCATTATGTAGTTGGATGACTGTCACTGTGCACCATTCAACAGGCACAAAGCATGAGGTTAGGCTATGACTGCACATGGTACATCAGTGTGGTGCCTGTTCGTTCTGTGGTTTGTGTGGAACACAGCCTGTGAAGTTACATGGTCCCATGGCTGCTGTGATACTGGCTTTGGAGAGTGTTTTTTTACCTGTGCAGCCGTGATGACAGCAACTTTGCAGTCTTCCATTATAGAGGTGTGCTCTTTCATGGATGAGAGGGGGGTACAGTTAACACTGATCCTATCTGCAAGGATGTTGCTAATATCAGTTGGGTCTGTATATTTAGTGCCATTGAGCTGTAACTCAGAGCAGATCTGAGTGTAGCCACGACATGGACCTATCTGTTGGGCAGAGATCTCCTGAGTAGACAGTATGCAACAGGGTACAGATTGGGTTACACTCAGTCTTGTTGCATGGGGCTACTGTTTGAGGCCAGTAATCCTCTTGTTAGGGTACTTCAGTGGTTTTTCTGGCTGCTGAACGTGCCTAGTCAGATTCATCGCAAGTGTGTTGCGGTACTCTCTGACAGGTCTGATGACTGATGAGTACTGGGAACCTCCTTTGACCTACATGCACAGACCTTGGCAGTTTGAGTGAACACATAGCATGATTTTCTGACAACTTTGTGAATGTGTTTCTGGTAGTAGAGATGAATAACTACATTTGTCCATAGATCCCTTATTATCACCTCTGTATTTGGCATGTGTGTGAGCATGCCCAGTATGACCTTTCAGTATGTTGTTGCCTGACATTTGCTTTGTTTTTTTAAGTCTGTGAGCATGCCCAGTATGACCTTTTTGTGTGATGCTGAATGAAATCCACTACATTTGTTGGAGTGTGTGAGCACGCTCAGTATAGACATTTATACTATATGTGTATGGAAAATCAAGTTGTATTTTTACAGCAGGCTTCACCTTTGTGTCATAGATCAACAGGGATCATGCTGTGCCTGCAGGGCTTCCATGAGACACTTTGCATAGACTTATCAACATTTCTACATACAGGGAGGAGCTATTCTTTGTACATTTCTACCCAGGGGCACACTTGATTGTTACTTTGGGTGTACATACGATGAGGGGTTCACCTGACACTTATACACATTTGCTATGTCTGCACTGCTATGTATGGTACACCATTTTGGTCTGTAAGTTGCCTATTATACTGGCTTGAGGCATACTACTGTACTACACTTCTTAGCATCCAATGCCACATATATTAGATTGCAACTTCATAGCCTACACAGCCCACATCACACCACCTGGCCTGATGTTCTCTGTCTGCATAGGCCTGTGGGGGAGGTTACCCATATGCATCTTTAGGGGCATGTTACAGCATTTCTTTGTGTTTGCATTACTGTACAATTGTCCTGCTGTGTCTTTGCTACTGAAATGCTATCATGGCTTAGTGGTTCAGTACTGTGACTATAGTACACTGTATCTTGGGTTCGAGCCCTGTCACTACTTTTTATTTTCATGCTAGGCAGACCAGACTTCTTAAGGGACAGTAAAGCTAATATGAGCATGTTTACCTGTATTTGCTCAACTTTGCACGATTTTGCCCGACCTTGCCCAACATTGCTCAACGTTTCCCAACATTGCGCTAGTTGGCACAGGCAATTTTGTTTACATATTTTAAATATTGGTAAATGCTGCTTAGCACTGCTTTATATTGCTTAAAACATGGCAATCATGCCTCCGGTGGTGCTGCAGGGCTGCCTGTGTTGGATGCACATACTACACTCCCTATACATGTTTGAAAACAGGTAGTGTCAAGTTAGGCATCCCTTTTATTTTATGTGCGAGTCAGAGAGAAGTATCATTTCCAGGGTTCCTACTGAGCCAGTGTATGTGCTATGTGTTGCCTCTTTGCCAAGGCCAAGGCATACTGGGTATGCCTTCTTCTGCCTACTGGGGCAGGCTCAGGTTGTTCCTCCTCTGAGTCACGCTGTGCCTGTGCAGGCTTTGGCAATGGTGAGGGGCTGTTTGGCCCTGGCCCTTGCTGTTCCTGCTGCAGCTATTTTCGCAGGATCATATTGTGTAGCATGGCACATACCATGACAATTTGGGTACATGTAGTTGGTGAGTACTGCAAGGCTCCACCAGATGTGTCCAGGCACTGGAACCGTGACTTCAGCATCCCAAACACATGCTCAATTACATTTCATGTTTGTGCGTGTGCCTCATTATGGAGTTCTTGTTCAGGTGTGTGTGCATTTCTGATGGGTGTCATCAGCCATGGCTCCAGTGCGTATCCAGCATCCCCCACTAGGTGACCGTCAGGGATGTCCCTATTGGCAAATGTCTGGTACAGCTGCATCAAATGCCAGATATGGGAGTCGTGGTAGATTCCAGGGCAGCCAGCACACACATTCAGTATTATGCCCTGGGCATCGCACATGACCTGGCAGTTGGAGTGGAAGCCATTGCGGTTGATGTAGGTCCTACCCCACTCACCGACTGGTGCTTTGATGTGTATGTGCGTGCAGTCAATTGCACCCACTATCTCAGGGTATTCCACTATTTGCTGGAAGAGATGCATATTGCTGGCCAATACCTCATGGGAATTGGGGAAATATACATGATCACTGACATGTGCTGACATGGCATTCAGGAACTGGTGCAGTACCCTGGATGCTGATGCCTGTGAAATCCCCATCACATCACCAGTTGGTCTCTCAAAGGTACCTGTTGCTAGTATTCTTAGACCAACACATACCTTGGTTTCCACTGGGATGGGTTCCCCTCTGTTAGTTCTGTGTGTGAGGCGTGGCCTGCACAGCTCAACAATTTGCTGCAGGAGCTCTCTGTCCACTCTATAGCGCTTCACTATTTCCAGCTCATGTAGCCCCTGGTAGGTTACCCTGGGTCTGTACACTCTTCTCCATCTCCTCACTGTGGGTTGCTCAGCAACATTCGCAATGGCACCACCCTCAGCTTCTTGCACATGTTGCCTTATAATAGTAATGGCAGCCCCTAACATTTTTTTGTCTCAGTTAAGCTTTTTAAGTTTTCACTTCTCTTTATATACTGTAGTGTTGCAGTGTTTCTGAGTAGAACATGGGGGAATGTTGTTTGCAGAGTTTTAGGTGCTGGGCTGGGCTAGTGTACTGCCTGTGTAATTGGCTGATTCTGATTGATTTCACCTGGCAGCTCTGCTAGTTCTCCTTGGTTAACTTCATACCATTACATTTCCTTCCTTTTCCCTTTCTGTTTCCACAGGGGGCAGCACTGCTCAAACAAGCGCAAACACGCGCACACAAGCGGACACGCGCGCACACAGCCTTACACAGGCTTAGGCGCGTGCACATCCGTGCACACAGGCTTAGACAGTCTTACACAGGCTTACATGGGTGCACACAGGCTTACATGGGTTTGCAGGTGTGCACATGCGTGCACACAGTGTAAGCATCTTTGCAAGAAACTTTGGTTGTAGACACAGCATACGCCATCGGTTTCTGGGTTTCAGTTCAGACAGCTGTAGACACGCCTCTTCCAGTCCTGAGTAACTCGCAGCAAACACATGCGACTCTGCTCCAATAAGCTTTCAGTCTTTGATACATACCCCCCTCATGATGTCACCTATCTACTATTCTGATACTCCCCTAATCCTACTCTTACGCTCTAGGGACATGGTTCACATAGCAGGGAAAATTGAGATTCACTATACTTATACTCATTTGCATAGAATTGCCTACTAATGCTTGGTTACATCTCGCACACTGAGCTTCCCCCCTTAGCAACCACTACTCAGTAGCCATGTTGTCTTCAGCCTGCTATTCACTTGCATGGCAGATGTATATTTGTAATAAAATACCTATTTTTGGCTTGTATATATATTTTTTTGTTTTTTAGAGCGCCACAAGTTTGCGCGATGCTGTGCTACACTTAAACATCAGGGATCGGGGAAAAAAATTATTAATTTTTTTAATTTTTTGCAACACATATAAATGCCAATGGCCTTATATTTGGCCATTGGCATGCTTCCTCAACTGGATGCATCCTTTATTTGGAGCTGTCATTGCTCCGTTTTGCTATGTGCAGAACGGTACTCAGTTACCAACCAAGTACATTTCTGCAAATAACACTACTCTTACTCGGACAGGTTAGTATTTCCGGGATCGCAAATTTACCTCATTTGCATAGCTTTCAGCAGCAAATGAGGTAATTTGCATAACCTAACACTGTCCGTGCAAGAGTAGTTTTAGGAGTTCTCATGCACGCCCCTGCCGGCTGTTCTTGGATCGCTCGGCAGACATATTGGTTTCTGGAGTCTTACATTACTCTTAGACTCTGTGCAAGCCTTCGTAAATCTGGCCCATAGTTCGTTAGTTACATTAGACCCAAACTTGAGTATAGAATAACAATATGGAAACCCTATAAGCAAACAAGCATGAATAAACTGGAAAGAGTACAGCGGAAATATACTAAGGGCATCCATCGATGTGAAAATCTAAGTTATTATTTAAGACTAAAATATTTGAACTTGTGCAGTGTCTCTTAAAGAAATTTAAGAGGAGATCTTATTCAGGTGTATAGGGAATATTTGGGATTATCAAGAAGTGCTAAAGAATCATCAGATAACCTATGTAGAAGATTCTATAGGAATGAGAAGTGTACTAATTGGTTCTCTGACAGAGTAGCTGATGCTTGAAACAAACTACCAAATTACATTAAAGCAAGTACTAGTTTAGATATTTTTAAGACCAGCCTGGACATTTATTATGGGAACAAGTGTTATGGTATATTGGCAAGTTAGAAGGGCTTTAATTCCCATGCTTGAAACATTTGTATGTATGTATATGTGAGATGATATATATATCTATATATATATATATATATATATATATATATATATATATATATATATATATATATATATATATGGGTCTACTTCACAAAACCGAATGCTCAAATGTTCAAAATTCGTATGGCCGAGTCTATATGATCGAACATTTGAATGTTTGAAAATGTGAACTAGACCCGTAAAAATAAAAAAAACACATTAAACTGTATAGCGGGGGGCTTCACCCCCCTGCACCCCCCACACAATCCCTACTTAAATATATCAACTCCGAGATCGCACTACAGCGAGAACAAGGGAAATCTCCTGGTCCACGCTGTATGCAATTTACCATTCAAAATGTCGGTATGTCAAAGCTCCAAACATATGGTCTGCGATCATACAGGTGTCGAAGTTTTGAATTTCGGCATTTTGAAGGGGACCCATACATATATATATATATATATATATATATATATATATACATATACATAGTCTGTTGCTGCATAATAATAATAAACAGATGTGCATAAGCTGTAGTATTGTGGACTTGTACTGTCGATGTTCAGCAATGCTGCACCCACCCTATACCAATGCCACAGCTGTGGCTACTGACATCACATCTCTCACACGCTTATGTAGGTCTCTCTGGTATACCGCCAAAGCAGCAGCCTGTAGCTGGTGAGTATGGTTTATGTTCATGCTTGCCAATACACTGGTCATGTTATGGCTATGGTATATTCCATGCACACATCTAACACACGTACCCCTAATGCATGCAGTACATGTTCACATATTGTTGCTGTTAACTGCACTGCATCACAGTGGTGACCATGATGGTGTATCTGAAGGGTATGTCACACACCTGCAATATAAGTAACATCTTGTCATTGCAAAATGTGTCCACAGAGATGAACATAATGGTGGGACAAATGGCCTACAGTAGGGACATGTGTGAAACATCACCATTATACAGTGCTACAACAGTGTATATACCAGTATTACAATGGCAACTGTTACAGATCTACACTATGACATAACATAATACTGCGGTCCACAACCCTTAAAACCTGCAATGTGGTCCCAACATGAGCAATGAGTGTGTAGTATGGAATCATAGGTTAGGGCAGCAAATATGGGGAATACATACCTTCACAAATGCTGGAAGCATATGTGTGCACACACTCCAGATAAAATATAGTGGAAGCAGCTGTTGAGGTACTGACTGCATGCATTTGTCATGGAACTGCACCTTTCAGCAAGTACAAGTCCCCAATGTCACACCACCAGGTCTGCTGTCCAAGACGTTTGGCCATCAAATATGCACACTTACCTGCAACAGAGGCAGCTGTGGCTTGCACACATCTTACATAACATAGTGTGGACCCAGTACCCAACAGGTAGAACCCATGAGCTGGACATGTAGCCATACCTGACCATTGCATATACCATGGCAAACAGTGCAGACATTTATGTGGCAAGGATGTATGGGACAGGAATGATGTAGGAAATAAACAGATGGCCATCCAAGACAGATTATGTCACATGTAGCAAACTGGTCATGCGGGCTTCCTAGTAACATGTCACAACATTGAGGGGGTTGTAGAAATGTCTAGCAAGTACTGGCTGTGCAGTACCCATGTCAGCAATTGCCTGGACTCTGCAAACATGTGGCATATGGGTTAGCGTAATCAGATGTGACAGTTGTACCACAGGAAAAATCAGCCAGGCCTCTCTCCAGGTAGTGTATGCATAACAGAATAGGTCCCCAAAAGTCATGCATTGCAATGTGTACTGGTGTACCATGACCACGTTGGAAACCTACAGACAGTATCATGTATGATACATGTGCTGCACAGCCAATGTCTCACCCTACCTCAGGCCCTCCATCCGCATCTGTACTGTGCCGGTGGCAGTGTACACCTGTATGTTTTCCATTCATTAGCTGGGACTAGGCTGTAACACATGGTGTTCAATGTTTGGGACACTGCAAACTGACACACATGTTTTGGCCATAGCTGTCAAGCATCTGCAAAAAGGCTGAAGGTGGGGAGGGGGTGGGAGGGGGTGCCATCATGACACACCAGTGCACTGCAGCAGGAATCCTAAGGATGCTATGAATGGCTGTATCTGCACACAATATCAGAGTCAGGAACTGTGGCAGACGTAACCCTGATTCCACAGCAATAGTGACTTCAGTGTGTGAACTCCAAGGCATGTGCATATGAGTTGACCTTGCAATCATGCAGAGTTGGGGGACATGTGTAGGGCAGACTGACCATATACTGGCAAATGCAGATGGCCCATGCTATTATACCCCTGCCAGGAATAGTGCCTGCTGTAGTATACATAACAGTCGGTGCAACAAACCACCATGATAAGGGCGTGCACACATATGCACCCATGAAGTGTATACATCGCAGTCAGCATCAGCACAACTAACACATTTGTTAGACTGCATTTGATTTTACAGGACATGTGTTACATATCAGGCCTATGTAATGTTAACATATGCAGAGATGTGGTCCCATGGCATATCAAGGAAGAGGGCGTCATAGCAATAAGGTTGTGTACACTTCCCATAACCATGGTAAGGTTTGATGGTTAAACAACAAGAAACAAACAAACCAAAAAGAGACAACTGGATATACTCGAACCACTCCAAGTTTATTGTGAAGCGCTTTTTATCTGGGATAATACCCAGACATCCTCAGACAAACAACATACACCAAAACCACTCTATAAATACAGATTAATTAATAAATTAATTAATTAAACTGTAAAAAACAGTTATCAAACTAAAGTAAAAAGTTTTTAAAAGTTTAAAAACTTAATTAATAATAAAATCTACTAATAAAACCTATTAACCAAGAGCAGCAACGTTGTGTGATTTGTAAATGCATAAGAGTTTTGTATTCACTGACATGTAAAACTAAAACTATTCATCTACACTTAATTAAATAAAAACTGTGGATATTCATACAATACTTCTATTGTTTAAAAACTCACACTCTAATTTTATTTAAAAAATACATCTAATAGTCCAAAAGACACTACTCACACTGAAACAAAGGGGGTTATGTTTCTAATTTATCTACCCAAGTTTTTTAGTTTCAAAATACAAGTAAGGGATATTGTTTCGTTAAGACCAGGGTCTCTGCTAGAATCTAATCTCAACTGCCAAGAGTTCTTGTTGCTCCAACAAGAGTAAAAAAGGATGCCCCTTCCAATCCACCATAACCTGATCCAGTACCCGGAACACAAAGGAGTGTGTTGGAAAATCTTTGCAATGTTTGGCTAATGCATTTTCAATTCTATTCCTTCTAATACTATATATATGTTCATATATTCTCTCTTAGTTTTCTATCGTTTTTTCCTACGTAAAACACAGGACACACCTTACATTGAGCCAAATAAACAACTGATTTCAAATTACAGTTGTATCTCCCTACTGTTTTAAAAATTCTGTTATTCACTGTAACGTTAGTTCCTGTTGCTATATGTTTACAGTAGTTACAGTTTTCAAAGTTAAATGTTCCGGGGGATCTTACTAAAGTAGTGGCACTGGTTTCCAATAACTTCTTCATAATTTTTCCTTTTCTATAAATAATCAATGGAAACCCTCTGAGTTTGTCCTTCCACTCTTTTTCAGTAAGTGGTATATTCCAATTTCTTCTCAAAATATATTTCAGTTCCTCTGCGTCTGTACCGAATGGTGTAATAAAACTTTTAGTGTAGTTCCTATTCCCATAATTAGTTCTAAAATTGTTGGCAGTAGTTGTCATTACATTGTTTTCATCAACACCCTGTTCACTGTACATTTGGTTATTCACTACTACCTTTCTTAAAATGGGTGTGTACGTCCCTGTTCTCCTCTTATTCTGAACCTCACTTACCACTTCTCTTATTAAGTTCACAGGGTAACCTCTATTAACAAACATTTTACTCAATAAGCTACATTCCTCCTCAAAAGCCTCCTCCGGTAACCATACAGGCAGCTCTCACTAACTGCCCTTTGATGACTATATGCTTTTGCTGAGGGGGGTGTAAGCTGGAGTAATGCAACATGGTGTTCGAGTAAGTACTCTTTCGATAAATCTTGGCCACATAACATTTGTTAAAGTCGTTCTTCTCAAGGTCTGTATCTAAATAGTTGATTCTAGTTGTGTGTACCATGAGTGAATGTCAAAAAGTCAGTGCTATTGTTCAAGTTAATAAAATCTGCAGTTGTTCTTTCACTATGCTGAAACATCACAAACACGTCATCCAAAAACTGTGTATAATAAATAATATGGTCCTTGAACTCGTTATTATAGATAAAACAGTGTTCCCAATGGGCTATCACCAGGTTGGCAAAACTTGCCCCACATGGTGAGCCCATTGCAACTCCAATCTTCTGACAATATATTTCATTGTTAAACATTATAAAGTTGTTAGATAAAATTCTGTCTAACAACTCTTGAACTAGTCTAATTTCTGTACTTGATGTTTCATGTCGAATCATAGTTTCAGTAACCCACTCAGTACCTGTTGTGTGTGGGATAGAAAAATATAGGTTTTTTACGTCTATAGTCATTAAGATAGCAGTATCACTATAGGGAAGTTTGTTTAATGCTACTAGAAAGGCTCAAGAGTCCCTGTATATCTGGTATTCCAAACTTACGTATTATTTCAACATAGTGTCCACTTATTTTGCACATACGTACATAATTGACCCTCTAGCGGTCACCTGCGCTCTCATCGGTGTGTCACTAATACTTTTATGTAGTTTTGGAATACCAAAGATAGCAGGGACTCTAGGGGCTAGTACCGAAACATAATTAAATGTAGCCAAGTCAATCAATCCTTCAATAAATAAATCATTAAAAAAAGGAATTAACGTGTCTGTAAGCCCCATTCAGTTCACTCACGCTTGCCTTTACATAAATGTCATTGTTAAGTACCTTTAACATTCTTTCTTTATATTCATCTGTACCCATTATTACTAAACCACCCCCCTTGTCAGGTTTTGAAAACCTTACAGGGAGTGATTTTAAAAACTTTAAAGCTTCCTCCTCTGCTTTGGACATATTAGAAGTCACATTAGTACTTTACTTAGCTAAGTTCCTAAATTCAATCTCACACATAAATTCAAACAAGGACAAGACGGGGTGTATGGGTGGGTTGAAGGTGCTTGAGACATTTAAAATTCTATTGTTTTCATTAGTGTTCCCAAAGAGTAACGCTAAATTTAATTTTCTTACATAAAAGTTTTAAATCAATTAGCGTTCTAACCAAATCAATTCTCTTTGAGGGTAAAAATGTCAATCCCTTTGCAAAAAAGTCACATAAGCAAAATGAAATTTCAAAATCTGTAAAGTTATAAAGTTTAAAGTCCCATCTGTATTGCTGAGCACACTCACAGTTTTCCCAGTCATCTCTTTGTACTGTTGGACTCCTTCCAGTTGTTGTTTTTGCTCCAGGTATTGTAACTCCGTTGGTGGTTTTGTCCCCCATTTGGAAAAAACTGCTGGTCATTACTCTGGGTTTGAAATGAATGGTCATGGTTCTGAATATTTTCTATTTTTACACTGTGATCGTTAACACCATTACGCCCAGTATTTTCATCCTTTATAGATGTTGTGTGTGTTATCAACTCATCTCCTGTTCTCGCGTTGTTTCCATTCAAGCCAACGAGTGTATAACGTTCCATCCCATAAAATTGTGTGTTTGAGAATGGGGTGGGGAAGGGTACGCTACTCCATTCTTGTAATCCCTTATATCCCTGTTTAGTTTTTTAACTTATTGTCAGTGTTTTTAATAATTTGCTGCCCAATGGTAGTAAAAATTCTCTTGTAATCATAATAGTACCTCCTAAAGTCATTGTCCCCTTTAAAATCACAATCCAGCTCAGTAATCTCTGCTGTTAAATTGTCAATACTGGTTTGGTAGTGTTTAGACATTAAGTCCATAAGTTCAGTACCATGTCTGTTAAAAAGAACAATTAGTTCCTTATAAAATACAGACCCTGGTTCCAAGCCAGATGGAAACTGCCCAGACCGGAGACCTTTAGGAACTACACCTTCCTTTTTACATTCATTAAAGTAACTTATTTCCAACTGAAGTTTCTTAACCTTCAGTGATTTAGAGTCAAGGTCTTTTAGTTTCATAGCAATAGATGTGTTAATAGACCCACGTTCCGGTTCCTCACAAGGTTGCCTGTTGTTAATCAAAAAGTGTGGTTGCTCACGTAATCAATGGTCCACATCAGGAAGCCCTATAAGCACTGGGGAACTCTGTACCTCAACTGTAGTCACTGCATTTCCAGGAGGTTGTAAAGGGAGGTGTGAATGATCCAAATAGGTATTGTTAATGTCGTTTGATGTACACTGTAATTCGTTTAATCCAGTTACTGTTACCGCTCTCACTTGAGTTGGTTTTGGTTGAGAGAGACTATCCATGCGTACATTCGACGCATCCAGTCTCTGGCTTAAGTTGTTTAAAAGCAGAGTAAGGTTACTTGTTTCTGACATCTCTCCCAAGTTATTCTGCAATAATACAGGTGTAAGTTTAAAAGAGTTGCCTAGCGTAGTACCAGTAGCCATAAAAATCTAATCACGAACTAAGATAAAACAACAAGAAACAAACAAACCAAAAAGAGATAACTGGATACACTCAAACCACTCAAAGTTTATTGTGAAGTGCTTTTCATCTGCGATAATACCCAGACTTCCTCAGATGCACAACGTACACCAAAACCACTCTATAAATACAGATTAATTGATTAATTAATAAATTGATTAATTAAACTGTAAAAAACAGTTACCAAACTAAAGTAAAAAGTTTTTAAAAGTTTAAAAACTTAATAATAAAACCTACTAATAAAACCTATTAACCAAGAGCAGCAACGTTGTGTGGTTTGTAAATGTATAAGAGTTTTGTATTCACTGACATGCAAAACTAAAACTATTTATCCACACTTAATATTAAGTATGACACTCCAGTGCGTAACATTATTGAGTGACTGTAGTAGCCCCTAATATATGGGGGCCATGCTCATAATGTCTGGACATACCCAGGGTGAACACTATATAACAGCAGTGAGTCCTTGTAAAACCTACTCCAATCAAGTCAAAGAGGTAATGGAGTAACAGGTCATGTGTTGTGATTATTTGTCTGGGCATTTAGAAGAATGATACGTTAATGAGTAGTATTAATGAGTGTATGTTTCCAAGTGTGATGCAGGATGAGGAACTTGCATGAATAAACTGGGGACAGTCTGTAAACTCAGGTAGGTATTATGGTGGAATTTTAGTGTGTGTGTGTGAGTGTGTGTGTGTGTGTGTGAGTGAGTGTGTGTGTGTGTGTGTGTGTGTGTGTGTGTGTGTGTGTGTGTGTGTGTGTGTGTGTGTGTGTGTGTGTGTGCGTCTGTGCATGTATGAGTGTGTGTGTGTGTGTGTGTGTGTGTGTGCGTGTGTGTGGTTGCACTTCATGAACGCGAATTGCTGAAATATCGAATTTCAGCAATTCGTGTCCATGAAGCCGAAACCTCTAAATAACGAAAGTGCATAATCGTGACTAGGACTATGTCGAATTTGCATTTATGCATTTTTGTTATCGTACAGAAGTGTTCAGCTGGGATGCTGTCTGCCGTTTAAGTTGAGTGTGTGTGCATGAGTGTTTTTCAACTTGTATGAGTTGTTTAGGGTAGGGAAGTGGGGGTATGAGTGTGTGATTTTTTTTTTTTTTACTGTTTGTGCGATCTCGGAGTAAATATATATATAAGTAGGGGGTGTGGGGGAAGCAGGGGGACTTGCCTCCCTGCATATGTGTAGTGTAGGTGTGTGTCTGCAGTGTATTGTGGTGTGGGTGTTATGGTTTGTGTGTTGTGTGCTGTATGCTGTGTGTTTGATGTGATTTCATGGTTGTGAGATGTCAGTGTTTTAATGGTTTCGGCTTTATACTGTTGAAATGCTGAAATTCGATATTTCAGCATTTTGGCAACATGAAGTAAAACAGTGTGTGTGTGTATATATTTGTGTACTGTTATGCAATGCCATACAGATCTTAAAGTGCATTTCTAGTTTTCCCCTCACAAGTATCAAGTTGGGTTAGGGTCCCTCCTGAATTCAGTCTGATATTGATGTCCATACAGATACTGAAAATGATGATAGGTGTGTTGAGGCACAGAGTGGGCTGTCAGAGGCCAAAACTGCGCCATCACTTTACATCCCCCTGTTATCCAACCCATCACCACACACAGTCACACTGCTTATAGATATCCCATCAGCACTGGCCATAGCAGACGGACAGTTGGCGGTTGATGGTAGTAAACAGGAGAGTGTGATATCTATGGCTGCTGTTTCTGGACACAGTAGGCATAGCTGGATGTCGACAGGGTACCACATAGGCAGATGTACCAAGGTGCTTGTGGTAGGGCTGCTGGTTATCGTGCCCCTGCAGAAGTCCCACAACTGGCACCACCAGATGCATGTTTCAGACTGTCATGGGGGTGCAGGCACATATGGAACTGTACACCAGACAGGGTCTGAGGCTGCAGAGGGCTGCTTTCTCATATGTAAGTGACAACATCCATAAACTTCCAGGTGTCCTGCATGATTATACAGAGGTCATGGATAGATGGTTGGGTGAGATGGTGGGCTTCAATGACTGTGGAATGTCCATACTAGAACATGTGGTGGGAGTGAGGTGATGGCTGTGTAGACGTAGGCCAGCAACACCAACATCTGGTGGTCGAAGTGGACATGCAAGGACACCAAGCTACTCCCGTAGTGGCAGTACCAGCCCTAGCACTACAGGTGGGGTGCTGTCAAACCACACCACAGCAGGCCATGTGTTTGTGGCCCTGGCCAGTCCCAGGAGGGACCTGGTTCCAAAAGACATATGTCATCATCAGGGGAGAGTAGCACATCGAGGCCTGTACCTGGACATGCCCATGGAACCTCTGGCAGGCACACTCTGTGTGTCCATGGCCAGAGGCAGTGAACTGCACACCCTGCCGGGTATGGTCTGCAGCTGTCCAAGAAACATCTGTATAGGGCAGCCACATGGCAGAACTGTGTGCATGTATACCCACACACTATACAAACACACTTAGGGCAATCCCATGCCTACACACACCACATCACTACACCCATATCAACAACTTACACCCCTCACCCACACACATAGTGTCAAACATATGGCCAACTACACACCCTGTGCATATGATGATACCTGTGCTGCATCCCTGTCATCCATAAAATCGATGCAGGGACAGGCTAATATGGTCCTGATGCACATGGTAACTACTACAGTGTACCAATGTACTGCTGTGTAATATGTTGTCAGCAGTAATGTTTAATGCTTACATGTTAGGTAGTGTAGCTGTCCAGCCATGATGCATTATAGCTGTTAGTAACACTGAGTGACTGTGGTCTCCATAATGTTATCCATTTGTGTTGTAGGTGTACATGTGTCAGCAAGAGGATGGTCTGCTGTCATATCTCACAAGGGGTATGGCATTGTGGTGACATCATGCCTGTACCATATCCTTGGTACAGTTGAACACATGCCACAGGTCTGTATAACAGTTACTGCCTGTGCCAGGACAGGTGACCCCCTTGGACATGTATATTCAGCAACCTGAAGTAGATCCCTATACATACATGCACACTCTTACTTGGCAACACTGGGACTAGACCCCTACCTAGGTATATAGTGCTACTAATGTGTGTGGCTTTAATTGCACACACCACACAGCATTTAGGATGAGGTGTGTTCCAGGTTACATGTTACATGCAGAACATCCCCAGGCATGTACAGTATGGTAATGGGGGATGTGATGGCTGTATATGGACAATACATAGTGTGACATACCATCATATACACATTAACAGACACATAACAGGCAGGCACACATCCAAGAGACCTGGGCCTGTCAGTGCTAACTAACTTGTCAGTGTGTCCAATGTGTTATAGGTAGGCTGCACACAGCACATGCATAACTAGGTTGGATAGTGTTATCAGTTACCTGTATGGTTGATGGTGACAGTGGTCACCATACAGTGGTACATGGGACATGTACCGGGGGTGCCATGGTGTAATGAGAGTGTACACAGCACCAACACCCCACTGTGGATACTGTACGCACTGGAACCCATGATGACACTCTGACATACCCATCTTCACAAATTGACCAGGACTGCAATACAACCCTTTGTCCATCCCAAGAGTGGTACTACAGGGATATGCATCTAATGCACATGCCACAGACATAGTAGGGTGATGCATTGTCATGCCTCTCCTATGGGCAACAATATCACTATCCATAATACTGTATGGCAATGTGTATTGTAATAGAAGTATGTGGCCTCAGAATGCTGTACCCTACAGATATACACACTTGCAAACATGCACATACTTGCCAGAACTCAGTGGGTATCCCATGCCTATCAATCCATTTGATACAACAGTGTTGTGTTGGTACTGCAAGGCTCAGGAGAGGAGCGTAACAGGGTACATGTAATGTCTGGTACAGTAGCAGCCACATCTAACTATGGCAATAGGTGTTGCAGTGGATGTGAATAGCCTCATGGTATTCCCAACTACAGGTGTACTAACACACAGACACTGATATCCACAGTAATGCACACATACACATTTGTCAGTACTGGGGTGCATTGCTGCAGGTGGTCATATATGTGTACCTGACAACTGTCCATGGAGAGATGGGAAGTGTAGGGGATGTGTGTACAGTGGTATCATGCCACCTGCCATGTGCCAGCAGGCAATATATCTACAGACACTACTGTGGTGACCCTCAGGGTGAGAGTGACATGCATCAACCAATCCTCTGGGTGCCTCCTGCAAATGGCTGCCGAGGTGATCCAGTTGACGTGTATGCAATATGCATTACAAAACATTGTCAGTGTCTGTGTTGGAGACCTGTACCCAAGCATGTTCTGTTGACTGTGTTAGTGTAATAGAGCTACCCATGGCATGTGGTGTATACAGGGTGTTGTGTCCTATCTGTGCCAGTTATATCACAGCTAGGAAGACATGTCAGTGTAAGTCAAGCATAGGTTGCCTGCGTGTATCCAAGCTGGATACCTGACATCTGCACATCTTTACAGAGACTGACAGACATCAGCTTGTCAACTAGCTATGCAGAAGGATGAATGGGTTGACAGACATCTGACACCAATATGTATGCCATTACTACACTAACATGTGCTATACAGACAGTAGTCTACAGTTAATTTCCACATGTCAGATCATTATCCAGTAGGAAATATATACTGTGACACAGCTCACACACCAGGAAAAAGACAGTGAAGGCTCAGAGTCCATCTATGCATGCATGGGTGCTTTTTGCCAGTACTACAATTAGCAATCTACTCTTGCTTGGGAAAGCACTGTCAACAGTAGTAACGGTATGATACACTACATGCCAGTGTGACGGCACATAACCTGGGATACTACCCTTGTATGTAACACATTCACACAGATAAGAGTGTTGTACAGGTCATATATACTCAATTGTCGCAGAAATGACACTCACACCCCTTGCTAATGTACTGGCAGCACATAGATGGAGGTTATGTACATGGCATTACATACACCTATTACAGATGTCATTACCTTGCTATGTTATCAGACTGGGATGTGAGCACAGGATACCAGGGCTGAGCCATGCTTAGCAGGTGTTGGCATTGTTGCAGTGAAACAGCTAAGAAGATTTGCGCACTGGTGAAGCCTACACAGTGTAAGCACCTGTACATTTAACCATATGTTAGCACTGCTTAGCTGCTTAGCTTTGTGCAAACCCATGCAAATGCTATTAAAGCTGCTCAAAACTGCCTTAACTACTCTGTATCTGACAGCCCTTGTTCTACCCAGCAACAAACTAGATAGCCCTTACAGGGCTTGAACTCAGGATCCTGTACATTATAAGCACAATGGTTAATCACTACACCATGACAGTTGAAAAGACAGTTGTTGTATTTCCAATACATCTGTCAGTAGACATACTGAATAGTACTGAACAATTGCTGTGATTTCTACAATTGTATAGTACATGTTAGTGATACTACTGTTGCATCACATATGTTGTTATATTTAAATATACACATATCAGATACATATGGTGTGATACATCTGGGAAGGTATACTCAACAGTAATGTTTACACATGACAAGGATATGGATATATACATATGTAGATATATATCTACATGTACATACACATATATATTCATATATATTTGTTTAGACACATCTGTATAGTGCATCATATATATGGCCATTTATAGAGCTCTCTGTATATATATATATATATATATATATATATATATATATATATATATATATATATGAATGTATATATATATATATATATATATATATATATATATATATATATATACATAATATATGTACATATATATCTATTTATGTCGATATATATGTAGATATCTTTAACTATATGTGGATATATATCTATACAGATATATCTATGTTGATATATATGTTGTTGTTGCTTTTCCCAGTTAGGGGTCACCACAGCAGAACTCCAGTCCGCAAATGATTGGCAGTAGATTTTTATGTACTGAGTTGCCAGCCTGGATGCAAACCTTCAACGAAGGTACGCCCATTCACGCATGTCTCCACACAGAAGATGCTTTAGCTGAGAATTGAACAGGACAATGTCTTACTGTGAGGCGACAATGCTACCACAGCACCACCACATATGTAGGTCTCTATAACTATATATATCTATATATCTGTATATGTGTAGACATATATAGATGTATAAATGTATGTGTATGCGTTTATATATATATATATATATATATATATATATATATATATATATGGGTCCCTTTTGAATGGTTGACATTTCACAATGTCGACATTCATATGGCCGAGACCATATGATCGACATTTGAAATGTCGACCATGGGGAACCGGCATCTCCCTACAGTGTGGAATGGAAAGATTTCTACTTCCACACTGTAGTGTGATATCGGAGTTGGTATATTTAAGTTCTGGGGGGTGTGGGGGGCCCCTGCTAGCAGTGCTATGGTAAGTTTTTTGTTTTTTTGTGTTCTACTTGTAAGGTCAACATTTCAAATGCATATATGTAGACACTTGCTACTGTAACATGGGTTGTCTTAACAGACATGTTGTGTGTGAGAGGTCACATCTGCTATTGACATGTACTCCTTTGTTTACTGACATACATCCTAAGGACATCATAGTGCAGTAATGATCCTAGGGACTACGCAGAGATATGTCCAATATATGTGGACAGTCTGGCACTTTCTGGTCATTCCAGAGGTATATTACAGATCCCATTCATTCGAGACATGTGGACCAAGCCTGACAATGTGGATGTTAAAAGCCATGTACATGGGTATATCACGTAAATACTGGGCTACATATGCCCACACAGTTTATGCATTCACACACTCCTGTCTGTCCTGACACATAATAACTAGTGGTGCAGAGGTCACATGGCCACATACTACCCAGTAGTTAGTGACATACATCTGTTGAGACTCCAACTGCTTTGTTATAAATACACAACAGTTATAGAGGCCTGGCAGTAGTAAATCTTGCAAATATATGGACATAATATCACACTGGGCAATTACACAAAGCTGCTAGGCATGTAAAAAATCACTGTGCAAACTACAGGCAGACTGCCACAACACTGGACTACATTTCATATGGGAGAATACACACGTACCTGCAAATATAGCAGACTCTACAGGCATGTCATAGCACAGAGTAACAGACACCTGTGTGAAAGTGCATACCTACAATCAGTGTGAACACAGCCACATGTGGTACACAAACTTAATATTACACTATATGGACTGTCTGATAAACACCATCCTCATATGTGCCACTCACACACTAACCCTACATATACTGGGTCACGACCCAGTGTGCTCCAAAGCCTGTCTGTGGTATGGGACACATGTGTGTTTAGCCCTACAAACATGTGAGCCAAAAGGGTACCATACACTGGAGCAGCATGTAACATCAGATAGAACAGGACCAAGAACAATGACATCTAAAACAGTCTGTACACAGGCCAAGGACGTATTCGCAATACACATATATCGACAATCACCATAAGTACATGGACCACACTACTGTACACACAACCACAGAATGCCCAGGTTAGGTCCTCAGAAATAATCCCTACTATATACATAACATGTCTAACAGTCTGATATCTGACTGGCTTGTTATCAGATAGGATGTCAAGAAATAATGGTGTACAGAACATATGCACCTCTTACTGTATGACATATGTACAAAGGTTGACAGACTTGTGACTGGAGCCACAAACACTGGATCAATATTGGCATGTTGGTGTGATACCCTCATACATTTACTGTTGTAACAGGGTTTGTTGTGACATATGTCCTATGAGGGATATGAAGTCAGTAACAGCCATGGCTGTCACCATGTACTGACTGCAATCCTCAGACTATGCTTCTGCAGTTATAAGATAGGTGATCTGTGAGTAACACAAGAAACATAAGAGTCCAAACACTGCCCAGTGGTCAGATAACCCTACAGGTGGGAGTTTCCTCCAACACATAACTCTGTCATGACCGGTATTAAATCATGTAGACCAGCTATATCCACACAGACCCTTTTAAACCAACATTACTCCAAATGCAGAAGAGCAACACTTATATTCTGTAGTCACGTCTGGAACATCCCCCTTTTGTTTGTTGGCCTGTCTCCACAGTATATGTTGTTGGAGGCATATCCCAATACCATCTGTGATGCTGTTTGCCAAACACCAACATGAGGTCCTGCTCACAGTGAATGAAAAGGCCCAACACCCACATGATGTTCCTAGGTATAGGAGTGTGTTTCCATGCAATTGGCTATGGGAATGTTACCACAGCTGTTCCACATGCAATCAGCTAGTGGGGGACTGCAATTCATGCAGAGACCATTGGCTGATCACGAGCATCACTTACAAAACACAAGCTGCTGCCTAAGCAAAGGAGGTGCACTTCTCCACATCCACCAGAGAGAGAGAGTGAGAGAGACACACAGAGACAAAGTAAGACGGGGGGGGGGAGAGTAAAACCTAAGCATGTTTGCATTACACACGTACCAGTACAGGATTTCAAACCCATGCCTGACTATGTTTGGCTAACACATGCCTATGCAGCTATTGCATGTGCCACACAACTTACATGTTGAGGAGCTGTCCAAAGGTATATCTGATGGTGAGTGACAGCTGCAACAGTGATAAAGGAGGGATAAGGTTGGGGTAGTACATGTGCCTGTCCACATGAACAGGTGCCAACTTCAACACATCCACACTCTCTCAGGGATTCACGCACATTATCACAGTTGGCAGGGTCAGGATTAGACTTCCTAACTAGCTAGTTTGCCACAATACAGTAATATGCAGGTATCACATGCACCACAGGGGTTATATGTTCATAGGTAGGTACTAGGCTATATGCCCGAGGACATTTATAAGCCTAGCCAGGGTGTGTCAACTTTTGTCGCCCTATTGATTAATTAACTGAGCCTCTGTCAAGAAGAGCCAATGAAGTGATCCCAGGGGTGTATTGTCTGTTACCCATCCACTCATCAAGGTTTCTCTTGAAGAGTATTAGTGAGGGGCTCTGCCTAATGTAGTTAGGAATTTTGTTCGAAAGCATCGGGAGTCTCTGTGACAGAAATCTATCCCTCCAGCATGTTCTATTGTTGTGGTGAGGTTTAGCTCACTAGAGCGAGTGGCTTGCAGTGACTTGGATTTCTTTAGGTGGAGCATGTCCATCAATTCTGAGTTGGACATGGCTTTGTAAGTTAGGCAGATATCACCTCTGAGTAAGCAGTATGCCACTGAGTACAGCTGGAGTTTTTCCAGTCGGGCTGCATAGGACATATGTTTGAGACCAGTAATCCTCTTGGTGAGGTACTTTTGTGATCTTTCCAGCTGTTGGAAGTATCTTGTGAGGTACATCCCAAATGGGGCATTGTACTCTATGATGGGTCTGATGAGTGATGAGTAGAGGGCCACTATAACCTTTTTATTTCTAGATGCGAACCCTTTAGTAATTAGATGGGCTACATAGAAGGATTTCCTAACTACTTTGGCAATATGATTGTCAAAGGAGAGATTACTATCTACCTGGGTCCCCAGATCTCTTATTACCCCTTCTGTATTAAGGGGGCTGCCACCTATGTGGTAATTTATGGGTGTTTTGTTTTTCCCATATGGGATGTCTATGCATTTTTTGGCATTTAGCTTGAGACCATGACTTTGACACCAGGTGTCCGTCTCAGTAAGGCCCTTTTGGAGAATGTCCGTATCAGCCAGAGAGTCAGTTATGGCTCCCAGTTTACAGTCATCAGTGAACTTGGTTAGCCATAGTCCTCCTGTGTTTGCCTGTACTTCTGAGAAGTATATGCAGAACAGTTGAGGTCCCAGGACCGAGCCTTGTGGCACACCACTTGTGACTGGTTTAGAGTTGGACCTGGAGCCCGCTATTCTTACCTTGTGAGTTCTGTCTGTAAGCCAGTTGGCAACCCATCTCATGATGCAGTGGTTTATGTTCATACTGGTGAGTTTTTCTGTAATTCCCAAGTGGGGAATGGTGTCAAAAGCCTTGGCGAGTCAAGGTAGGCTGTGTGAACTACCTTCCCCTCATCTATGGCCTTGGTGACTGTCTCGAAGAAGTCAACCAGGTTTAGTAGGCATGATCTGCCCTTAACAAAGCCGAACTGGGTCGGGTCAAGTGTTTGGAGGTTCCCAATGTCTTTGTTAATGAGTTCCATGATGATGCACTCCATAGCCTTGCAGACCAGGCTAGTCAGGCTTATGGGATGATAGTTACCAGGGTCAGTTGTGGCCCCTCCTTTGTGAAGTGGAATAACCGTTGCTGTGCCCCATTCTATGGGCATGTAGCCTGTGGAGAGGCTGAGGTTGAACAGTGTGTTTAGGTGGGGGGGTAAGTTCATTCTGTAGTTTGTGCAAGATGCAGCTTGGGACACTATCTGGCCCTATTGATGCTGCGCTTTTGGCTTTTGAAAGGGCTGTTTTCACATGTGCGTCTTTGATTTCTGAGACACTATACTTTTCCAGTATTGTTGTGGGCCCTTTTGTGGGTGAGAGGGAGTGAAGTCTGCACTGAATCTATCTGCCAGGATGTTGGCAATATCAGTGGGTTCAGTACATTTTGTGCAATTTTGCACTAGTTCAGAGCATATCTGCGAGTTGCCACTTAGATGCTTGACATAGCTAAAGAAGGCTTTGTGGTTATCTTTCGAATCCTTGGCTATTTTTCTTTTGAAGTTAGCCTTGGAGGATTTTATGAGGGACCTTAGTTTCTTACTGATACTGATCAGGGATGCTTCCCTTCTTGGGATTTGCTTTTTTTCTGAACTAGTTTCCTCCTTCTATTGTATAGCCTGTTTATGGCAGGGGTCCACCAGACTGGTTTCCTTCTCTTAGGGAAATGAGTCTTGGTTTTGCTAGGGATGGCACAATCCATGCATTCTTGTAGGTGCTCATAGAGTGCATTTGTAAAGGTTCCTGCATCTTGGACACTGTTATCCTTTAGCGTGGGGGTTGTGAAACTTACCACCTCTGTCTTAAATAAGGTGAAGTTTGCTATAGAAAAGTGTTTCACTGTGGTTTCCTTGGTTGGAGGTGGTGGTGTGGTGTGGACACCCAGAGTGATTAGTTTATGGTCTGATCTAACTAGTGATGGGTTGACCTCTGGTGTGGAACACCTGCCGCCCATGTTGGTGATGACCAGGTCCAATATGCTTTCACTTCTGGTAGGGGAGTTTACCAGCTGATCCAGGGCATTTAAGTTGATAAATTCCAGGAAGCGCTGGACCTGGGAATTTGTACTTGAGTAGTTTTCCCAGTTAACAATAGGATAATTGAAATCACCCAATATCAGGGTGTTCGGTAGGACCTTCATGTTTTCCAGTGTCTCCAGAAAGGCGGAGTGGTGGTCCTGGGTCATGGAGGGTGATCTGTAGCAGGCCACAATTTGCATTGCAGATTTGCCTGATGTTAGTTGCACATGGATGATCTCGGAGGTATCATGCTGTGCCACTAACCTGGAAGTGTAGGTATCCTTGATGAATATGGATAAACCCCCTCCTTTTGTGCTTCGGTCCATGTTCTTTGGCTGAAATGTGTGGTATGAGTTGTAGCCCGGTAGTGCTGGGGTGCTCTGTGGAGCCTTGAACCAGGTTTCAGTTACTGCACAGATGTCGACGTTCTCCATACTGAGGAGTACTTTGAGTGCATGCATTTTGAGATTTAAACTCCTGGCATTGAGTAGTATAACTCTCATTTTTTTATTCATGCTGTTTACGGAGGTGGGTTTGACTTTTGAGCCTTGCCTAAAAAAGGCACTATGGGAGCAGCAAGAGCCTTGGCCAGTATTCAAAAGCCTAGGTGTGACAGGTGCAAGCCATCTCTTGCAAAGCAACGAGGCCTGTTGAGCATGTTTTCCCAGGTTGACAGACACTGGATCCCCTTTGAATGACACCAGAAGCTTTGCCAATTGTTGAAATTGATAATTTTTTCTTTATACTGCAGTATCATTCTTGGTAAGGGCAGGATGCTACATATGATCAGGGTCATACCCGCCTGGGCTACATGATCAGAGAGCTCTTCCATGTCTCTTTTCATGTAGTCCAGGGAGGTACATCTCAGGTCATTCACACCAACATGAACAATGACAGAGTCATATTTGTATTTGTTCTGGAGTAACATGAGTGCCTGTGTTATGTGGTGGATTCTGGCTCCCGACAGGTAGCTAACAGTAACCTTCTCCTTGTCCAACCTAGTGAGTGGGACGTCGGTGTGCCTGACTATAGAGTCCCCTATTACTAGTGTGTCAAGTATGTTATTTCACCTTAAGGGCTGTGATTGTGCGGCACAATGATTTTGTGTTTTATGTGTTGTCTGGTTTGTGATGGGAGGTGCAGGTTTTTTGGGTGTCTGTTTTGGAGGTCTGTGATGCTTTTGCAGGTTTTTATTTAAAGCCTCGGAGTATGATTTTGTGTATTTATGTGTATTTTTTGCCAGTGCTGGTTTAGTATGTCTGTGTAAGGCTGGAGGTGTGGTGCAAGTGTTAACCTTCTCCTCATGACTGCCTGTTCCAATCTTGGGTGGAGAGAGCTTAGCCTCCAATTTAGCTATATAATTGCATCTCTCACATATGTTAATGTTTTGTGGTAGGAGGAGAGGGTTGTCTGTGTACATGAGGCAGTTGTAACATTGCCTCAGGATAACTAGGTTCACCAGCTAGACTGGAGAGTATACCTGAAATTGCCCTTTGGTCATACCTGAACAGTAGGGTGAGCTGCTTAGTTACTTGGTTGTTGAGGGGTGAATAATGAGCCTTGCCCTGCTGGGCAGTCAAGTGGCGGGGTATATTAGTGCTTGCTATTAGGTCTGAGAAAGTGCTGGACTGTAGGATGCTTTTTAAGTGCATAGGTTGAAAGTTAGACTACTTTAAGGGAAAAACTGAAGAGGAGACTTGGTGGAGCCAGGATAAATTTAGCCCTAGCTAACCGGTGCTGCCTGGATGTGTAAAATGGTACAAATGCGGTTTTTACAGCAGGGAAATGAAAGAGATAGAAATTAGCCCAAAATGGCCTATAAACTACTAACTTCTGGGCTAGAACCACTCCTCCAGGTACAGATGGCTGCTCAAAGCTCCCTCTCTCACAGGTGAACAGAGAAACCTCCCTCTATCCAAGTAAGGTATGGGCAACTCAGAAAATTGTAACATAGCCCTGAATTCAGCACTAGCCTGAAAACTGGACTATACTAGCTTAGAAAGGTGGAAAACAAGGAAACAATTATTTTTTTGAAAAGATAAGGCAAAAACAGTAAAATATACACTTAAAACAGCTTTAAATGACTACAAACAGTAAAAAATACACTTAAAACAGCTTTAGATGACTACAAGCAATCAGAAAAGGCTTTTAAACAAATTACCCAATTAACCAGCAAAAAAAATCTCAAAACTGAGCCCTGTTCCTGTAGTCTTCAATCAGACAAGTTCTAACTGCACACTCCTACCACTGGGGTGCAGGGGAACCTTCTCCAAAAATAAGGCCTGAATTAGTGCTCAAATCATACAAACAAAGCTAGATTCAGCAGGCCTGGATATAGTTTATGCACTATAAGCCTTTAACCAGAAATTCCCAGCTCAGAAGGGCAGAGACCAGCCTCTACTTCCACAAGAGTGCAGACCACGACCCTTCTTAATGTAAAATAAATGGCCTGAAGTCCAAGTGCTTAAACCAGAACTAATACACTTTTAGAATAACAGACACTGAGCCTTCAATCAGCAGTTCCCATCTTAGAAGGATGTAAGCTACCTGTCCTGCCACAAGAGTGCAGACCACAAACCTTCTTAATGTAAAACAACTGGTCTGAAGCCCAATTGCTTAAACCAAAATGCTTAGAATGATAGCTACACTTTAATCAGGTTACTACCAAGCAGTAATTAATACAATTGAATACTTTTAAGGAGGCCTGGAGTAGTGCTCAAATTATGCAAACAAAGCTAGATTCAGCAGGCCTGGATCTAGTCTATGCTACAGCAAACAAGGCACACCAATTTCAGTAAGAAACAGTTCAAATATGCAGGCACTATAAGCTTTTAACCAGAAATTCCCAGCTCAGAAGGGCAGAGTTCAGCCTCTCCTCCCACAAGAGTGCAGACCACAAACCTTCTTAATGTAAAATAACTGTCCTGAATCCCAAGTGCTTAAACCAGAACTAATACACTTTTAGAATAACAGACACTGAGCCTTCAATCAGCAGTTCCCAACTTAGAAGGATGTAAGCTACCTGTCCTGCCACAAACAGTGCAGATAACAAACCTTCTTAATGTAAAACAATTGGTCTGAAGCCCGAGTGCTTAAACCAAAAGGCTTAGAATGATAGTTACACCAAGCAGTAATAAATACAATTGAATATTTTTAAGATGACGCAAAAGCAAAATAAAGTAGGAAGAAACACAAATACAGTTAAAGCAGATGAAGAAAGTGCAATTTTTTTTTTTGAGTGAGAAAATGAGATGGGCTCAAGAGGAGTATCCAAATGCAAATTTACAAGAGGGGCAGGCAGTTTCAAAGCCACCAAGATTAACACCAAAACAAAAGCAGGGAGGGTGGGTGGAGAACTAACTGAAAAAACAGAGCCACAACTTCCAGCTAGATAGTATTCAATGCAACACAAATAAATAAATTTAAATGCTGTATTATTTGAAAAAAAGTGCAGATACTCCCACTTATCACTGGCTATTCAAGAATTCTAACAAGCATTAACTGAAAAAACAGAGCCACAACTTCCAGCTAAATAATATTCAATGCAACACAAATAAATCAATTTAAATGCTGTATTATTTGAAAAAAGTGCAGATAAAGATTTGTTTAAATTCACTTAATATGTCCAGTTGATTTTATTATGTATATATGGGCAAAGGGTATGTAAAGGTGTCTGACATCAGAAGGCATGCTTCAGTAGGCCAATGGGAATTGTAGTGAGTGTGACTGGCATCCAAATGATTATACTCCACACACACAGACACAGGTTGCCAGTACTGACATGCATGGGTGCATCGCTTCACAGGTGTGTAGTGGTTGACTGTGCCTGAAGGCTGTATAACGCTAGGTAAAGGATATACCTTGGCATCAGGCCACATGGAAATGGTCTGCAGTGTGGCTCAGATGTGTAGTGTCTGGATTGTCCCACACAAGTGGGCATTGTGTTCATCCAGTCATCTGGGTTACTATTGTGGTTGGCCACAGCTATGCAATGCTTGCCATGTATGTGTTCTATAGTCCATGACATGGACAGTGTCTGGGATGTGCACATGTCACACATGCATGTTCTGTGACATGTGGAAGTGTACCTGGGGTGTCTGGGGCATGTTGTGTACACAGATTGTTATCAGATGTGCCATTCCTGGCATCATGTGGTGGGAACTGACAATGAACACCAGGTTGACCCTGCACCTACATTCACAGCATGATACAGGTATTCCCTGCTGTCAGTGGCATCTGTCCATGCAGGGCATGTGTATAAGGCATGGTATGTCCTTTGTGGGTTACATTTGTTGGCACTGCAGTTGTTGCAGGCATCCAGTGGGGAACATAGTGAAGGAGCAGTGTATGCAATTATGTGCCTATTGTAGTGATGGGACAGGTTGCCATGCCCTCTGTAGTCCACTGCAGTCACACAATAGTTACTATCTGTGGGAAATCTGCAGGGAACTACCATCATAATGGTTCTTGCCTAACCAAGTGTGTTTGTGTATGAGACATGGATTGAGAGTATTCTTTGGGTAATACAAGGGTTGCCTAAATTGTTCGCCAGGCCTTGATGTCACATGTAGGGGTATGGATTGTCAACCCCAGCCTCTCTGCTGTTTGACATCTGTTATCCTTGTAAGGTGGACATTGTGACATATAATAGGCCCACCATATAAGAAATTTGCAAAACACACTTCACCATGAGTCCAGTTGTTACACACTCACAACAACCTCCACATAGGATACGAATGACACACACACACCAAGTCTCGCAGTTGCCATGTCTGGGATTGGAATTCCTACCTAACTAGTACATCACACTACAGCATTATGCAATTATTGCATGTGCCATGGAGATTACTGGGCTACTTTCTCCCCAAAGGTGTATTTCAAAGTGAATGACATCAGCAGGCTTGTGAAAAAAGGGCAATGGAGGTTGTAGTGACTGTGAATGGCCTCAAAAGAATTGCTCCCTACACAGACAAAAACACACACACATTTGTCCTGTCTGGGAATAGAACTCCTGTCTAACTAGTATATTACACTACAGCATTACAAAATTACAGGGCACACCACAGAGATTACTGGGCTACTTTTTCCCCAAAGGTATATTTCAAAGTGAATGACATCAGCAGGCTTGCCAAAGAAGGGCAATGGAGATTGTAGTGACTGTGAATGGCCTCAAAAGCATTACTCCCTACACAGACAAACACATACACAAACATCCACACTTGCCATGTCTGGAAATAGAACTCTCAACACTACACCATTATGCAGTTACAGGATGCGCCATGGAGATTACTGGGCAACTCCTTCCCCAAAGGTGTATTTCAAAGTGAATGACATCAGCAACCTTGCTAAGGTTGGCAATGGAAAGTGTAGTCCTTAGGTTCCTAGGGTCATACGTTGATACTAAGCTATTGGCCCTAGGTCCTATACATGCCTAGATATGATGACAATTCTCTGGCTATGACTTCCCACAATATTTACTTCCTTTCACCCCTGTCTAGCAGGGCAGCTGACATGATCCCTGGGGTAAATGTCCTATCTCCCATCCAATTGTCCAGGTTCCTTTTGAAGAGGGCCAAAGAGGCACTCTGCTTGACATGTATGGGCAGTCTATTCCAATGTGTGGGGAGTCTTTGGGTCAGCAACTTATCCCTCCTGCATAAAAAAAAAAAAAAAAAAAAAAAAATGTCTCTTGTTTTCCCACCTTGCTGAACTAGAATAGTCCAGTATCAGAGTTTGCTGATCCCTGGGCTTTGTCTTGGTTCCTGAACCTGTTCCATATCCATATTTGGAAAAGGGAAGCTTCTTTGCTTACCAGTGGGAGTGGGAAGCACTGAGCAGCCTATTCGTCCATTTCGGAGTGGTACAAGCCAGAAACTAGTAGTCCATTGGCCATTTTGGGTCAATTCCTAGCTCTTTTCAACCCCCTGCTATAAAGCATGCTAAAGCACGTGTTAGCGCGATTTAGCGCGATTTAGCACAGAGTTGCCACAGGAGCACACAAGAGCAGCGGCGGTTAACAAAGGTTAAACTATTCAGGCTACCTAAAGTCCACTCTTCAAATTTTCCCTTAAAACAGCCTTCCTTGAACTGTACTGCTGATCAAACCAGCGTATTCTATATCTAAAAAGTTCAGCTCTACTTGACTCCTAGTAGACTATTCTCTATCTGTAAAGCCTAGCACTTGCTCCTAAAGTACTTTTTTACTTTGGTATAGCACTTTTATTATACATAGTACCCCACCAGCCTAAAACCCCTTTCTCGATCACCCACATCCCCCTAAGTCTTTTTAATGTTTTTGTCTATTCCTTCTAGCATGTCGAGGGATCAGTTGCTAGTGTCCTCTCCTGCTCAGCTGGTGAACCTGGGAATATTGAGGCAATGTTACAATTGCCTCATGTACACAGACAACCCTCTCCTTCTCCCACAAAACACAAATACATGCGAGAGATGCAACTATACAGCCAAACTGGAGGCTGAGCTCTCTCAACATAGGACTGGCAAGACCAGACAGGAGGAGAAGGTAACCACACACACCACAAACCCAGTCTCACATAGTACTATCACAACTTCAAATCCTACACATAAACACACAAAGACATACTCGGAGGCTCTGATCAAAAATCTACCAAAACAGCAGAGGCCACCAAAGAAGACACCCAAACAACTGCCACCTCAGGACACAACACATGAAACACATAGACCACATAGTCAGTGTGCCAAACAGTCACAGCCCTTAAGGCCAAACACAATGCCAGACACACTCGTCATTGGTGACTCCATAGTCAGACACACTGACGTCCCGCTCACCAGATTGAGTAAGGAGAAGGTCACAGTAAGCTGCCTGTCGGGAGCTAGAATCCGCCACATAACGCAAGCACTCAGGTCTCTCAACAGCAGGTACAAGTACGACTCAGTCATTGTCCACGCTGGTGTAAACAACCTGAGACGTACCTCCTTGGACTACATGAAAAGAGACATAGAGGAGCTCTCTGATTATGTAGCCCAGGCAGGTATGACCCTGACCTTGAGCAGTATCCTACCTTCACCAAGAATGATGCCACAATACAGAGATAAGATGATCAGCTTTAATAATTGGCTTAAACTCTGGTGTCATTCAAAGGGGATCCAATGTCTGTCTGCCTGGGATGACATGCTGGACAAGCCACGCTGCTTCATAAGGGACGGCTTGCACCTGTCACCCCTGGGCTTCCGGATATTGGCAAAGGCTCTTGCCACCCCCATAGTGCCTTTTTTAGGCAAGGCTCAAATTCTAAACCTACCACCCTAGAACACAAAAAAAGGAAAAAAACTAAGGGTAATGCTGCTCAATGCCAGAAGTCTCAACCTCAAGATGCATGCACTCGAGGCCCTTCTCAGTATGGAGAACATCGATGTCTGTGCTGTGATTGAAACCTGGTTCAAGGCTCCTGAGAGCACCCCGGCACTATCAGGTTTTACCTCATATCATGAGTTTCGGCCCCAAAATCCAGACACCACCAAGAAAGGAGGGGGGTGTCCATATTCATCAAGGACACCCACACCTCAAGGTTGGTGGCAATGCACGATGCATCGGAGACCATCCAGGTGCAATTAACCATAGACAAGACTGCTCTGCAATTTGTAGCATGTTACAGGCTACCCTCTCAAACTCAGGAACCTCACATAGCTTTCCTGAAAAGACTGGAGGGGATAAATGTATCTCCAAACACCATCATACTAGGTGACTTCAACTACCCAAATATAGACTGGGATCACTACTCAAGCCCAAACACTCTAGCCCAAAGGTTCCTAGAGTTCATAAACTCAAATGCCATGGAACAACTAGTCACAATCCCCACAAGAGGTGAAAACATACTCGATCTCATCATCACGAACATGGGGTCACAATGTTCAACACCGGAAGTATACCCCTCACTGGTGAGATCAGATCATAAACTAATCTCACTGGAGGTCCACATCCCGCCCCCACCTGAGATAAAAAATACCACAGTGAAGAACTTCTCAAAAGCTGACTTCACATTTCTAAAGACTAGTGTGGTCTCTTTTAAGACCCCCGAGCCTGCGGAAACCATTACTCAAGCCGCTGAATCACTTACAAATGCCTTCTACCAGCACCTACAGGACTGCATGGATCAGGCAATCCCAAACAAAACAAAGACTCTTTGTACCAAAGGCAAGCGTCCAGTCTGGTGGACCCCAGCCATAAACAAGCTCTACAACAAAAGGAGGAAGCTACTACAAGATAGAGCAAAATCCTTAAAAGGTAAGACACCTTTGATCATTATAAGTAAAAAACTATGAGCTCTCATAAAATCATCCAAGGCAAATTTTGAGAGAAAAATCGCTAAGGACTCAAAAGACAATCATAAGGCCTTCTTTAGCTATGTTAGAAACCTGGGAGGAAACTCCCAGATATGCTCAGAATTAGTTCAAAATGATGTAAAAATCACTGAACCTACAGACATTGCCAACATACTGGCTGACAGGTTCAGTGCAACCCCCCCCCAAAAGGAGAGATATCTATACCAGAGGATTGTAGCCCCCCAAACATCTCTAACGCTCAGGTGAGATCTGCTCTCTCCAAGGCGAAAAACACAGCATCCATGGGACCAGATGGTGTCCCCAGCTGTGTGCTCCATGAACTCAATGAGGAATTAAACCCGCAGTTAGGACGGCTGTTTAATCTTAGCCTCACCTCAGGATACGTACCCAAGGAGTGGTGCACGGCAACTGTGGTCCCACTTCACAAAGGCGGTGCCTCCACCGACCCTGGAAATTACCGTCCCATCAGCTTGACAAGCCTGATCTGCAAAGCTATGGAGAGGATCATAATGGAACTCATAAATAAAGACATAGGGAACTTGCAGACTTTGGATCCAACCCAGTTTGGCTTTGTCAAAGGCAGATCATGCCTTTTAAACTTGTTTGACTTTTTCGAAACAGTCACCAAGGCCATTGATGAGGGAAAGGCAGTCCACACAGCCTACCTCGACCTGGCAAAGGCTTTCGACACAATACCCCACTCAGGTATCATTGAAAAACTCATCAGCTTAAATGTAAACCCATACATCACAAGATGGGTTGCAAACTGGCTAAGTGACAGAACCCACAGGGTCAGAGTTGCTGGCGCCATGTCAGACTCAAAGCCTGTCACAAGTGGTGTCCCACAGGGCTCAGTCCTGGGCCCACTCTTGTTCGGCATCTACTTTTCAGAAGTACAAGCAAACACAGGAGGGTTATGACTGACAAAATTTGCAGATGACTGCAAACTGGGCACCATAGTCGAGAACACATCTGACACAGATATCCTTCAGAAGGGTCTCATAGAAACGGATAACTGGTGCCAGAGCCATGGCCTAAAGTTAAACACCAAGAAATGCATAGTCATACCCTTCGGGAAAAACAAGGTTACCCCTAGCTACCATATAGGTGGCAATCCACTGAGCACAGAAGAGGTTATCAGGGATCTGGGGACCCAGGTTGACAGTAACCTTTCGTTTGACACTCACATTGCTAAAGTAGTTAGGAAGACCTTCTACATTGCCCACCTGATCATGAAGGGATTCACATCTAGATCAAGGGAGGTCATCATCCCCCTGTACTCATCACTCATCAGACCAATGATTGAGTACAATGCCCCATTCGGAATGTATCTGACCCGACACCTGCAGCAGCTGGAAAGGCCCCAAAAGTTCCTCACCAAAAGGATAAAGGGTCTCAAAAATATGTCTTATGCTGCCCGACTGAAAGAAATCCAGCTCTATTCAGTCGCTTACCGCTTGCTCAGAGGTGACCTGTGCCTGACATACAAGGCCATGTCCAACCCAGAATTGATGAACATGCTTCACCTCAAAAAATCTAGATCCCTCAGAACTACAAGGGCGGGAGACTTAAACCTTGACACGGTTATTAATAGGACGTGCTGGAGGGACAGATTCATCACCCAGAGACTCCCTATGCTGTGGAACAAAATCCCGGTACATGTGAGGCAGAGCACCTTGCTGGTCTTGTTCTAGAGAAATCTTGACCAATGGATGGGAGATCACAGATATACCCCAGGAATTACCTCAGTGTCACTGCTTGACAGAGGCACAGCAAAATAATGGGCATAGTTTCCTTCAAACTAAAGGGGTGGCGAAAGCCACAAAACTCTGGGCTAGGCTTATAAATGCCCTTGGGCAGATAGCCTGGTATGAACCTATGAACCTATGAACCTATGTATTGTTCATTGTGATGACAGGATTTGGATCCTGGGAGCAAGTGGCTGTGAGGGTTTGGAATTCTCTAAGTGTAGCATATCCAACAGCTGTGGGTTTGACATGGCATGGTATGATAAACAGAGATCACCTCTGAGAACACAATACATGACAGAGTATAGCTGGATGATTTTCAGACAGTCAGCATAGGGGGATCTGGTTTAGGCCTGTGGTCATTTCGTGAGGCATGTCTGCAGCCTCTCTACTTGTTGCAGATGTCTTGTGAGGTACATACGTAATGGGCCATTGTAGTCTGTACTGGGTCTACTGAGAGATACCTACAGTGAGACAATGGCCTCCTTTTCCTGGATGTAAAGACCTTAGTGGGAGGTGTGCCACATAGGTGGGTTTCATGACTGTTGTGATGTGGTTATCAAAGGTGAGACCACTGTCCACCTGTGTCCCCAAGTCTGTTATCATACTTTAGGTGTTTAGTGTACTGCCTCCTATGTGATACTTCACAGGTACATGTCCCTTCCCAATGGGGATAACTATATATTTCTTGGCATTGATCTTGAGGCCATGGCTCAGGCAGCAAGCATGTCTTTCTGTAAGGCCTTCTGTACAATATCCACATCATATGGGGATTCAGTACTGGCTCCCAGTGTGCAGTCATCTGCAACCTTTTTTGCCGGTGTTCCTTACTGTTGGACTGTACTTCTGAGCAGTAGATGCCAAACAAGGGTGGTGCCAGGACTGAACCCTAAGGTACTCCAACTGTCACTTGTTTGGGGCTCATGTTGGTGTCATCTACATTTACAGTGTAGGTTGTGTCAGTACAGCAGTTGCCAACCCATCGGGTGACATTGGGATTAATGGCCAGCTTGATACATTTATCGATGATTCAAGACTGGGGGATGGTATTAAAGGGCTTGACGAGGTCCAGATAGGCTGTGTAAACCACCATACCCTCATCCATGGCTCCGGAAATGGATTCACAGTTGTCATTCAGTTTGAGGTGACATGATTGGCCCTTCACAATCCCAACCTGGTTAGGGTCCAGTGTTTGCAGGTTGCCAATGCCTTTGTTTTAATTTCCCTGATAATACATTCCATGGCCTTGCAGATCAGGCACATCATACTACTGGGGCTGTAGTTCCCAGGATCCAAGGTGGATTCCCCCTTGTGGACTGGAATAACTATAGCTGTGTGCCACACAGTGGACATGAAGCCTGAGGTGTGGCTATGATCAGACAGGTAGGTGAGGTGCCAGTTCAGTTTGTAGCCCATGTAGTACACATCCCAGGATGTTGACTGGTCCCATTGCTGCTGTTGCCATAGCTCTGTAGAGTGTGTTTTTTACCTATGTGGCCATTATTACTGGAATATGGCAGTCTATCCATGTTGAGATGGGCCCTTTGGAGGTTGGAAGGGGGTGCAGTTGGCACTGAATTGATCTGCCAGGATAATGGCAATATCCCTGGGAGCAGTAGATTTAATATCATCCTGTTGTAGCTCACAGCAGTTCTGAGCATTGCCATTTAGATTCCTCACATAGCTATGGAACGGCTTGCAGTTGTCATTGGCATCTTTGCCTATATTATGTTCATAACTAGCCTTGGTGGATGTTATGAGGGATCTCTGCCTGTTACTGTAGCTGGTAAGGGAGTATTTTGCATCCTGGAAATTCCCTCATTTCTGCAACAGTTTCCTCCTTTTGTTGTACAGTATTTTTATGGCAGGGGGCCACCACATTGGCTTCCTTTTCTTGGTGGGGAGCATCTTGGCTCAGTATCGGATGGCACGATTCATACACGATAGGATGTGCTCATACAGTGCCTTCTATATGATTCAGCAGTTGTCCTTTCAGTTCTCATCTGCATGGGTGTCATGATGTTAGTCACATCTGACATGTGTAGCATGACATTGGCTTTGGAGATGTGTGTTACAGAGGTTTCCTTACTGTGGTGTGGAGGCTGGATGTTGATGTTAAGAGAGATTAGCTCATGGGCATACCTGACCACAGACGGGGTGACCATAGGTGTGGAGCATTGCTTTCTCATGTTGGTAATGACCAGACCTAGGATATTTGAGCCCCTAGTGGTACTATGGGTTACTTGATCCAGGGGATTGGGAATTATGACTTCCAAGAATAGTTGGGCACACGTGTTGATACACAAGTAGTTTTCCCAGTTAATGGCAGGGTAGTGTAAGTCACCCAGTATTAGGGTATTTGCTTGTATCATAATATTTCACAGTATGTTACAAAAGCTGTAGTGGGTATCATGGCACATGGTGGGGGATTTGTAGCAAGCTATTCAATTTTGGAATGCAGTCTAACCTACTGGTTGTTGCACCAAGGGTATTTCAGACACATTCTGTTGGCAAGTAGCCTGATGGTGTGAATATCCTTGGTGAATATGGACACTCCTCCACCTTCATTGTTTTGGTCCTGGTTTGGTGGCCAACAGGTGTGGTGAGAGCTGTACCTGGTATTGTAGGGGTGCTCTCTGGAAGCTTGGATCAGGTCACTGTTAATGCACAGTTATCAGTGTTCTCCATTTGTAGGTAAGAGTAGTGACTGAATGGCCAAACAAAAATTGATCCCTACACACCTACACACACAGAGCTTCACAGTTACCATGTCTGAGAATATAACTCCTACCTAACTAGTATTAGTATATCACATTACAGCATTATGCACTTGTAGGATGTGACACAGAGATTACTGGAATACTTTTTCCCCAAAGGTGTATTTCAAAGTGAATGACATCAGCAGGCGTGCCAAAGTAGGACAATGGAGGTTGTAATGACTGTTAATGGCCTCAGAAGCATTGCTCCCTACATAGACAAACAAACACACACACACACACATCCACACTTGCCATGACTGGGAATAGCATTCCTACCTAACTAGTATATCACACAACAGCATTACACAGTTATATAATGTGCCACAGGGATTAGAAGGCTATTTCTTCCCCAAAGGTGTATTTCAAAGTGAATGACATCAGCAGGCATGACAAAGAAGGGCAATGGAGGTTGTAGTGACTGTGAATGGCCTCAAAAGCATTGCTCCCTACACAGACAAACACCCCCACTTGCCAAGTCTGGGGATAGAACTTCTACCTAACTAGTTTATCACACTACAGCATTATGCAGTTATAGGACACACTACAGAGATCACTGGGCTACTTTTTCCCTAAAGGTGTATTTCAAAGTGAATGACATTAGCAGGCTTGCCAAAGAAGAGCAACGGAGGTTGTAGTGACTGTGAATGGCCTCAAAAGCATTGCTCCCTACACAGATAAACAAGCACACACACAAACATCCACACTTGCCATGTTTGGGAATAGAACTCCTATCAAACTAGTATATCACAGTACAGCATTACAATTATATGATGTGCCACAAAGACTACCGGGTAAGCATTTCCCCAAAGGAGTATTTCAAAGTGTATAACATCAGCAGGCATGACAAAGTAGGGCATTTGAAATTGTAGTGAGTGGGATTGGCCAAAAAAGCATTGATTCCTACACAGACACACACACACACACACACACACACACACACACACACACACACACACACACACACACACACACACACACACACACACACACACACACACACACACACACACACACACACACACACACAGTTGCCACAGCTGGGATTACAACTCTTACCTAGCTAGTACATCACACTGCAGCATTACGCAGTTATAGGAAGTGCCTCGGAGATTACTGGGCTACTACTTCCCCAAAGGTGTATTCCAAGGTGAAGACATCAGCAGGCTTGCCATAGTAGGGCAATAGGAAATGCAGTGTGTATGTGTGGGCCATAACCCATTCATCTAGAGGCAGACACACAACACTCAGGCACACACTGGATTATATTTACGGGTATGTGTATACAACTGCTAGCTGACTACTGAGTTGTACAGTCATGTTATACAGTTAGCACAAGCACCACAGACACTATAGTGTTGAGGGATACCAGAGGCAAATGTCTACGGTGATTGACATTTGCACATCATGTGGTTTTAGCCAATTGGATATGTGCTGGCTGGGACAGGCCACATGATGGAAGGCTCTTTGTCACTGTCACTCTCTTCCACACATCTATGTATGTGTATTTTTGGCGTATTATAGTGTGTTGTCCTTGGATATATGTGTGTATTCCTCTCCAATGTGTGTGCAAAGCATGACTGGTGTGTACTGAGGAGTGTATGCACTAACATCTGCAACTGTCAGATATGTATGGTCCACTGTTGATGCCAGACATGTGCTTTATTTCTGTAAGTGTGTGAGCATGCCCAGTATGACCTTCTGTATTGAATGTGTGACTCCATTCCAGGTAGATTGTACTCCAGTGCAGACTTTTGTGTTCTACACCTACAGCTAGCAAACTGTTTCTCCAGGATATCTGTAGATTGGTTGACAATATGGGGTCAAAATGGTCAAAGGATAGTGGGTTACTGTAGGTAATTGTGTCTCTGCTGCTTCTGCTACATGGTCCTGGTGTTAGCAGAGATATTCAGACATATGTACTGTTATACAGTGTGATGTTTTATGTCATCAAGTTCTGTCAGGTATGCATATTTGCTTGCAATGATGTCCTGGAGAACACAGGGTGAATGCAGCTGTGTCCAGTATTGTGGTCAGCAGCCTACATATGCTTGCACAATCATGCCATTCTGGAGGGGAAGCTGCAGAAACTTGCTGCTGGGTCTGTGTAAATGGTTCAGCACCTTGGTACAGTGGTGGCAGAGGATCCCATGCTTGTACATCCATCAACGTGACAGTATGGCCATATCCTGCTGTGACCATACCTCACAGCTGTACAGATTCACACAGGTTACCCGGAGGCAGGAGTCATAATTATGGACATTACCTCTTCACATTGTGGTATACTGGCAGGTTTGTAGCCATCCATTCTTGTGTTTGCAGCCAGGGATAGTATGTGAACACAGCTGAGTTTTAGACTTCACACACTCCATGCCACCCATGGTCCCAGCCCGCTCTATTATTCTATCCTCTCCCATACGTTATGCAAACATTATCTGATATGTTCCCTATAGTTATTACCTCATACCAACAGTAATTTGGTGTTGGTCCACAGTTCATGCAGTAGGACATGGTGGACATGTTACTGTGATTTGTCCACATGGCCTTGTATTTGGATTCTGTGGACTGTGTTATGTTGTTATTTCGGAGTCCATGACATAACATACATTGACAATACGGGTGAGACATGCCTTTGGCAGAGGACTGTAGGCCATTTGGTAGTGATGCAGGCCAGCTGTAGCAGGCCATTGCATTCTGTCACTCCTACAGTCCCAGACTGCAATACACTATATTCCCCTGGGGTGACAGGGTAGGTGTGCAAGGTGTTCATGCCAATACTTTATGTCAGTATTGATACAGTGATGTGGATGTTGCAGGGTGCTGCTTACAGCAAGAGACACACCTGCATGGAACACCTGCTCTGCATGCTGCATTCTTTCACTATTGCCATACACAGGTGGGGGTCATATTGTACTCATTCCCAACAGCAGGGATACGAATAGAGAGGTACCAGTGGGTGGTGGTGGGGTGAGCTGGGTGCATGTGTGCTATGGACACTACTTGCATCTGACTCACAGATATGCATGGGGCATTCCACTTATACTGGCCTCTGCAGGGACATCAGCTGTTTCTCAATACTTCATTCCTATGACCTTTGTGGTCTGCCAGTGTTTGGCCAGATGACATCAGTATTCCCTACTACAATCACAAATAATGTGCTGCAAACCTGTATGTACAATTCCAAGGGTGTGTCCATTTGACAGTTACATATTATACACTCTCTGTCTGGGGTACTTCCCCCTGTGTACTACTTGTATATCTGAACCGACATTCATGCCATGTCCAGCTTTCAGATGGTGACACATATTACTTCCAAACATTTACTATGGCTTTTTGCTGGAATGTGTTTTACTGGGAAGCAATGTGTTTGGCACTGCAGTTGTGAGAACTTGGCCCTGTCATCAGCAGTACTGAGCAATGGCCACCAGGACAAACCTCACCATGTATACATACTGACCACTCTCACACAATATACAACACACACCAACCTAACAAACACAGACCTGCATATTGTACACATGCTACAATCTATCCTGCTACCTTGGCCAGCTCAGGTAATCTGTGCGCCACTGTTATTATACCTACACATAAATGTTACTACATTTCTACATAGGATGGGGGGGGCACACCTGACTGTTATTACATTTCTACATAGGATTGGAGGGGGCACACCTGACTGTTACTACATTTCTACACAGGATGGTGAGGGGGCACACCTGACTGTTACAACATTTCTACATAGGATTTGGGGGGCACACCTGACTGTTACTACATTTCTACATAGGATTGGGGCTCACACATGACTGTTACTACATTTCTACATAGGATTGTGGGGGGGGGGCACACCTGACTGTTACTACATTTCTACGTAGGATTGTGGGGGGGCACACCTGACTGTTACTACATTTCTACATAGGCTTGGGGGGGCACACCTGACTGCTACTACATTTCTACATAGGATTGGGGGGGCACACCTGACTGTCACTACATTTCTACATAGGATTGTGGGGGGGGGGCACACCTGACTGTTACTACATTTCTACATAGGATTGTGGGGGGGCACACCTAACTGTTACTACATTTCTACATAGCACTCGGGGGGCACACCTGACTGTTACTACATTTCTACATAGGATTGGGGGGCACACCTGACTGTTACTATACTTCTACATGGGATTGGGGGGGCACACCTGACTGTTACTACATTTCTATATAAGATTGGGGGGGCACACCTGACTCTAACTACATTTCTACATAGGATTGTTTGGCGGGCACACGTGATGGTTACTACATGTCTTCATAGGATTGGGGGGCACACCTGACTGTTACTACATTTCTACATAGGGTGGGGTGGCACAACTGACTGTTACTACATTTCTACATAGGACTGTGGGGCAGGCACACCTGATGGTTACTACATGTCTACATAGGATTGGGGGGCACACCTGACTGTTACTATACTTCTACATGGGATTGGGGGGGCACACCTGACTGTTACTACATTTCTATATAAGATTGGGGGGGCACACCTGACTCTAACTACATTTCTACATAGGATTGTGGGGCGGGCACACGTGATGGTTACTACATGTCTTCATAGGATTGGGGGGCACACCTGACTGTTACTACATTTCTACATAGGGTGGGGTGGCACAACTGACTGTTACTACATTTCTACATAGGACTGTGGGGCAGGCACACCTGATGGTTACTACATGTCTACATAGGATTGGGGGGCACACCTGACTGTTACTACATTTCTATATAGGATTGGGGGTCACACCTGACTGCTACTACATTTCTACATAGGATTGGGGGACACACCTGACTATTACTACATTTCTACATAGGATTGTGGGGCAGGCACACCTGATGGTTACTACATGTCTACATAGGATTGGGGGGGCACACCTGACTGTTACTACATTTGTATATATGACTGGGGGGCACACCTGACTGCTACTACATTTCTACATAGGATTGGGGGGGGGGGCACACCTGACACTTGTACACATTTGCTATGACTGTACTGGTATTTCAGGCACTCCATTTCATTCTGTATTCTAACCTATCATGCTGGCTAGAAGCACATCAGTGTACTACAGGTCTTATTTTGATTGACCTACATTTCAGTTTCTGACTTCTTATCCATCAGAACTAACATCCCACTGCCTAACCTGTTGCAGTCTGTCTGTGTAGGTCTAGGGGGGTGTACTCCATAGCCATCAATCAGAGGCCTTAGCACAGCCTTTGTTTGTGTTTGTCTACACCTGTCCTGCTAGCTGTGGCTGTTGTTGGGTATGTGAGCCTCCCTCATTGGCATGTGTGTGGCCTATGGACACACGTGGCCCAGCACATTTCCTGCAGTCAGTTTTGTCTCCTTGTCTAGTACTGGCTACTGTGGTGACACCAGTATTTATTACATATCTCATGCTGCCACTATAGATGTCTACTATCTGCTGGCATCCCATTCTGCCACCCGATTCCCTTGCATGCTTACATCCATACCATAGATACAAGTAACAACACATACTACTCCGTTCAGCAATTGGTAGGAAGAGTGGCTTACCTTCTGGCTGTGCCAGTACTGAGAATGGTGCTGGAGGGCTGACTATGTCAGATGCACATAGTACACTCCCTATACATGGTTACGCACAGGAAGTGTCATGTTCGGCATCCCTTTTACTGTATGTGCGAGTCAGAGAGAGGTGTCATTCCCTGGGTTCCTACCGTGTATGTGCTATGTGTTGCCTCTTTGCCAAGGCCTGGGCATATTGGTCATGCTTCCTTCTACCTACTGGGGCAGGCTCAGGTTGTTCCTCCTCAGAGTCACTCTGTGCCTGTGCAGGCCTTGACAATGGTGGGGGGCTGTGTGGCCCTGCCACATGCTGTTCCTGCTGCAGCTGTTTCTGCAGGATCATATTGTGTAGCATGGCACATACGATGATAATTTGGATACATGTAGCTGGTGAGTACTGCAAGGCTCCACTGGATGTGTCCAGGCACTGAAACCATGACTTGAGCATCCCAAACACATGCACTATTATCATTCTGGTCTGTGCATGTGCCTAATTATGGAGTTCTTGGTTGGGTGTGTATGCATTTCTGATGCATGTCATCAGCCATGGCTCCAGTGCGTAACCAGCATCTCCCACTAGGTGACTGTAAGGGATGTCCCCATTGGCAAATCTCTGGTACAGCTGCTTCATATGCCAGATGTGGAAGTTGTGATAGCTTCCAAGGCAGTCAGCACACACATTCATTATAATGCCCTAGGCATCGCACATGACCTGGCAGTTGATGGAGAGGAAGCCCTTGAGGTTGATGCAGACCCTACCCCACTCACCGGGTGGTGCTTTGATGCGTATGTGCATTATCTGCGTTCAGTCCATAGTACTCACTACCTCAGGGTATTCTGCTATTTGGTGGAAGAGATGCATATTGCTGGTCAACACCTCACAGGTGTTTTGGAAATATACATGCTTACTGGCATGTGCTGACATGGCATCCAGGAACTGGTGGAGTACCCTGGATGCTGATGCCTGTGAGATCCCCTTGATATCCCCAGTTGGCCTTTGGAAGGTACCTGTGGTTAGTATTCTTAGGCCTACATATACCTTGGTATCCATTGGGATGGGTTCCCCTCTGTATGTTCTGTGTGTGAGGTGTGGCCGGCATAGCTCAACAATTTTCTGTAGGAGGTCCCTGTCCACCCTATAGTGCTCCACTATCTCCAGCTCATATAGCCCCTGGTAGGTTACCCTGGGTCTGTACACTCTTCTCCTTCTCCTCACTGTGGGTTGGTCGACAGGATTCTCATCTTCATCACCCTCAGCCTCTTCCATGTGTTGATGTATGATAGCTGCTGCAGCCTCTATCATTTTGTTGCTTTTGTTTGGTAAAATTTCCCCACTTGTGTACACTGGTGGTGTAGACTATTTGGGAAAAACCAGAGGGTAAGGTGTTTGCTTAGTTTATAGTGGTGTGCTCAGCTGGGCTGGTCTGCTGCCTGTGTAATTGTCTGATTCTGATACATTTCACCTGCCAGCTATGCTAGTTATCCTTGATTACCTTCCTACTGCTGTTTTCCCTTCCCATTGTCTTCCTGTTTAAGCCTGGTGGTGCGCCATGCAAACACAGTGCTCAAATGTGCACAGAGCTGCTATTTCCTTGTTTAGTTTTTTTTTTTTCTTTAAAACCCAGTGCGTGGTGTGCACACCTGCTTAGGCAATGTAAAGAGTGCTAGGTAGCCTCAGAAACACCCCCTTGCTTAGCTCTGCTAAGCTAAGGGCAAACCCGAGCCACAGGGCTCCAATAAGCTTGCAATATGCCTGACACATCCCCCGATGATGTCAGCTAACTGTTAGGCTTGCATCATGGTATTCTTGCACTTACACGGTTGGGTGCTGGCTAGCATTGAGGGGAAATCTGGGATTCAGTATCATCACCCTCATTTGCATAGGATTGCCTGCTAATGCATAGTTACAAGTCCCACACTGAGCCTTCCCCCTTAGCAATCACTATTCACTGGCCATGTTGTCTTCTGCCTGTCATTGAGTATAATGGCAAAATAGTGATGTTGGATACAATGCTTATTTCAGGGGTTTTTTTGGCCTGATTCCTTTTGTGCGCCACTGCCCTACACTTAAACAGCCAAAATCAGCTAAAAAAAAGTTTTTTTTTTATTTTGGCAACTGTTTTTCATGCCAGTGGCCATATATTTGACCATTGCCATGCTTTACACATACTATACACCCATTATTTGGAGCTGTTATGGCTCCGTTTTGTAGTTTGTAGAAATGTACTCAGTTACTAACCAAGTACATTTCTGCACACTACACTAATCCTGCACGGCTGGCTGACAGTTTCCTGGATTGCAAATTCACCTCATTTGCATTGTTTTCACCTGCAAATGGGGTAATTTGCATACAGGAGCTGTGTCTGTGCAGGAATAGTGCAGGAGTGCTTGTGCACGTCCATGGTGCTTATTCCTGGATTGCATGGTGGCCATATTGCCTCCAGCAGCTCCTGCACTATTCCTACATGCTGTGCAGAGCTTGCTAAATCCAGGGTTTGTGTTCTCCAGGTTGAACCTGGGATGTTTGTCCTGCATATTTAAGCCACCAATATGAGTGTTGCAGGTGCCCCATGGTGTGGCACAATTGGGGTGGAAGACCCAGGGAGAAGGAGCCATGGAAGGGAAGAAACCTTGGCAGGAAATGGAATGCTCATTGATATTATGGATAAGCATTTAAAGCTCAGGCCAACTAAACAGATACAAAATCAAAGATTAAGAAAGGAGACTCAGATAAGAAAAGTCCCAAGAAGCCACCTGACAAGATGTCTATTAGATAATCAAAAAAAAAAAGAGAGAAAAAAAACCACACTGGAATCGACACACTTTAAAGTTAGCGCTTTTGTTTACTTGAATGTTGTAAACTTCTTCAGACAATAAAAAATTCAATCTCAAATGTTAAATACATTTACAATAGTGATGTAATCCATTAAACAAACAACCCACCTCATTTTAAAGAAACAGTCAACAAAACTGATAAAACAGAATGCATTAAACAGCACAGAAAATTCATTCACAGTAATGAAAATAAATTCTAAATGGACAATGTATACCTAGTGAGAAAAAGCTCTCATCTTGTTAAGGCTTTTAATTTTAAAATGCTTTTGATGGAAATTACATCATTGAGCCCTGGTGGGGCTGCAGCATTCAGTTTTAATTGCCACAACACTTCTTTCTCCTCTAGTTTTAAACAAATAGGACCACCCTTACCGTTATCTGAAACCTTATCAATTATTAAAAATTGAAATTCATGTCCTGGAAAGCTGAGCACATGTTTAGCTAGTGCATTATTGATGTTCTTCCTTTTAATAGCATAACAATGCTCATAAATTCTATTTTTCAGGGATCTATCCATTTTGCCCACATAAAAAGATGAGCATTGGGAACATAACCCTAAATAAACCACTCCTCTGGTATTACAATTAAATTTATCATTAATGTATATTTTCATTTTACCCACTGTTACTGAACTAGTCACTTTGATGTATTTACACCAAGTACACTTCTCACATTTGTACATGCCACAATGTGGTTTATGGCAGTAAGGTTTACTATATTCTAATATACTTTTAAATTCATTCCTCTCCGGAAAGTAGTCCGGGGATGTTCAGTAATATGTTTGTTGACACTTTGATCCTCGGACAAAAAACACGAGTTTTTACAAAAAATAGATTTTAACAAGTGAGTGTCTGAGGAAAATGTAGTAATAAAATTCAAACCGATTGACCCATCAGCCCTCAAATAATTTTGAGGACTTTTATCTACATTTAAGTGTCCTACACCTATCTGTGTTCCTTCATCAGTTCCTTCTTTGACTGATTCCATCATTCTGTTAAGCTCCTTGATATTTAGAATCGGCTTAAAACTACCACTGGTCCTTTTATTTAAGACTTCCCCAATCAAATTGTTGATCAACCTGTTGGGGTAACCCCGCTTCACAAACATATTCTTTAAAATTTCACATTCTTGAAAAAAATCTTCATCCAAAGTTGTCATCCTGGAGGCTCTAACCAATTGTCCCTTAACAACCCCTCTCTTCTGATGTTGTGGATGGCAACTGGAGAAGTGTAAAAAGGCATTAGAATATGTTGATTTTCTAAAGATTTTAGAAGTGAAACTCCTTCTAACTAAATCTTTTCTTAGTTCTACATCTACGTATGAGACCAAATCAGTTCAAAATTCCCACGTAAATTTCAAAAAGTTAGTCTGTTTCTCTATTCCATTCAAGAGGTTACTAGCTGAAATGCTGTCACCCTTCCATAAGATAAAAATATCATCCAAATATCTGGTGTACCATGCAACTTTGTTCTTAAAAGTAGAATTAACAAAAAGGTAATGTTTCTCCCAGAATGCCATGACCACATTGGCAAAAGTGGCACCACAGGGAGAACCCATAGCTACACCAGTTTGTTGTAGGTACAGATGTCCATTAAACAAAAAATAGTTATTTTTAAGTACTAATTCCAACAAATAAATGATGGTATCAATAACTTGGCCTTCTAGGTGTTTCTCCAACAAGAAATCCCTTACCCATTCACAACCAACATCTTGTAGAATGGAGGTGCATAGGTCGCATACGTCAGTCGTAAGGAAGTTAAGATTTTCATCAAAGGGAATTTCATTAATGGCTTTTAAAAAAGCCCATGAATCCCTACAAATCTGTTTTTTCCCCTATTAAAGCTTCCTTTAACTTTAGATCCACATATTTTGCACAACCGTATGTTAATGACTGTCGTCCGTCAATGATTGGACGAAAGGGGGGCTTAACTAAGTTTTTGTGAATTTTGGGAAGTCCAAATAGACTTGGAGTGATTGGATAAGCAATCTCTAAATATTTAAAAAGATCCATATCAATCCGTCCATCTATAAAAAGGTCTCTAATGAACCCCGGCAGTTTACGGTAGGCACCATTGACCTCATTCAAAGAGACTTCCGAATAGGCTTCACTATGGAGTAGAGTTTCCATATTAGAAATGTAATCATCCTGATCCATAAAAAACAGTCCACCCCCCTTATCTGGTTTCATGATCCGGATGTTTGCAAATTTCAACCCAACCAGTGCATCCCTTTCTGTTTGAGTGATGTTAGTTTCGGTAGACTCAAATGGTCCGTGTGAATGAATCATGTTCCTGAAATCATTCTCACAGACTTTTTCAAAAAGGGCGATGGTAGGATGTAAAATTGGGTTGAACACACTAGCCACTCTTAAATCATTTCTGAGACTAGAAGTGTTACTCAGTAAAACATTTAAGTTAAGTTTCCGTGTAAAAATTTTAAGGTCTACAAGTGTTCTTTCTATTTTACTTCTGCAAGTTGGAACAAAAGTGAGACCTTTAGCTAGTGTGTCAATGAGAATCAAAATTGGTACAAAAGAGGAATAATTAAAAATCTTAAAATCACCTGTGGTATTTAACATAATACATGGACCCTGACTGTTATCATTAGTGACCTCATCATTGTTCAAATTTAACGTACAGGTAGGAGTTAACGCCTCCTCCTGTTCTGATTTTTCTTTTTCCACTGATTTTGTTTCTGTCTCTGGTTCTGCTGTACCCCAGAAATAGTTCCCACATTGGTGTGAAAACCCTGTTTCTGGTTGTCATTTTGGTTAGTATCCTGTTTAGAATGATAGTTTCCCTGCCTATCTGCTATTCTTTCACTACGTCTCAATTGTGTAGAACCAAGACATTCATCTTCAACATAATCATTAATTTCATCAGTAACAACAGGTACATTGTTAATTTCTGACAACCTACCTCTGTTGTTAGATTTAAATGGTGGTGAAGGGTAAGCTAGACCTTTCTCATATGCAACATAATCTATGTTCAATTTTTATCAACTTATTTCCTTTAATTCTACCTAACACATTTTCCATACTTGAGAAAATACATAGGAAATCAAACTTATATCTAGGAAAGTCTAAATCAGACCTAATGTTCTTGTCCAAGTCTGCTAATTAAATTTTAAAAGTGTCAATTTGACGAACATAGTCTTTTACAAGACATTCCATGTACTCAACACCTTGTTTGTCGAACAAACAAATTAGTTCTTTGTGAAAAAGTGAGTTCGCAATAACACCCATGGGGTACTTCCACTGTCTTAGCCCCTTGGGTACTTGCTTTCTTCTAATACATTCCGACAAATACTGAATTTCAATTTGTAATTTTTTGTATTTAAAAAGCTTTAAGTCATATAATTTCAATTTGCTAGATAAGCTGTCATTATTATCTTCAAAATGTACTAAATTATTTGCATTGTTCATGTCATTATGGTTTAAAATGAAACTGGCTGGCTCTTTTAATCGGCTTAAAACTACCACTGGTCCTTTTATTTAAGACTTCCCCAATCAAATTGTTGATCAACCCGTTGGGGTAACCCCGCTTCACAAACATATTCTTTAAAATTTCACATTCTTGAAAAAAATCTTCATCCAAAGTTGTCATCCTGGAGGCTCTAACCAATTGTCCCTTAACAACCCCTCTCTTCTGATGTTGTGGATGGCAACTGGAGAAGTGTAAAAAGGCATTAGAATATGTTGATTTTCTAAAGATTTTAGAAGTGAAACTCCTTCTAATTAGATCTTTTCTTAGTTCTACATCTAAGTATGAGACCAAAGTTAGTCTGTTTCTCTATTCCATTCAAGATTCAACATTCAAGTCAACAAAAGCGCTAAATTTAAAGTGTGTCGATTCCAGTGTGTTTTTTCTCTTTCTTTTTGGATTATTTAGTATACAGTTTTTGTTTATTTGTTTTCGTGGTTTATGGAGGGGAATTCCATAACTGGAACGCAAGTTTTATTTGAGAGCCCTGACACAGTTCATATGAGCTCCGAACAATGAACTAGTAGTGACTCGACAGCTATGGGGAAATTAAAAGCCCTTATCGAGCTACTTTCCCAGCGAGTGGATTGCTTAGCTCATCAGGTTGCGACAACCCTACCTCAGAGTGAGGAAAGCAGCACGCCTTTGACCGTTAGGAGTCCAGCACAGAATTCGGCGTCCAGAAGTGGTGAACGAACCCTGGGATCGCAGGATCGGGGAAATACCAACAGAACCCTAGGATCACAAGATCGGGGAAATGCCGGAATAACAGCTTCCAATCTAGTTGTTTTACCTCTTAATGATGTCCGGTGACTTGTGTCGGAAGGTACGAGGAGTCGTGTGGATTCCAGTACGGTTAATTCTGCTGCAGTAAGTGCATTGACTACTTTACCGTCTTTGAATGACTGATTAAAAGAGCCAGCCAGTTTCATTTTAAACCATAATGACATGAACGACGCAAATAATTCAGTACATTTTGAAGATAATAATGACAGCTTATCTAGCAAATTGAAATTATATGACTTTAAGCTTTTTAAATACAAAAAATTACAAATTGAAATTCAGTATTTGTCGGAATGTATTAGAAGAAAGCAAGTACCCAAGGGGCTAAGACAGTGGAAGTACCCCATGGGTGTTATTGCGAACTCGCTTTTTCACAAAGAACTAATTTGTTTGTTCGACAAACAAGGTGTTGAGTACATGGAATGCCTTGCAAAAGACTATGTTCATCAAATTGACACTTTTAAAATTGAATTAGCAGAATTGGACAAGAACATTAGGTCCGATTTAGACTTTCCTAGATATAAGTTTGATTTCCTATGTATTTTCTCAAGTATGGAAAATGTGTTAGGTAGAATTAAAGGAAATAAGTTGAAAAAAATTGAACAGAGATTATGTTGCATATGAGAAAGGTCTAGCTTACCCTTCACCACCATTTAAAGGTAACAACAGAGGTAGGTTAACAGAAATTAACAATGTACCTGTTGTTACTGATGAAATTAATGATTATGTTGAAGATGAATGTCTTGGTGCTACACAATTGAGACGTAGTGAAAGAATAGCAGATAGGCAGGGAAACTATCATTCTAAACAGGATACTAACCAAAATGACAACCAGAAACAGGGTTTTCACACCAATGTGGGAACTATTTCTGGGGTACAGCAGAACCAGAGACAGAAACAAAATCAGTGGAAAAAGAAAAATCAGAACAGGAGGAGGCATTAACTCCTACCTGCACGTTAAATTTGAACAATGATGAGGTCACTAATGATAACAGTCAGGGTCCATGTATTATGTTAAATACCACAGGTGATTTTAAGATTTTTAATTATTCCTCTTTTGTACCAGATTTGATTCTCATTGACACATTAGCTAAAGGTCTCACTTTTGTTCCAACTTGCAGAAGTAAAATAGAAAGAACACTTGTAGACCTTAAAATTTTTACATGGAAACTTAACTTAAATGTTTTACTGAGTAACACTTCTAGTCTCAGAAATTATTTAAGAGTGGCTAGTGTGTTCAACCCAATTTTACATCCTACCATCGCCCTTTTTGAAAAAGTCTGTGAGAATGATTTCAGGAACATGATTCATTCACACGGACCATTTGAGTCTACCGAAACTAACATCACTCAAACAGAAAGGGAGGCACTGGTTGGGTTGAAATTTGCAAACATCCGGATCATGAAACCAGATAAGGGGGGTGGACTGGTTTTATGGATCAGGATGATTACATTTTTAATATGGAAACTCTACTCCACAGTGAAGCCTATTCGGAAGTCTCTTTGAATGAGGTCAATGGTGCCTACCGTAAACTGTCGGGGTTCATTAGAGACCTTTTTATTGACGGACGGATTGATATGGATCTTTTTAAATATTTAGAGATTGCTTATCCAATCACTCCAAGTCTATTTGGACTTCCCAAAATTTATAAAAACTTAGTTAATCCCCCCTTTCGTCCAGTCATTGACGGACGACAGTCATTAACCTATGGTTGTGCAAAATATGTGGATCTAAAGTTAAAGGAAGCTTTAATAGGGGAAAAACAGATTTGTAGGGATTCATGGGCTTTTTTTAAAAGCCATTAATGAAATTCCCTTTGATGAAAATCTTAACTTCCTTACGACTGACGTATGCGACCTATACACCTCCATTCTACAAGATGTTGGTTGTGAATGGGTAAGGGATTTCTTATTGGAGAAACACCTAGAAGGCCAAGTTATTGATACCATCATTTATTTGTTGGAATTAGTACTTAAAAATAACTATTTTTTGTTTAATGGACATCTGTACCTACAAAAAACTGGTGTAGCTATAGGTTCTCCCTGTCGTGCCACTTTTGCCAATGTGGTCATGGCATTCTGGGAGAAACATTACCTTTTTATTAATTCTACTTTTAAGAACAAAGTTGCATGGTACACCAGCTATTTGGATGATATTTTTATCTTATGGAAGGGTGACAGCATTTCAGCTAGTAACCTCTTGAATGGAATAGAAAAACAGACTAACTTTTTGAAATTTACGTGGGAATTTCGAACTGATTTGGTCTCATACTTAGATGTAGACCTAAGAAAAAATCTCGTTAGAAGGAGTTTCACTTCTAAAATTTTTAAAAAATCAACATATTCTAATGCCTTTTTACACTTCTCCAGTTGCCATCCACAACATCAGAAGAGAGGGGTTGTTAAGGGACAATTGGTTAGAGCCTCCAGGATGACAACTTTGGATGAAGATTTTTTTCAAGAATGTGAAATTTTAAAGAATATGTTTGTGAAGCGGGGTTACCCCAATGGGTTGATCAACAATTTGATTGGGGAAATCTTAAATAAAAGGACCAGTGGTAGTTTTAAGCCGATTCTAAATATCAAGGAGCTTAACAGAATGACGGAATCAGTCAAAGAAGGAACTGATGAAGGAACACAGATAGATGTAGGACACTTAAATGTAGATAAAAGTCCTCAAAATTATTTGAGGACTGATGGGTCGATTGGTTTGAATTTTATTACTACATTTTCCTCGGACGCTCACTTGTTAAAATCTATTTTTTGTAAAAACTGGTGTTTTTTGTCCGAGGATCAAAGTGTCAACAAACATATTACTGAACATCCCCGGATTACTTTCTGGAGAGGAATGAATTTGAAAAGTATATTAGAATATAGTAAACCTTACTGCCATAAACCACATTGTGGCATGTACAAATGTGAGAACTGTATTTGGTGTAAATACATCAAAGTGACTAGTTCAGTAACAGTGGGTAAAATGAAAATATACATTAATGATAAATTTAATTGTAATACCAGAGGAGTGGTTTATTTAGGGCTATGTTCCCAATGCTCATCTTTTTATGTGGGCAAAACGGATAGATCCCTGAAAAATAGAATTCATGAGCATTGTTATGCTATTAAGAGGAAGAACATCAATAATGCACTAGCTAAACATTTGCTCAGCTTTCCAGGACATGAATTTCAGTTTTTAATAATTGATAAGGTTTCAGATAACGGTAAGGGTGGTCCTATTTGTTTAAAACTAGAGGAGAAAGAAGTGTTGTGGCAATTAAAACTGAATGCTGCAGCCCCACCAGGGCTCAATGATGTAATTTCCATCAAAAGCATTTTAAAATTAAAAGCCTTAACAAGATGAGAGATTTTTCTCACTAGGTATACATTGTCCATTTAGAATTTATTTTCATTACTGTGAATCAATTTTCTGTGCTATTTAATGCATTCTATGTTTTATCAGTTTTGTTGACTGTTTCTTTAAAATGAGGTGGCTTATTTGTTTAATGGATGACATCACTATTTTAAATGTATTTAAGGTTTGAGATTGAATTTTTTATTGTCTGAAGAAGTTTACAACATTCAAGTAAACAAAAGCGCTAACTTTAAAGTGTGTCGATTCCAGTGTGGTTTTTTTCTCTTTTTTCTTTTTCTTTTTTATTATTAAGATGCCGATTAGGTTCATAGAAACGCACTAGGTAGCTGCTCTTACGGACTGTTTTAAGCCTAGCATGTTTCCATTTTTGTGCTTGAAACTGCCTATCACATTTGGTTATAAGTTGCTTATTTCAAGAACAGAAAGGAAAATTGTCTTGGTGTAAAATGGCCCAAAAGGACAGCTAGCCTAGTACATAGCTATGAACCTACTGGACATCTTGTCAAGTGGGGTCTTGGGATTTTCCTTATCTGAGTATCCCTTCATAAACTTTGGGTTTGTATCTGATTGACCTGAGATTTGAATATCATAATGCTTAACTGTAATTTAAATGAGAATTCCATTTCCTGCTAAGGGTTCTTCCCCTCCATGAATCTTTCTCCTGCATTCTCCTATTCAATAATTATATATCACCCCAATGAGAATAATTGGGATCATTCCATAGGTAATTTAAGGATACCCATGCATGGGATAAAGCATTTATGAGCTGCCTCTGTTCATTAGTAGTACAGGGGCAGTCCCTGAGTAAATTTTCTGTTTCTCATCCATAGATCTAAGTTGTGTTTGAAAATAGACAGGGATGAAGCTTGTTTTATGTGGATAGAGAGCCTGATCCATGACAGTGGTATCCCCTTGCAAAATGTACCTATCCCTCCAAACCATTTTGTTGATTTTGCAGAAGATGCTTGCATCCCTAGACCTAATCTTTCTGATACCATTTGACTTGCTGATGTGCAGTAAATCCATCAGTAATGGGTTAGATGATGCCTTGTATGTCAGACACAGGTCACCTCTTAGCAATGTGTAGAATACTGAGTATAGTCACAGGGCTTTGTGTTGGTCCATGTAGGACTTGTTGTTTAGGTCTTGTGTCCTTTTAGTGAGGTATCTCTGTGGGCATTCCAGTTGTTGCATGTGTCAGATACATGCCAAAGAGGGCATTATATTCAATGACTGGCTTAATGAGGGCTAAGTAAAGGGGTACAATGACATTCCAAGTTCTAGATGCAGTCCCTTTGTTTATAAGCTGTGCAATATAGAAGGATCTTCCTGTAACAATATTCATGTGTTGGTCAAACAATAGGTCACTATCCACAGAAGTTTTCAGTTCCCTAATAACTGAGTTAACCCTTAGGGGAGTCTTGTCAATGTGGTTGATGATTTCACAAAGGATACAATAATACATTTTGGCATTTAGTTTCAGCCCACAATTTTGACACCACCTATTTATTTGAGTCAAATCATCCTGTAGGATGGTTAAGTCTTTTGGGGATTCATTGACTTCTCCTAGCTAGCATTTATCTGCACACTTAGTTAGCCAGAGCCCTTTGGTATTGGCTTTTACTTCAGAAAAGTAGATGCCAAACAGGAGAAGTCCCAGCCCAGAACCCTGGGAGACTCCACTGTTGACTGATTTCTTTGTGGAGGTAAATTTCCCTGTTTTGATTATCTGTGTCCTGTCTCTGACCCAGTTGGCAATCCAGTGGGTGACAAAGGGGTTTATTACCAGCTTTTATTTTGCTTTGTTACTGTGCCTGAGTGGAGAACTGTGTAAAAAGCTTTGGCCAGGTCAAGGTATGTGGTGTGCACCATTTTGCCTTCATCCATTGCTTTGGTGACCTTTTCAAAAATATCCACCAGACTGAGTAAGCATGACCTGCCCTTGATAAATCCAGACTGTGATGGGTCCAGTGTTTGGAGTAATTCATTACAACAAAAGTTATGTATGGAAAATGAATGTCAGAGACAAGAGCATCCACAACAGCAAAGGTACAGAACCAGGAGAAGCAAACACAAAAATGGTGTGCCAAGGCAGTGAAATCACACCAATGATGAGGGTACTTCATGAAAAAATTGTAGGCCCCCATCAGGAAGGAGAAAAATGCCCAGGTAAAAGAGGACAGCTACAAGCTGGCATTCCAGTTAGTCAGAAAATTCTAGCTACCATTTGTGACCAGCCTAATAAAAGTACTAGAAGACGATTTGTCACTTAGGGGTGGTGATGTGGAAATTGTAAGCATTGAAGCCTCTTAAAAAAATTCTATATGTCTAGCCTAAACTTCAGTTGTGGATCTCTTGCTATGAGGATGATTAAGTTACTTGGCTGAGAAGTAGGTCACAGCTTTTTGTATTGCTGTTTGAGAAGCCTGATTGTCAATTATTGTATATGCCTGTTCTGAGAAGTTGGGGGATGATGGTTCATCTGCTTTCATTGTGAGGTGCTGCTTTTCTTAAGTAAAGGGTTTCAGCAGCTGACAAAGACTTCTCTGCTGTATTGTCTGGCAAATACAATACATGTCAAGTAAGTTGGAATAGAGCAAAAAGGGACTTTGTACTTTTGGCTTAGATATCTTGAGGTAATGAAATTGTACATACTGGTCAGGATTAGTTTATGAGCTTTAGCTTAGTTGAACTTATCTTAACATGTATATAAACATGGCATATAATAAGAACAAGCAAGGGACTATGTTATGGCATATATATATATATATATATATATATATATATATATATATATATATATATATATATATATATATATATATGGATGTATGCTTGACTAGGCAGTTGACTGGCAGGTTTGGAAGACTGCACAAATTCAGGGTTTGGAAATGTATCCTTACTCCATGTGTGTGTGTGATCTCAGAGTTAGTATGTATAATTAGCTGGGGGTGTGGAGGACGCAGTCTCCCACATTGAATGTTCAGGAAGAGCTTGATCTCAAGCAAAAAAATAATGTTTTATTTTGTTTTTTGAAAAGTAAGAAACTGCATGTTCCAAAGTTGTTTCCCAGCACATGTATAGTGAGATGTCAACTTTCGTGTTTTCTGCCAAATGCAGTTGATATTCTTTCATTCAACTTTGGGTGTTTTTTGCTAAGTGTTACGCTCACACACACACACACATATATATATATATATATATATATATATATATATATATATATATATATATACACACACACACACACACACACACACACACACACATATATATATAGATATACAGAGAGAGAGATTTATATTTATTTTATATATCTATATCTATATATATATATATATATATATATATATATATATATATATATATATATATATACATATATACATGTGTGTGTGTATATATTATATTTATATATCTGTGTGTGTGTGTGTGTGTGTGGGTAAATACATACAAATAATTTGGAACAACCTTTGGTTATATTTGTGTTTTAAATTGTGTTACTGGTATATTCATTTGTTGCATGGCATTGTTAAAAATGAATCCAGGGATGTATCGCTGTGCTCCTTTGCTCTGCTATTGCACTGCCTTAAGTGAGTGTCTACAGATGGAGGAACCTTGGACCTCCCTGATAACCTGTTCAGCCCAGACAGCCACTGATATATTTAGGGAGGCTAGAAGTCTTATTCAGAGTATTTTGATCTAGGGGAGGGTCAAGAAGCAATAATTAACTATTTAGGTCTAGTATTCACCTTTGGCATTCCAATTGAACCCAGGCATGGCCATTAGGATGCTTGAAATAATGGGAAAGTTGACATTCACCCTGTGAGTTAGTTGGCAGTTACCTGGCAATGGTGCCTGCCTCATATGAAATGAAAACACAGGGGTAACCTGCATTGTCACTGGGACAATGTATAACAAACTAGGTGTGGGATGCTATGATGAACTAGCTGTAACATTTTTCTATTTTACCGAAATGTGATATTGCTATGATTATTAGTTATGCATCGTTATTGAAGAGATATTATTGCAGAATTGCATGTTGTGCTGCGGAATGATTAATGGGTCATGGACTATTCTCTTATTTGTTTCTCAAAATGTATTTCAGATATGATTTGTAGCTGGATGAAGTTATTGAAAGGAAAATATGAGGCATTGCATTCAGTTTTAGGAATTTTGATGAATTCTTCTGTGTTAGCAGGTATATATGAATATAGGGGCCAACATGTTCTTTGTATTTATTGAAAGTTTTTTGTGAGTGAAAGGGAAGGTGTACAAGAGGGTAGTGAGACCAGCTGTGTTATATGGGTTGGAGACAGTGGCATTGACAAAAAGGCAGGAGTCAGAGCTTGACTTGGCAGAGTTGAGTATGTTAAGATTTGCACTGGGTGTGACGGGGATGGACAGGATTAGGAATAAGTATATTAGAGGGTCAGCCCAGGTTGGAAGGTTTGGAGACAAAGCCAGAGAGGCAAGATTACATTGGTTTGGACATGTGCTGAGGATAGATACAGATTATATTGGGAAAAAGATGCTAAGGATGAAGCTGCCTGGTAACAGGAAAAGAGGAAGGCCTAAGATAAGGTTTATGGATGTGATGAGAGAGGACATGCAGGTGGTTGGTGTGACAGAGCAAGATGCAGAGGACAGGAAGAAATGGAAACAGTTGATCCGCTGTGACAACCCCTAACTGAAGCAGCCGAAAGAAAAAGAAGAAGATGTTCTTTGTGTTTATTAGTGGATGGGGCTTATAAATAGGATAAGATGGGATCCATGAAGGAAGGGATAGAGGAATACTGAGGTGCAACCATGTGTGCTGTTAGCAAGTTATGCTCTTTATGCCACAATGGCTTGAGAAACCAGGTGTACATCCATGAAAGGTCCAAGGCTTGCTCCAAACTTAGCGCTGGTGGGGAGTAGGGAGACACACCCCTTAGGTGGAGAGTAGAGAAGTGGATGGGAGAGGGGTGACAAGAAAGTTATCATTTTGTGGAATGTTGGGGGATGTACCCCTGTAAAAAGAGTGAAAGTCATAAGGACCTTGTGTGGAGAAAGGGATGGGATATTGTCTTACTCTAGCAAACTAAATTAATGCAAGAAGAGGCTATGAAGATGGAAGGGAGCAGTCAAAAGGCATTATGATGTAGTTTAAATAGGACTGGTAAAAAGAGGGGAGTGATAATCATGATGAATGAAAAGTTAGGGATTATGACTGGGTCAGTCAGACTGGATGCCTGAATGTGAATGGTGGAGGATAATTGTGGAAATAACTGCATGGGAGACTAAGTGGAAAATTGGATGTGTACATGTATATTGTTTTAATGATGATGACCGTGGATTTTTGAAGAATTTTATCAAGTTTACATAGTGAGTTATTTCATTGTGATAGAGAAATTAGTGAACATTAATGTGGTGGTTAAATATAGTATGGATAGAAAGTATGGTAGGCCAGAGTGGAATTGAAAGGTAAGTACAGTTTTGTGAGGTGAAAGCAAAAGAAAAGGTGGCAGGATGTATGGACAGTGTGGTATCATGATAAAAGAGACTATACTTTTTGTAGAGGTTTGTTAAAGCAGGCCAATAGGCTAGATAGGTTTTAGTAAGAAGGGTACTTTTGTTGCAGGTATTGGATTTTAGGAGGGGGGGCAGCTGCCTCTCACATCCTTCCGCTATGATGATGTAGCTCAAGGAAGGTGAGTGCAAAGATAAGAAAAGGATGTGGACTGGGCAGCCATGATTATGCAGTGCATGGAACAGAAAGGAGAAAGGTAAGGTAAGAAGTGATAAGTATTAACAGATGAGATGCTGTGGAAGTGGCTGGAATATAATGGAATGTTAATTGTTGCTTAGATCTCTGTTGAAACTGTTGTCTCACTGTTCTGAGAGACTGATCGGCAAATATACAGAGCTGAGTATATTTTTTTGGTTTTAAAGTTTGTACTGTTAGTTGTTGCTTAGATCTCTGTTTTGTCCCACCCACCCTCCTTGTTTTTGGTTTGTAGTTTAACTCATTCACTCCAGAGCAGCTCTGAAAATGCTGCCTGCTTAACTCCACCATAGGAACAACAGTGCAGCCTGAGCTCATTTTCAGAAAATCCATTTGTAAAACCATACAGAAAACAAATGTTCATAACTCTTTAACGATAAGAGCTAGAGTAGACTAAAAATGTAAAAGCGAAAGTTGTTCAGCAGACACTGACCTTTCCAACAGTGTAAATGTTGATAGTGCATACCAAAGTCATTATTAAATATCTGGCAAGGAATGTTGATATTCTGCATATTTTTTACCTTTTTGGAAAAGCAAAGCGCAATATCTTGATCAATGTACCATGCAGACCCATACAATTTAAATTTAATTTATTAGTATGAGTGTCAGTTTTAAAATTATACTTTAACCATTACTGTGTGATGCTCCTTTCCTGAGATATTCACAGAAATATGATTAATATATTATTTCTCATAATTGATAAATAAACAAAGCATAAAATTTCTTCACCTGTAACAGAGGCTACATATCAGTGTAGAAGTTGGGCATCTGAATGTCTGCTTCAAAATGATGCATCATTTGTGTGATCACCATGCTCTCTTGCAGAGCTATGGGCATAATAACGAGAAGTATTGGAAATGTATAATTTTCATAATCGTACAAGACTAAACAAACTTTGATATCTGTACAATGTGTGCAACATACAGGCACCATTCTTTTACCATATTGAAACCATCAATGCTGTCTTCAAAATGAGGTATTACTTGGCACATTTAGATGCTCCCTTGCAAAGTTATTTACCAAAATATGAAAAAAATCATAATTTCCATAACCTGAGTCCTAACAAAACTGAAATATTTTAATATGTACAGCATTCAGAAGCAGTTGTTTTACCATTTAGACACATATGATTGTAAATATTATATACGCATTCTTGGTGTAGCCAACATACTGCTGAATGGGTACATGTAAAGAGAAAAACAAGGTAAGGACCGCCACTCCACTAATGAACCCTAGGACAGGCATGTGACTTTAGTGCAGGCAAGGCCATCTCGTCTGTCTGATAGCAGTGCTGGCTACCCACTCAGACAGCTGATACCACTGCAGTCTCACGACCTCCTTCAGTGTCAGCAGTCTGCCTTACCTATGCCTTTTCTCTTTACATGTGTCCATTCAGCAATAGACCTAAGGGATCAAGTTCTGTATTAGTAAGCCCTTCCTGTCATCTAAACTCTACACATGCCTGATAAAAGCAGACTAAAAAAAGAAGTATTGCAGGAAGGTCACTAACATATTAGATTGTATGTGGTAGCACTCTCCTGAAACAGTTGTTCTTTCTCAGCATCCTCATCAGCTCCTTAGCACAATTATTTGCCAGACTCAGATAAATATATTTTACACAACACATTGCATAATAGATTATTACTTACTATACTGGTCCTACTTGGTCATGGGTGTTTTCCATTCTTCTCACAAGCTGCATGTTACTAACCCTGCATAGCTCTCCTCACACCATTGTGGAGGTCGGTCAAGAACAACGCAATGCCCTCCTCAGTTAGGTGAACGCCATCCCTTTTGAACATGTGAACATCTTCCGAGGTGATGCTGTCATGGCCCTGTGCATCAAGGCATGCATGAACCCATTCTGTAGACATTTGGCCTTATGAGCTGCCCGTTGACTGTTTGCTGTGTTCCAGGAATTATATCAGACCACACAAAATGACAATGTGGCCAAGACTTCAGATGTTCAAAGATTGCTGTGATTTGAAACCGTAGCCTTCCGAGTGGTTGACTGATGACATCATTCCCTTCAATGTGCAGTACAAGAATGTCGGGTTCAGGGAAGATAGAACACTTCTCTTCCAATAACTGCAGTAGTCCGCTCCAATGCATATTTCTTCTTGCATTCCAGTACACCTTCACACTTGATGTGGGAAAACTCAAGTTGTAGTGGTTTTTACTTCTGGAGGCATGGCTGGCAGCCCAGTGAATGTAGGAATTGCCATGCACCCACACTCTCACTTGTCGTTCTCCTGCTCGTGAAGCCATCGCACAAGACGTGCCTAGACTGCATACTCCAGTATGTGCATATTGTTAACAGAAATTATTCTTGAAAGCTGGATACATAAACAAAACATTATAATAACCATCACTGAAATCTGAGCTAAAGATAACCTGTGCTTGTTACACCATATCTGTGCTACAATATTCAGCAGTCTGACCATGAAGCACAAGCACTTCCCTGGTACACAAATGAATTGTTTCCCCTACCAACATCTTCACTAGTACATGTTATACACATACTCCAAAATGAGACATTCACCCAAATGACCCCTTCAGGAATAAGTTAAGATACGCACAATCACCAAAATTAAACATTTCGACAAATGACACATCAGTAGCACTCCCTAGTATGTGAAACCACCAAATGAAGCAGTCACTCAAGCGACCCCTTAAATAAAATGTTGATGTATGCACAAGCACCAGAATGAAATATTTCCCAAATGACCATCCAGTCACATTTCCTGCCATGTACATGCATTGTAATGAAACATACAGCCAGTGTTTTGAATAGCACAAAAGTTGGCCAGTCAGCCCCTTGGGTCATATGCCTTGCTACCACCCCATCCCCCTGTAAAAAAAGAAAAAAAAATGCAAAAAAAAAAAAAAATCCCCTCTAAATGAACTACAGACAAAATATGTAAAATCATCACCCTATTTCCCAAGAGAGACTGCTGTCATACTCATCACAAAGTGAAGTAGCTGGCCTGGCAAGATATACAAATGCATATTATATATATATATATATATATATATATATATATATATATATATATATATATATATATATATATATATATATATATATATATATATATATATATATATATATATATATATATATATATATATATATATATATATATGTATATATATGGCTTGCAATGACTCCAAGCAGAGAAAAAACACAATCTGGCTTGTGCATTCATCAATGTGATAACGACTTCTACGTATGTGAATAATAGTGTCAGCTGCTGAGAGTTTTACCTGAATAGTGATAATGACGCAGTGGTATATTGCAACTGCACTTATTGCTAATGTGATAATGACCTACCTTTCATTTCTGCAAAGTTATGCATGCTCAGACACAGATGATAATTGCTGCCCATAACCTGTTCAGTAGGCATTCATTATATTACCTTGTGCAGCTGTTATGTAACATAGACTCATTATTATCAGTAAGGAGAAGACCTGAGTAATTCAGTAAAATAGTATAACAATTAGATATTACTGAGCCCTTCTTCCCACCTAAATTCCACACATGACTGACAAAGCCAAGAAAAATTCCAAAATATAAGGTAGATCCATGTTGGCAGTAGTCAGCAGGTAATAATCTTTATCGCAATCAGGCAACTACTGTGCAATCAGAAATGCAATAAGCCAAGCCAAAATGTCAAACTTATCTGGCTGCTCTGTCTACGACTTAATCCATAAAGTAGTAATTTATGTTCTCACCTAACCATCCCTCTGGGTACAATAACACAGAAGTACAAAATACAGAAATATTTTCCAAAATATCTGGTTGAGCAATGCCAACATTCAGAAAACAAACAAAAGTCAGACCTATAATTTGCATAAACGAACCCCTAATGTGCAGGTGGAAAATTGCTGCACATTACCTATTGAGCAGACATTCATTATAATCCTGGTACAAGTGTAATATAAGACCAGAGTAATTCAGTCAAAGCAGTACAGCACTTATATCTTACTGAGCATTAGATATACCATGGAATACAATGAAAACAGCCAAAAAAGTGGAGAAAATATGGGACAACAGTGACGTTGCAAGGAAGTGGATGTCCCTCCAAAATTGATGAGAAGACAAGAAGAAAACTGGTCATGGAAGCTGCCAAGAGTCCTACAGAAACACTGAATGAGCTGCAGGAATTTCTGGTAAATACTGGTTTTGTACTACATGTGACACCAGTCTTCCATATTCTCCATATGATGTGAGTATACACAAGCACCAAAATGAAACATTTCCCCGGTGACCCCTTCCCATTTCCCAGTTAGTCACGCCCACACTAAAAATTGTCTACATATGTAGAACAAAAAGTTAATGCAGCCAGAAAAATATCACCAGTGTCTCAGCTAGGCCTTGCCTTATTCATCTGCCACAGCAGACCATGTAACCAAAACTGTCATGAGGCATGTGAATATTAGGCAGATACTGACAGCAGGAAATGCTTGTGATTCTCCGCCACCTGCACTTAACTGCAGTAGTATCCCAAACACTGAAAGCATACTTTTTACATCCTCTATAATTTTCCGCACCTGCACTTAACCACAATTAATAGCATTGATCTCACTAAGACAACCACTCAATAGAATCAAAGACAGAAATAAAATCAGAAATGTCTAAAATATCTGATTGATTAGTGTAACAAGTAATCCAACAGGGAGTCATTCATTTTATCCCACCTAACCATACCTCTCAAGTATCCAGATTTCTGCCTCATATTTATGGTCTGCTCCTCACAAAAATCTGTTTTTTTGGTAAATCACAGTAAACTGAAGACACTAAATTAAATTGCCAGTCCTATCATTCTAGCAATGTTCTATGTTTATAAGGGCAATATTTAAAATATCTCATTATTATTTTAGGCTTTGTTCAAATTTCTTGCTGTAAGAAGTTGAGAGCTATGGCTATTAAAGGGTTTAACAGAAATGTATTCAAAGTGAAATGAGGATAACAGCATTCCAGAAGGGTTAGGTTAGTAAAATTAAGCATAGGCCAATGTCACCATCTGCATAGTTCCTTAAGTTGACCAGACAGTAGTAACTACAACTGAAAGCCTAAACTCATTGACTTCAAATGCATATACTAACAGAAGAAAGTATGTAATCTGCAATTTCTTCTTAGCATATAAAAAAATGTTAATATAGAATATAATATGAATTTTAGTGTACTTAACTCTTGCCACTCTAAGCATCACCCGCACTGCCAAGTCTACGAGCCTCAAGTACCATAGTAGGTACCAATAACAATATAGTCCTGGAGCTACTCAATGGTCAGTGAAATCTAGAATACAAAACACCACATCAGCAGAGACACCTTTTCCCACTAAAGATCCTTAAGTCCACACAACACTAGAAATTCAAACTAATTCGGCCTAGAAATCACTCTGGATACAACTTAACCCAAAGTTTAGTCACTATGGAATTTCATGAGACCAGCTACCACCTGGGTCACTTCTGGGATATGAAAAATCAGGCACTGCTCTAGACAAAATGATAAACCTCAACAACCAGAACAGTACACCATTTAAAATATTTATTATGCAAGTGAAATAGCATAATCAATATCTCAATTAGGTGAAAGCTGGCATTCTTGGACAATTTTACTTCTCCAAAGTGCAGTATAAAGACTGTGCTAAGGAGTCTCATCAAAGACAATAGCACAGATAAAACTAAAGAAGCAAAACAACTGTATACGTGTGTTTGTGTGTGACACATGAGTGTATACATAAAAACGTACACAGACATACACAATGCACCCAAAGATCACACACAAACATACTAATAAAACCTGACTAGATGCAAAACAATAACTTTCATGCCAAATAACTCTATTCCTCACAGATACAACAAAGCGTAACAGCACCACATCACTTCTGTTCGTCAACTTTGTAAGAATGTTTTATTTTAATATATAATTTTTATTTACACGATCATCAAGGATCACCCTTGAAAAAATAACTTTATAGACACATTAATATCATCTATAAAACCAAATAAAAAACAATCCCAGACGTATGGCATCTCTGTAAACTGGGTAGCACTCTGCGCATTCAGCTTAATAGCACAATGATCCCTAGCAATGAAAAGTCCTAACACCCAAAAGGGAAACAGACCTGCAAAAGCACAACTGCTAAGACCAAGGTACCAGTCAAAATACTCGCGATGCCTACCATCTAGCAGCTACTACAGTTAAACAAACTACTGTCATCAAACTACAATCACTGTAGCTACAAGTGATTTCCTTTGCATGCTGTCTCTCCACCAGATTCTTACCTTGCAACTTAAGGGTAAAGTTGAGGCCAACTTCTCCATGGCCAAATTCCATATACTAGGAGTGAGCGGGCCAAGACAAGTTGGGCAAAAGCTAAGCTTCCAACGCCTGCCTGGCACTGCAGGATGGGCAGCAGAACATAGACGAAACACACTGGAAAGGTATCCAAAATGTGAGCAATGTGCAATAAAACTTTCACTTCTGTAACGCAGTACTATACTGACTGCATTTTATAATACCGAATTTTGGAGTACCATGAAAGACACACACAACTGTGAAATGCTACTATACAACTACGCATTCCACTGCACTCATGATATACTTGAAAAAAATGATTTTGGCCCAGGTTTAAAATTGAGATGTAGTTTCTCACTGCACTTGTTTTTTTCTGTCCTGGTTTGGTGAAAAGAGAGGACTGTCCACTTACTCACTCCCTCCTACCTGTCCCTGGGGACAATCCAATTGGTTTGCTTGGTATTGAGGTCGATATAAACAACTTTCCTGTTGTAATCCCTCGCTTCTTCCCAGCCATCCAGTAAATGCAATTGTCCATTCCCCTTCCTAGGCATGATCAAGGTCTGAAAGTCCTCCATAAATACAGGGAAGGCAGAGAGCTCAGAAAGAATCTTTCATATATTTACATCCAGCCGGCGATCTCTGTGCTCGTACTTCTCTGACCGCTGTGTTTTTCCTCTTCCTGACAGCTCATGGTTCCTAAAAATTCACCTATAAACTCTAACCTGTGCAATAAATAAGGTTTTGGAAACAACTTTTATCCACTTCATAGTGCAGCTTTCCGGACCCTTAGTCTGATCTCTCAGTGAAACGGGACAAGGTGATTAGCCATTACTACTTATTTCAAAAAGGCATCAAAGCATTTAAGGCAAAACAGAAGCTAGACAAAATGTACTACTTCTTTACTAGCCATATTGTGCTTTATGGACTCTGAATAGTCTGATAGTCTAAAAAGGTGTTTTTCATGTTATAAACTACTAGCTTGATCTGTTTGTACTCACCTGCTTTGTAGCTCACACGCAGCTAGCAGAACCTCTTCCCCACCTTACACAGTTCTCTAACAATTGGCTAAAAACTCAAGTACTCTCTCCAGTGTTGATGTTACACTGATATTTACCCTTAAAATCACTGGAAACTAAATACATTTAGCTGTACCTATGCCCTACAACCTCCGGTTTAAGTCCTATTGTTTTTTTTTTTGTTTTTTCTTTCATTATTTTGACTCCCCGGGTTTGTTAAGTGATAAGCAGGATAACTAGTGGGTTCCAGCAGTAATTTCTACAAAAGCAAGATAAAGAAAAGGAAGTTTTACTGCTGGAACCCCTATTTATTGGGACAAAACAAGGATTTTAGGTCAGGGGGTGGAGGAGTTAAGTGGACTGTGATTGGACACAACGGCTTGCTCGCATAGAAAATTGACTTGCTATGAAAAAAAAATACAGAGTGACTTGCAAGCCGAATTTCTCCGAAAACTCAGATATAACCACCACGTAACTCTATGCTGAAAATTAAGCTGACAAGGTAACTGACAGAGTTCAGTTACTTTTTCAACTTAATTTTCAATAGTGAAGTTACTAACTGACTGCAAAGTTAACTGCGCTGGGAGAAGGCACTCGGGGTTAACAGAATGGAATTCCTATCTTCTCATGGCATGCTCGGTGTTAAGCACAGAGGCGCCATGAGAAGGCACTTGGGGTTAATGAGTTAAATTTAGCAGCTTTTGCAGTTGCTCGCCCCACTGTAGATTTGAACTGGGACACTCCCCCAGTCCCATCTCTTTCCCACATTCTACTTAATAAACTCTTTCTGCACTTGTTTTTAATCCTTTTTAATTTAATTGCATTTTTAAACTGTGTTTGGTCTAATATTGCTGCATACTCGTGTGCTAGCTTAGCTTGCACTGCATGTGAATTGTTTTTACTACTGTTTTTGCTACTTTTCTGTAAAAAAAAAAAAACTGTAAGCCTGTTTCCTACCTTTCCTGTAACTAGCGTTCCAGATACAGATTTGCTGTATCCAGGACTGTATGTAAGCTTCTGAGCCCTCAAGCCTTTCTGTGTTGGAGGGAAGCCTTCTAGCTTATCAGTGGGAGTGGTAAGCACTAGATGACCTGTCTACCACATAAGGAGTGGTTCTTGCCCAGAAATTGTAGTTATTGGCCATTTGGGCAATCTTCCGTCTCTCTCAACTTTCTGATTTGAAAGCCTGCATTTGCACTTGTTTCTGTCCTGTAACTCGTCTAGTGCAGATACAGATTCTTAGTTTTAGAACTTAAATTTGCTTATTCATGCTCAGCACTTGTTCATAACTTGTAAGCGCTAAATAAGCTACTAATTACTATAGCACTCAATCTTCCTCATTACCTAGAGAAAAACAGTTTTTGTACTTACTTTTCTCACTTGCTTAGAGAAAAACAGCTCTTGTACTCACTTTCCTCACTTATCTAGAGGAAAATAGATTTTTATTCAGGCATGTCCAAGGGCCAGCTCTCAGTGTTCTCTCCTGTCTATCTGATGAATCTGAGCATCTTGAGGCAATGTAGAAATTGCCTCATGTACACAGACAACCCTCTACTCCTACCACCCAACACTACAACCTGTGAGAGATGTACTTATCTAGCCAAACTGGAGGTAAAGCTCTCTCCAACCAAGACTGAACTTGGCATTCATGAGGAGAAGGTAAACATTTGCACCACACCACACTCATCACATAGTCTCACTAAATCTACACCACCAATATCCACACATAGTAACACAAAAACATTTGCGGAGGCTCTCAATAATAATCTGTCTAAGCAACAGAGACCTCCAAAGCAGAAACGCAAGCAACCTCCATCCCCCAACACAACCCAAATGACACATAGCCCACAGACTCAGTGTGCCACTCAACCACAGCCAATAAGGCAAAACAACGTACCCAACACACTAGTCATAGGTAACTCTGTAGTCAGGCACACTGATGTCCCACTCACCAGTCTAAACAAGGAGAAGGTTACTGTAAACTGCCTGTCGGGTGCCAGGATCCGCCACATAACCCACGCACTCAGGTCACTCCACAACAAGTACAAATATGACTCTGTCATTGTCCATGTTGGTGTGAATGACCTGAGACATACCTCCCTGGACTACATGAAAAGAGACATGGAGGAGCTCTCCGATCTTGTAGCCCAGGCAGGTATGACCCTAGCCCTGAGTAGCATTCTGCCATCACCTAGAATGATACCGCAGTACAAGGACAAAATGATTGACTTCAACAATTGGCTAAGCTTCTGGTGTCATTCTAAGGGGATCCAGTATCTGTCTGCTTGGGATGACATGGTCGACTGACCACTATGCTTTGCCACAGATGGCCTGCACCTGTTGCCCCTGGGATTCAGGATACTGGCTAAGGCTCTTGCTAGCTCTATAGTGCCTTTTTTAGGCAGGGTTCAAATAACAAATTCACCACCATAACAGGAACAGGCAAGCAAAAACTGAGGGTAATGTTGCTCAATGCTAGAAGTCTAAATCTCAAAATGCACTCACCCGAGGCACTCCTTAAAATGGAGAACATCGATATCTGTGCAGTGACTGAGACCTGGTTCAAGGCTCCAGAGAGCACCCCTGCACTACCAGGCTATAACTCACACCACACTTTTCAGCCATGTAACCTGGACCGAAATACCAAAGGTGGAGGTGTGTCCATATTCATCAAGGATATCCACACCTCCAGGCTAGGTGCTCAGCATAATGCATCCGAGGTTATCCAAATGCAAATAACTCTGGGCAAAACTGCAATCCAAATTGTAGCTTGCTACAGATCCCCCACCATGCCCCAGGATTCCCACTCCTCTTTTCTTGATGTACTGGAAAATATTAGGGTTCAACCAAACACCCTAATAATGGGTGACTTCAACTTCCCCACCATTAACTGGGAAAACTACTTGTGTACCAACTACTTAGCTCAATGCTTTTTGGAATTCATAAATTCCAGTGCCCTAGCTCAACTTATCCACACCCCCACCAGGGGCAACAATATCCTAGACCTAGTCATTGCCAACATGAGTGACCAGTGTTCCACACCTGAGGTCAAATCCTCGTTGGTCCGATCTGACCATAAGCTTATCACTCTTGATATCCACATCCCGCCTCCACCCCCCAATAAGGAAACCACAGTAAAAAAATTCTCCAAAGCCAACTTCATGCTTCTTAAGACAGAAGTGGTGAACTTCATGACACCGATACAGATGGACAGTATAGTTACAACTGCTGAATCCTACACAAATGCACTGTATAAGCACTTACATGCGTGTATGGATCGTGCTATCCCAAACAGAACCAAAAAGCTATCCTCCAAAAAAAGGAAGCCAATCTGGTGGTCCCCTGCCATAAACAAACTGTACAACAGAAGGAAGAAACTGTTGCAAAAGAGAGCAAAATCCCATGAGTGCAGGAGCTCCTTGGTCAGCCTCAGTCAGAAGCTGAGATCCCTTATAAGATCCTCCAAAGCTTGCTATGAAAACAAAATCCCTACTAAATCCAAGGACAGCCAGAAAGCATTCTATGGCTATGTCAAGAATCTAGATGGCAACACCCAGATCTGCTCCGAGTTACAGCACACAGGCATGAACATTACAGAACCAACTGATATTGCCAACATCCTGGCAGATAGGTTCAGTGCTAACTTTACCCCCCCTCTCACCCCCTAAAGGGCCTATATCTATACAGGAAGAATGCAGAGTCCCTGTAATCACAACTATGCAGGTAAAAGCTGCACTCTCTAAAGCCAAAAACACAGCATCCATGGGACCGGACAACATCCCAGTCTGCGTTTTACATGAACTTCAGAACGAACTGGCTCCCCACTTAAGCACCATGTTCAATAATAGCATTGCATCAGGCTTTGTGCCCACTAAATGGCGCACAGCAACAGTTATCCCACTCTACAAAGGAGAGCTACCACTGATCCCGGGAACTATCGACCTATTAGCCTGACGAGCCTGGTCTGCAAGGCCATGGAACGTATCATCATGGAACTCATAAACAAAGACATTGGCAACCTCCAAACTCTGGATCCCACCCAGTTCGGGTTTGTGAAAGGCAGATCATGCCTCCTGAACCTAATTGACTTCTTTGAGGCAGTCACCAAAGCTGTCGATGAGGGTAGGGTTGTTCACACAGCCTATCTTGACCTCGCCAAGGCTTTTGACACCATCCCCCATTCTGGAATTATAGCTAAACTCACTAAACTAGGTATAAATCCCTATGTCACAAGATGGGTTGCCAACTGGCTCACTGACACAACCCACACTGTAAAAGTTGCAGACTCCAAATCTGACCTCAAAACAGTGACAAGTGGTGTACCACAGGGTTCCATCCTGGGACTTCTCCTGTTTGGTATCTACTTCTCTGAAGTACAGGCTAACACAGAAGGCCTCTGGCTAATGAAGTTTGCAGATGACTGCAAACTAGGAGCCATAGTCAAGTCCCCAAATGATGTGGACACCCTACAGAAGGGCCTAACTGAGACAGATGCCTGGTGTCAAAGCCATGGCCTCAAGCTCAATGCCAAAAAGTGCAGTGTCATCCCCTTTGGTAAAAACTCTGTACCCATGAACTACCACATAGGCAGCAATCTACTTAACACCGAATGCGTGATAAGAGACCTTGGGACCCAGGTGGACAGTAGTCTCTCCTTTGATAGTCACATCACCACAGTAGTCAGGAAGTCCTTCTACATGGCACACCTCATCATAAAAGGGTTCTCATCCAGGAAAAAAGAGGTAATTGTTCCCCTCTACTCGTCACTCATTAGACCCATTATACAGTACAATGCCCATTTTGGAATGTACCTCACAAGACATCTGCAGCAGCTGGAAAGGCCGCAGAAGTAGCTCATAAAGAGGATTACTGGCATCATACAAATGCCCTACACTGACCGTCTTAAAAAACTCCAGCTTTACTCCGTAGCATATCGCCTACTCAGAGGTGATCTCTGCCTATCATATAAAGCCATGTCAAACCCAGAGCTGTTGGATATGCTACACCTAAAGAAATCCCAATCCCTCCGAGCTACACTCTCTAGTGACCTAAACCTTGTCACCACAGTAAACAGGACCCGCTGGAGGGATAGATTCCTGTCCCAGAGACTTCCTATACTCTGGAACAAGCTACCCATCTATGTCAAGCAAAGTTCTTCATTAGCACTCTTCAAGAAAAATCTTGATGAGTGGATGGGAAATAGGAAATACACCCCGAGGATCACTTCTGTGTCTGTGCTCGACAGTGGCACAGGAAAATAACTCTCTTGGGTGGCGTAAGCCATGGAACCTTGCTGGCTAGGCTTATGTACACCATTGGGCCGATAGCGTAGTACCTACTTATGAACCTATGATATTTGAAGTAAAGGGTCACATAATGGGGTTGGATGATTGATGGAGAAAACAAGAAAATGGAGAAATAAATAAACTTGGAGAAATTTGGAGGGTATGTAGAGTGAATTGGATGAAAGGGGATAGAAGGTGACCTATAGGTAAAGCTCCAAGCAATAGAGAGACTATCAATTGATATAATAGAATGAGGGACAACAGTAATGGAGAAGGGTCTGCTAAGAGGTCTGGTGGACTCCAGGGAAAAAATACTGGACTAGTAAGTAACAAGTGAAGATAAAGGAAAAGAAGAACGAGAGTTTGGTTATTCATGTAAGAGGAGAACATAAGGAATTGCACTGAAGAGATAGTGAAAAACATTTATAGCAAAATATGGAATGAATATAGTGAGAAAGGAGGGAGGAGATAATACTTGAGGAGTAGAAGGTTATTGGAAATGTCACAGATTAAAACAGGAGAGAGGGAGCTAGAGATGTTGGATAAGGATATTTCCCAAGAAGAATTAGAAAAGTATATAGAGGATTAAAGAGAGTAAAGGCACCAGGAGAATTTAGACATTCTAGTGATTTCTACAGGATGTCTTGAGGACTCCCTGGTAGAGCATTTGAGAAAACTACACAGTGAAAGGGTTGTAGGGGGATGGCTACAAAGATTATTTTCATAAATAAATATACAGTTATTTCCTAAAGGGGAATAAGGAATAGAGGATATGGGCAACTATCATCCTATTTCTTTCATAAATGTGGATGCAGAAATTTGGACACTCATCCTAGTGAAAATAATGGAAAAAATGAGTTCTGAATCTGACAGACAGCACTCAAGGAAAGTTTTGTTAAGGAGGGGAGAGCAGAGGAAAGTTTCTGGAAATTGTGAGAATCATCTTATAGGCAAAAGTGTAAAAGGAGGATAAAGCAGGCAGGGGTGTAGGCAGGATTTTCAGATTTGTACTCAGAGCTCTTAGACTGCTGCCCCACCAACAAGCCACTCCCACATCTACACATTGCTGTCCGCACACTTCCTTAAACTGCTAACCAGGCCACGCCCCTTTCACAATGCTACTCACTGAATGATCATTGTTAACCGTATGCCAGGATGCTAATTACTTGCATGACAAACCAGCCTGAGCATTTCATATCTTCATGGGTCAAAAAACAAAATACCTTCCCATTTAAAATGTTGCAGACTTCATTCCTGCATGCACTACATCAAACAGAAGAAAAAAGGCTAACTGCTAGGCAAATTGGATTATCAATGGTCACAAGCGAAATAACAGCTACGCAAACTGAATCAACAGTTAATGTAGGAATAACAGAAAGTCAATTAGTAGAATAAGCAGCTACTTTCCAGTAAAAAAAAAAAAAAAAAAGATATGTTGAAGATGAACATAACTGCTGCCATCTGTGACAAACGTCTTTTAATTTGTCTTGTGCTCTGCTTTTGGTGCACCAATATGTTTAGCAAATGAAAACATTTGCAATAAAAACAGCTACATACCTACTTACTGGATAAACAGTGGAAAAATGATCCAGTTGGCAACCTCAGAAAAACTGTTTAATAAGTAAAGAATACATATCCTGGTTTAAGCTATTTGATGCTTCATTTTTACTCTCATTGTTATGCAAGAAAAGTGTGCAGGAAAATAGCTTCATCCATAGAAATAAAAAGAAAAAGAAATGCCAAATTATAATCTTTTAAAACAGTTTTATAACCAGGAATGCAGACAGTAGTTTAGTCTGTGATGCTCTGCTTATTATAGGTTCATAGGTTCATAGGTTTATACTAGGCTATCTGCCCCAAGGCATTTATAAGCCTAGCCCGAATTTTTGTGGCTTACGCCACCCCTTATATGAAAAAATACTGTACCCATTAGTTTGTTGTGCCTCTGTCCAGCAGTGACACAGAGATGATTCCCGGGGTAAACCTACGATGTCCCATCCACAGGTCAAGATTTCTCTTGAACAGAGCCAGCGAGGTGCTCTGCCTCACATGGACCGGGACTCTATTCCACAGCATAGGGAGTCTCTGAGTGATAAATCTATCCCTCCAGCACGTCCTATTTATATCCGTGCTAAGGTTTAAGTCACTTGCTCTAGTGGTTTTGGTGGATTTGGATTTTTTGAGGTGGAGTATGTCCATTAATTCTGGGTTGGGCATGGCCTTGTATGTCAGGCACATGTCACCTCTGAGCAGACGGTATGCGACTGAATAGAGCTGGAGTTTCTTCAATCTGGCAGCATATGACAGATTTTGGAGTCCCTTTATCCTTTTGGTGAGAAACTTTTGGGGTCTCTCCAATTGCTGCAGATGTCGGGCGAGATACATCCCGAATGGGGCATTGTACTCGATCATTGGTCTGATAAGTGAAGAGTACAGGGGAACAATGACCTCACTAGATCTGGATGTGAATCCCTTCATGATCAGGTGGGCAATGTAGAAGGTCTTTCTAACCACTTTAGCAATGTGAGTGTCAAAAGAAAGGCCACTGTCAACCTGGGTCCCCAGGTCCCTGATAACCTCTTCTGTGCTTAGTGGATTGCCACCTATATGGTAGCTTGGGGTTACCTTGTTTTTCCCAAAGGGTATGACTATACATTTTTTGGCGTTTATCTTCAGGCCATGGCTCTGGCACCAGCTATCTGTTTCCGTGAGTCCCTTCTGAAGGATATCCGTGTCCGATGCACTTTCCACTATGGCACCCAGTTTGCAGTCGTCTGCAAACTTTGTCAGCCAAAGTCCTCCCATGTTGGACTGTACTTCTGAGAAGTAGATGCCGAACAATAGGGGGCCAAGGACCAAGCCCTGTGGGACACCACTTGTGACCGGCTTGGAGTCTGGCATAGCGCCAGCAACTCTAACCCTGTGGGTTCTGTCCTTAAGCCAGTTTGCAACCCATCTTGTGACATATGGGTTTACATTTAAGCTGGTAAGTTTTTCTAAAATACCCGAGTGGGGTATTGTGTCGAAAGCCTTTGCAAGGTCAAGGTAGGCTGTATGGACTGCCTTTCCCTCATCAATGGCCTTGGTGACTGTTTCGAAGAAGTCGACCAAGTTCAAAAGGCATGATCTTCCCTTGACGAAGCCAAACTGGGTCGGGTCCAATGTCTGCAAGTCCCCTATATCTTTGTTTATGAGCTCCATTATGATCCTCTCCATAGCTTTGCAGACTAGACTTGTTAAGCTTATGGGGCGGTAATTACCAGGGTCTGTAGAGGCACCGCCTTTGTGGAGTGGGACCACAGTTGCCGTACGCCACTCCTTGGGCACGTATACTGTGGTAAGGCTGAGATTAAACAGCTGCTTTATGTGAGGGTTTAATTCCTCATTTAGCTCGTGTAGTACACAGCCGGGGACACCATCCGGTCCCATTGATGCTGTGTTTTTAGCTTTAGAGAGAGCAGCTTTCACCTGCGCATTTGAGATGTCTGAGAGGCTACACTCCGCTGGGATAGATATCTCTCCTTTAGGGGGGGAGAGGGGGGTGAAGTTTGCACTGAACCTGTCTGCCAGTATGTTGGCAATGTCTGTGGGTTCAGTGATTTTTGTATCATTTTGGACTAATTCTGAGCATATCTGGGAGTTTCCACCCAGGTTCCTAACATAGCTGAAAAAGGCCTTATGATTATCCTTTGAATCCATGGCAATTTTTCTCTCAAAACTGGCCTTAGTTGATTTTATGAGTGCTCGTATTTTTTTATTAATAATGATCAGGGGTGACTTCCCTTTTATGGATTTTGTTCTATCATGTAATAGCTTTCTCCTCTTATTATAAAGTTTGCTAATGGCTGGGGTCCACCAGACTGGACGTTTGCCCTTTGTGGAAAGAGTCTTGGTTTATTTGGGATTGCCTGATCCATGCAGTCCTGGAGGTGTTCATAGAAGGCATTTGTAAGGGCTTCCGCAGCTTGGGTTGTGGTTTCCACTGTCTCAGGGGCCTTGAAGGATACCACACCAGTCTTGAGTAGTGTGAAGTTTGCTTTAGAGAAGTTCTTCACTGTGGTCGTTTTTGTTTGGGGTGGGGGCGGGATGTGGATTTCCAGTGAGATTAGTTTATGATCAGATCTCACCAATGAGGGATATACTTCCGGTGTGGAGCATTTTGTCCCCATGTTTGTGATAATGAGATCTAGTATATTTTCTCCTCTCGTGGCAACAGTGACTAGCTGTTCCATGGCATTTGAATTTATGAACTCCAGGAACTGTTGGGCTAGAAAGTTAGGGCTTGAGTAATGTTCCCAGTCTATATTCGGGTAGTTGACGTCACCCAATATGATAGTGTTTGGAGATACATTTATACCCTCCAGTGTCTTCAGGAAGGCTGTGTGGGGTTCCTGAGTTTGAGAGGGTGGCCTGTAGCATGCTACAATTTGTAGAGCAGTTTTGCCTATGGTTAGTTGCACCTGGATGGTTTGCGAAGCTTCGTGCATTGCCAACAACCTGGAGGTGTGGGTATCCTTTATGAATATGGATACACCCCCTCCTTTTGTGGTGTGGTCCGGGTTTTGGGGCCGGAATGCATGATATGAGGTAAAACCTAATGGTGCCGGGGTGCTCTCAGGAGCCTTGAACCAGGTTTCAGTTACAGCACAGACATCGATGTTCTCCATACTGAGAAGGGCCTCGAGTGCGTGCATTTTGAGATTTAGACTTCTGGCATTGAGCAGCATTACCCTCAGTTTCTTTCCATTTTTGTTTTCTAGGGTGGTAGGTTTAGAATTTGAGCCTTGCCTAAAAAAGGCACTACGGGGGTGGCAAGAGCCTTAGCCAATATCCGGAATCCCAGGGGTGACAGGTGCAAGCCGTCCATTGCGAAGCAGCGTGGCTTGTCAAGCATGTCATCCCAGGCAGACAGACACTGGATCCCCTTTGAATGACACCAGACATTAAGCCAATTGTTAAAGCTGATCATCTTGTCTCTATATTGTGGCATCATTCTTGGTGAAGGAAGGATACTGCTCAGGGTTAGGGTCATACCTGCCTGGGCTACATAATCAGAGAGCTCCTCTATGTCTCTTTTCATGTAGTCCAGGGAGGTACGTCTCAGGTCGTTCACACCAGCATGGACAATGACTGTGTCATATTTGTACTTGCCGTGGAGTGACCTGAGTGCTTGTGTTATGTGGCGGATTCTAGCGCCCGATAGGCAGCTTACTGTGACCCTCTCCTTGTTCAGCCTGGTGAGTGGGACGTCAGTGTGTCTGACTATGGAGTCACCTATGACAAGTATGTTTGGTGTTGTATTTGGCCTTAAGGGCTGTGACTGCTTTGCACACTGCTTTTGTGGTTTATGTGTTGCTTGTGGGGTGTCTTGAGGTAGCAGTTGTTTGGGTGTCTGCTTTGGAGGCCTCTGCTGTTTAGGTAAATTTTTACTCAGAGCCTCCGAGTATGTCTTTGTGTGTTTATGTGTTTGATTCAGTGGTGTGGTAGCATTATGTGAGGCTGGTTTTGTGGTGTGTGTAGTTGCCTTCTCCTCCTGTCTGGTCTTGCCAGTCCTGAGTTGAGAGAGCTCAGCCTCCAGTTTGGCTAAATAGCTGCATCTCTCACAAGTATTTGTGTTATGTGGGAGAAGGAGAGGGTTGTCTGTGTACATGAGGCAGTTATAACATTGCCTCAAGATTCCCAGATTCACCAGCTGGACCGGAGAGGAGATTGACAACTGACCTTTGGACATGCTAGAATAATATTGGGAATTCCTTAATAATTGCAAACAAGGGCCAGTGGGGAGTGAGGGTGTAGTGCTTTTAATTTTTAGTGCTGACTTATATAATTGCTTTAGTGAGCAAGTGCCAGGTAACTTGAGTGCAATGTGTTACAAGTAACTAAATAAAAACGAAAAACAGTAACTTTCTTTCAAGTGAAACAAGGAAATAAGTACAGTAAGCAATGCAGATATCACTAGTGATCCACAGAAGCACTGAGAAGCCGCGTATTAGGTGGAATTAGCTTCCAGGGAAATAACAAGCAAACAAACAACAAGCATATAAACAAAGCTAGATTCAGCAGGCCTGGATCTAGTCTATGCTAGAGCAAACAAGGTGTACCAATTTCAGTAAGATACAGTTCAAATATTCAGGCACTATAAACCTTTAACCAGAAATTCCCAGCTCAGAAGGGCAGAGTCCAGCCTCTTCTCCCACAAGAGTGCAGACCACAAACCTTCTTAATGTAAAATAACTGGCCTGAAGCCCAAGTGCCTAAACCAGAACTAATACACTTGGACACTGGGCTCTCAATCAGCAGTTCCCAACTTAGAAGGATGAAAGCTACCTGTCCTGCCACCACAGTGCTTGCCACAAACCTTCCTAATGTAAAACAACTGGTCTGAAGCCCAAGTGCTTAATCCAAAAGACTTAGAATGATAGCTTCACTTTAATCAAGTTACAACCAAGCAGTAATAAATACAATTGAATACTTTAGAGAATGTCTGGATTAGTGCTCAAGTTACACAAATAACGCTAGATCCAGCAGGCCCGAATCCAGTCTATGCCACAGCAAACAAGGCGCACCAACTTCAGTAAGAAGCAGTTCAGATATGCATGCACTATAAGCCTTTAACCAGAAATTCCCAGCTCAGAAGGGCAGAGTCCAGCCTCTCCTCCCACAAGAGTGCAGACCACGAACCCTCTTAATGTAAAATAACTGGCCTGAAAGCCCAAGTGCTTAAACCAGAATTAATACACTTTTAGAATAACATACACTGAGCCCTCAATCAGCAGTTCCCAACCTAGAAGGATGTAAGCTACCTGTTCTGCCACAACAGTGCAGACCACAAACCCTCTCAGTGCAAAACAACTGGTCCGAAGCCCAAGTGTTTAAACCAAAAGGCTTAGAATGAGTTACACCAAGCAGTAATAAATACAATTGAGTATTTTTAAGATGATGCAAAAGTAAAATAAAGTAGGTAGAAACACAAGTAGAGTAAAAGCAGATGAAAATTCTTTTTTTTTTTATCTGAACAAGTTCTGAGATCAAACAAACAGATTTGAGAGCTGAAACTAGAAAACTGGTTAGTTATAAGAAAAAAAAAACAAGCTAGAAGGCTTCCCTCAAACACAGAAGGGCTTGGGGGCTCAGAAGCCTACAAATAGTCTATACCACTTAACAGGAAAGGCAGGAAATGAGCTTAATTTTTTTTTGTCTGTTTCCCAGATGCTCTCTTTGTACACAGTAGGAGTGCCTGAAATCAGAATATGATCTCACTGCACTCAGTTGAGTGAGCAAATGAGATGAGCCCAGAAGCAGGCTGAGGGGCGGGCAGTTTCAAGGCCACTAAGATTAACACCAAAACAAAACCAGGGAGGGTGGGTGGGAATAACTGAAGAGCAGAAAAACTGCCAGTTCAGTTAAAATTCCTTCAACACAGTTTAAATCAAATTAAATACCGTATATATATATATATATATATATATATATATATATATATATATATATATATATTTTTTTTAAAAGTGCAGATAAAGGTACTTAAATTCTCTTATACGTCCAGTTGAATATAACCAAGTTGTTAGCTGGCCAAAGCTGAGGTTTTTAAGCAGAAAATACTTCACAATGCACCACTTAACTAGGCAAGGACAGGAAATCAAAGAATGTGGCTACCCCCACACCTGTAATTACTAGCAAATAACAAAATTCAGCAAACACTAGCTTCTGTTCAAGTTACTAAAGAGTAGAAGAGCAGAAAAACTGCCAGTTCAGTTAAAATTCCTTTAACACAGTTTAAATCAAATTAAATACCGTATATATATATATATATATATATATATATATATATTTTTTTTTTTTTTAAAAGTGCAGATAAAGGTACTTAAATTCTCTTATACGTCCAGTTGAATATAACCAAGTTGTTAGCTGGCCAAAGCTGAGGGTTTTAAGAAGAAAATACTTCACAATGCACCACTTAACTAGGCAAGGACAGGAAATCAAAGAATGTGGCTACCCCCACACCTGTAATTACTAGCAAATAACAAAATTCAGCAAACACTAGCTTCTGTTCAAGTTACTAAAGAGTAGAAGAGCAGAAAAACTGCCAGTTCAGTTAAAATTCCTTCAACACAGTTTAAATCAAATTAAATACCGTATATATATATATATATATATATATATATATATATATATATATATATTTTTTTTTTTTAAAAAGTGCAGATAAAGGTACTTAAATTCTCTTATACATCCAGGTGAATATAACCAAGTTGTTAGCCGGCCAAAACTGAGGTTTTTAAGCAGAAAATACTTCACAATGCACCACTTAACTAGGCAAGGACAGGAAATCAAAGAATGTGGCTACCCCCACACCTGTAATTACTAGCAAATAACAAAATTCAGCAAACACTAGCTTCTGTTCAAGTTACTAAAGAGTAGAAGAGCAGAAAAACTGCCAGTTCAGTTAAAATTCCTTCAACACAGTTTAAATCAAATTAAATACCGTATATATATATATATATTTTTTTTAAAAGTGCAGATAAAGGTACTTGAATTCTCTTATACGTCCAGTTGAATATAACCAAGTTGTTAGCCGGCCAAAGCTGAGGTTTTTAAGCAGAAAATACTTCACAATGCACCAAAGGTACTTAAATTCTCTTATACGTCCAGTTGAATATAATCAAGTTGTTAGCTGGCCAAAGCTGAGGTTTTTAAGCAGAAAATACTTCACAATGCACCACTTAACTAGGCAAGGACAGGAAATCAAAGAATGTGGCTACCCCCACACCTGTAATTACTAGCAAATAACAAAATTCAGCAAACACTAGCTTCTGTTCAAGTTACTAAAGAGCAGAAGAGCAGAAAAACTGCCAGTTCAGTTAAAATTCCTTCAACACAGTTTAAATCAAATTAAATACCGTATATATATATTTTTTAAAAAGTGCAGATAAAGGTACTTAAATTCTCTTATACGTCCAGTTGAATATAACCAAGTTGTTAGCCGACCAAAGCTGAGGTTTTTAAGCAGAAAATACTTCACAATGCACCACTTAACTAGGCAAGGACAGGAAATCAAAGAATGTGGCTACCCCCACACCTGTAATTACTAGCAAATATCAAAATTCAGCAAACACTAGCTTCTGTTCAAGTTACTAAAGAGCAGAAGAGCAGTAAAACTGCCAGTTCAGTTAAAATTCCTTCAACACAGTTTAAATCAAATTAAATACCGTATATATATATATATTTTTTTTTTTTAAAAATTGCAGATAAAGGTACTTAAATTCTGTTATACGTCCAGTTGAATATAACCAAGTTGTTAGCCGGCCAAAGCTGAGGTTTTTAAGCAGAAAATACTTCACAATGCACCACTTAACTAGGCAAGGACAGGAAATCAAAGAATGTGGCTACCCCCACACCTGTAATTACTAGCAAATAACAAAATTCAGCAAACACTAGCTTCTGTTCAAGTTACTAAAGAGCAGAAGAGCAGAAAAACTGCCAGTTCAGTTAAAATTCCTTCAACACAGTTTAAATCAAATTAAATACCGTATATATATATATATATATATATTTTTTTAAAAGTGCAGATAAAGGTACTTAAATTCTCTTATACGTCCAGTTGAATATAACCAAGTTGTTAGCCGGCCAAAGCTGAGGTTTTTAAGAACATAAATATGAAAAAAACAGCTAATTCTCTACATGCAGTAGTCAAGCATATCTTTATATAGTGGAACAGCAGATTGTAAAGCTTTTTAGTTATATATGGACTGCAGTACTGGTTTAAAAGAAAAATTAGTTAGAAAATAATTACTGAAGAAAATATCTAAATGTATAGTACAGAAAAAAGTGCAATTTATCTGTGAAACAACTTAGCACAGCTGCAGACTGCATCAGCATTACAGGAAACGGATTCAGTCAGTTGTATAATACAGCAGTATATCATTTATGCACATGTAATACAGGCAAGACTACTGTAAAATTTCTTTTAGACATCATTTTCTGCTGTCAGCTATATTTGCCACCTCCTATTTTTCTGTCAAGTGCTATTCTGAAGCTTATTTTATGACTTCCAAGTTGTTCAGTGATTTAACCATCCATCCATCATTTTCAGTAGCCTCATTATCCATTTCAGGGTTACCCAGCACAAAGTAAAAACAAATTCTGTAAAGGATCTTCACCCACTCCAGTATGCATGCAATGTCAAACATATAGTGCACACACACCTAACTGCAGTTTACACATCACTATTTCACCTGTCTCATACCTCTCAACCTGGAATCATCAAAAATCTGGAAAAAGGCCCATGAAAAGCAAGTACTACTGGCCAGAAATCGAGACACTGATTAACATAAAATGTGAGTACATAATCATGTAACCCCACCGACTCCAGTGGAATTGTGGGATGCCAACATGAGGAATGAAGTCCTTAAATAATAATAAATAATGAAAGGCATTTGAATTTCAGAATTCATATCCCTCAGAAAAATACATAATAATGCAAAACGTGTTATTCTAGCAACTATCTGAGTTTACAGGAACAATATTTAGTCTCTCCCTATATTTGTGCCTTTGTCCCATCATTATTTCTTGCTCTGAGAGATTGAGGTATGCAAGGAAAGCATTCAAAAGTAACCAAAGTAACAGAGCATGCAAGGATAGCATTCAAAAGTAACCAAAGTAACAGAGCAAAAAAAGTACCTTTAACATATGTAAACCTTTACAGATTTGTGGCACTCCTGGGGCCGGATTCACGAAGGCTTGCAGGGAGTCAAGAGTAGAGTAAGACTCCATGCAGCCAACATGTCTGCCGAGCAATCCAGGAACAGCTGGCAGGAGCGTGCAAGAGAGCTCCTAAAACGACTCATGCACGGACAGGGTTAGTTTATGCAAATTACCTAATTTGCTACTGAAAGCTATGCAAATGAGGTAAAGTTGTGATCCAGGAAACACTAACCTGTCCGAGTAAGAGTAGTGTTATTTATAGAAATGTACTCGGTTGGCAACTGAGTACCGTTCTGCAAATAGCAAAACGGAACCATGACAGCTCCAAATAAAGGATGCATCCAGTTGAAGAAGCATGCCAATGTCCAAATATATGGCCATTGTCATTTTTATGTGTTGCCAAATAATAAAAATCAAAATTATTTTTTTTCCTCGATCTCCGATGTTTAAGCATAGCGCAGCACCGCTCAAACGTGCGGCACACTAAAAAGCAGAAAATCAAGAATTTAAAAGCCACAAATATGATTTAATTCAAAATAATCATCTGCCATGCAAGTGAATGTCAGCCTGAAGACAACATGGCTACTTGAGTAGTGGTTGCTAAGGTGGGAAGCTCAGTGTGAGAGATGTAACCAAGCATTAGTAGGCAATCCTATGCAAATGAGGATAAGGATAGTGAATCCCAATATTTCCTGCTATGTGAACCATGTCCCTAGAGTGTAGGAGTAGGATAAGGGGAGAAACAGAGTAGAAGATGGGTGACATCATGAGGGGGTATGTATCTAAAAGACTGTAAGCTTATTGGAGCAGAGTGGCATGTGTTTTCTGTGAGTTACTCAGGACTAGGAGAGGTGTGTCTACAGTTGTCTAAACAGAAACCCAGAAACCGAAGGTGTACGCTGTTGCTCTCACCAAAGTTTCTTGCAAAGCTGCTTACACTGTGTGCATGCGTGTGCGTATGTGTAGACCCGTCTATGCCTGTGTGGCAGGTGTGCACCTGTGTAAGCCTCTGTGAGGCTGGCTAAGCTTGTATACACGAATGTGCACCCGTCTAAGCTTATGTAATTCTGTGTAAGGCTGTGTGCGTGCGTGTGCGCGTGTTTGCACTTGTTTGCGAGGCGCTGCCCCCTGTGGAAACAGAAAGGGAAAAGGAAGGAAAAGAAGTAGGAGGAAGTTAACCAAGGAGAACTAGCAGAGCTGCCAGGTGAAATCAATCAGAATCAGCCAATTGCACAGGCAGTACACTAGCCCAACCCAGCCCAGCACTTAAAACACAGCAAACAACATTCCCCCATGTTTTACTCAGAAACACTGCAGTCAACAAAGAGAAGTGAAAACTTCAAAAGCTTAAACTGAGACATAAAAATGCCAGGGGCTGCCATTGATGTTATAAGTCAACATGTGCAAGATGCTGAGGGTGGTGCCATTGCGAATGCTGCTGAGCAACACACGGTGAGGAGACGGGAAGAGTGTACAGACCCAGGGTAACCTACCAGGGGCTACATGAACTGGAGATAGTGGAGCGCTATAGAGTGGACAGAGAGCTCCTGCAGCTAATTGTTGAGCTATGCAGGCCACACCTCACACACAGAACCAACAGAGGAGAACCCATCCCAGTGGAAACCAAGGTATTTGCTGGCCTAAGAATACTAGCAACAGGTACCTTCCAGAGACCAACTGGTGATATGATGGGGTTTCACAGGCATCAGCATCCAGGATACTGCACCAGTTCCTGAATGCCATGTCAGCACATGTCAGTGATCATGTATATTTCCCCAATTCCCATGAGGTATTGGCCAGCAATATGCGTCTCTTCCATCAAATAGCAGAATACCCTGAAGTAGTGGGTGCAATTGACTGCAAGCATATACACATCAAAGCACCAGCCGGTGAGCAGGGTAGGGCCTACATCAACCGCAAGGGCTTCCACTCCATCAACTGCCAGGTCGTGTACAATGCCCAGGGCATAATACTGAATGTGTGTGCTGGGTGCCCTGGAAGCTACTACAATTCCCATATCTGGCATCTGACGCAGCTGTACCAGACATTTGCCAATGGGGGCATCCCTGATGGTCACCTAGTGGGGGATGCTGGATATGCACTGGAGCCGTGGCTAATGACACCCATCAGAAATGCACACACACCTGAACAAGAACGCCATAATGAGGCACACGCACAAACACAAAATGTAATCGAGCGTGTGTTCAGGATGCTGAAGTCATGGTTCCGGTGCCTGGACACATCCGGTGGAGCCTTGCAGTACTCACCAACTACATGTACCCAAATTGTCATGGTATGTGCCATGCTACACAATATGATCCTGCAAAAACAGCTGCAACAGGAATAGCATGGGGCAGGGCCAAACAGCCCCCCACCATTGCCAAGGGCTGCACAGGCACAGCGTGACTCAGAGGAGGAACAACCTGAGCCTGCCCCAGTAGGCAGAAGGAGGCATACCCAGTATGCCTTGGCCTTGGCAAAGAGCAATACTTAGCACATACACTGGCTCAGTAGGAACCCTGGAAATGATACCTCTGTCTGACTCGCACATAAAACAAAAGGGATGCCTAACTTGACACTACCTGTTTCCAAACATGTATAGGGAGTGTAGTATGTGCATCCAACATAAGCAGCCCTGCAGCACCACTTGTGGCATGATTGCCATGTTTGAAGCAATATAAAGCAGTACTAAGCAGCTATTACCAATATCTAGTATATGTAAACAAAATTGCTCGTGCAATGTTGGCCAAGTTCTGTCAATGTTGAGCTCATAACTGCATTACTGTTCCTTAACCAGTCTGGTCTGGCCATCATGAAAATAAAAAGCAGTGACAGGGTTTGAACCCAGGATACTGTGCACTATAGTCACAGTATAGAACCACTAAGCCATGATAGCATTAATTTGGAGCAGACACAGCAGGACAATAGTACACTAATGCAAACACAAAGCAATGCTGTATCATGCCTCTAATGAGGCAAATGGGTAACCTCACCCACACACCTATGCAGACAGAGAACATCAGGCCAGGGGTTGTGATGTAGGTTGCTTAGGCTATGAAGTCGCAAGCTAATATATGTGACAGTGGACGCTAAGATCTGTAGTACAGTAGCATGCCTCAAGCCAGTACGATAGGCAACAGTACAGACAGTAATGATGTCCTGTACATAGCAGTGCATGCACAGCAAATGTGTATAAGTGGCAGGTGAAACCCACATCCTATGTACACCCACAGTAACAATCCGATGTGGCCACGGGTAGAAATGTACAAAGAATAGCTGTCCCCCCTGTATGTAGAAATGTTGATAAGTCCATGCAAACTGTCGCATGGAAGGCCTGTAGGTACAGCATGATCTCTGCTGTTCTATGTCACAAAGGTGATCCCTGCTGTAAAAATACACCTTGATGTACCATACACATATAGTAGAAATGTGTATACTGTGCGTGCTCACACACTGCCAGAAATGTAGTGGATTTCATTCAGCATCACACTGAAAGGTCATACTGGGCATGCTCACACACTTAAAGAAATGAAATGTCATGCAGGAAGATACTGACAGGTCATACTGGGCATGCTCACACAGGCTAAATACGGATGTGATAAGGTATCTATGGACAAATGTGTATAGTCATGTCTACATCCAGAAACACATTCACAAAGTGTTCTGAAAATCCTGCTGTGTTCACACAAACTGCCAAGCTCTGTGCATGTAGGTCAAAGGAGATTGCCAGTACTCAGCAGTCTTCAGACCTGTCAGAGAGTACCACAATACACTTGCGATAAATCTGAATAGGCACTTCCAGCAGCTAGAAAGACCAATGAAGTACCTTAACATGAGGATTACTGGCCTCAAATAGTTGGCCCATGCAACAAGAATGAATGTAACACCAAATAGATTGCGCTCCCAGTCAACAATAAAGGATGTCTTCTGTAGTTCAATCAAATGCAGCCAGGAATACACCAAAACAGTTTATTGCACAAAACGATCCAAGTACAAACAATAGTCCTGTATATAACCAGAGCCTAGGATTAAGCG